>NC_081757.1:39565519-39915301 GCF_963082965.1 Carassius carassius | reverse complement strand
AAAAAAAGGGCGACGGACGAGAGAGAGCCTCGGGAGGATGATATATTTGAGATATTTGAGGATGGTGAAGAAGCTGAGGCTGAGCCTTCTCAATTCTCCTGCCCTGCTTATGTAGAGCTTTTGGAGTTTATTGAGCGAAAATTACCTTTTGACCATAGCCCTCCAGCTCAGGTGAGCCTTTCATTTGTGTATGATCTCCATACAGAGATTAAAAAGAAATGAAAGATGTCGTTTTCTTCTCGCATCCATCGGTTTCGGCATGAAAGTTATCTGCCGACATCGAGGTGATGCGCGAAAGCAGCTAGGAGGGAATGCCCCCTGTAGAAAGAGCTAAATAATTTATAAATAATTTTTATCTGTGAAATTTTTTTCTTTCTGCAGGGGAAACATCCTCTCTTAATCTCCCTCCTTGCCATCTTAGCCCCTTCAGAAAATCATCTCGCTTAAATGGCAAGGCATACGAAGTAGCAGGTCAGGCTGTGGCCTTATTACACACAATGCTGGTGCTTCAAGCATATCAGCCTGATCTGCTAAGAGATCTGGATAGAGGCAGGGGCCTTTTTCTGATCAGGTAGCTGAGCTGCGCCGCACCACGGATCTCTCTCCGTGCTAACAAGCAGGCCGTCTCCGCCATGGGCAGGACTATGGCGGCCATGGTGGCAGCGGAGAGACATCTGTGGATGAACATGGCAGACATCGGGAGGAAAGAAAATGCTTTCTGCTCGATGCGGAGGTTTCGCCTTCTGAACTTTTCGCTTTTTCCGTTGAGATGGCGATTTGAGAAGTTCAGAGAGACGAAGGCGCGCTCTGCTGCTTTCAGATCCTTCATTCCACGAAGGTCCGGGTCTGAGCCCGAACAACATAGGGGTCCTGGCCTGTCTCGATCTGAGGATCAAAGATGGGCACAGAAGGCTAGTGTCGCAACTCGCACTCCTCCCCCACCTGCGGGCAGGGGTTAAGGAGGTAAGCAGAACCTAAGGGGTATGATCTAGACGAGGCAGCATTCTCGTCCGAATCGGAGTGATACCGAGGTATCTACTCGTTTCCTTTAGGGATTTTTAACCCTCTGGAGTCTAAGAGGTTATCAGGAGAAAATAGCCTTATAACGCGTATATGCGTTAATCGACTTCAGAGGGTTAACTTCTGCTTTTATCCTCCCCTTCCTAATTCCCCTGTAACCACCAGCTCTCCACCTGATTCAGGTTAGGTGGAAACCTCTCGCATAACAGTCTCCTATGCTGGACCTATAATGTTTTTATGGTTCTATGTTCATAGCAACCACCTGACTGATGGTCTAGACTAAAAGGAGGCGCCCCTTGAGCGGGGCTCTGGCGCAGGAGGGTGGGTGAGTAAATGTAACCCTCTCTGTATATACTTATGTGTATTTAATTGCTGGTGGTTACGTGTCTACTAATAAACTCTGTGAGTTTCCGTTGCAGTGCTCAATTACAGTGTTTACTAAACATTCGCCAGCAGCAGCCATCCGGCTTCATGTTCCGGTATTAGGCGGCTGAGATCACAGGTTTCTGAGAGAGCCTCCTTGATCATCAGGCCTGGCACAGCACTGCAGGGAATTTCATGGATGTCCGGCCAGGTCACCCCGAGGGGTTTCCTGGCCGCTTAGGGGTGCTGTCGCATCTACCGGGAAGTGGAGGTGGTTACAGTTACAGTTGCAGTTACAGAAGTCTTCTTGTATATGCTGCCTCAGGTGATGCTCCCCTCGCCCGAGGTTTGTAAAATTGAGCTTGCCTCACCTGTGCGATGCTTAGGAACCTTTAAGTACACAAGCTAAGCTTTGTGTACTTTCTCAAAACCACATGGTGGTCGGTGTGCACGTGAACACTTTGCGCACTTTCTAAAAATCCACAAGTGGTAAGTTTGCACGCAAGACTCTGCAAACTTTCTGAAATCTTTTACGATAAGGGTTGCACGCTCTGCTTCGTTCCCTTTCTTGAGATGATAAGACCTTGGTTCCTTGGGCTCCATTCAGCCAGTGTGTATTTGTTTATACACCTCAAGCATCGCTTCCCTCAACATGAGGGGCTATTTGGGTGATTCTTGTGGTAATTTAGCAGCGCTCCCCTTTTTCCAAAAAAGGGTCGCCTATGAGCGCGCTACTCTGAGCCCGGAGTTCTCCTCTCGTATGAGACTGAGTTCTATTTTTTTCCCCAGAGCACTCCAGTATTGTTTCCATAGATCGAGTTGATGACTCTCCATCATACTTTTTTGAGATACACTATTCCATCTATGAGCTGCTCTATCGGAGTGCCACGAGAGCCCCTCCTTAGAACAGTATTTGAAAATCCATGCTATGGTAAGTGTGCACGTGAAGTCTTTGCACACTTTCAGAAATCCACACTGTGGTAAGTTCGCACGCTAGTATTCTGCGTTCTTTCTAAAATCCTATATGGTGAGGGCTTCGCGCGGTTGCTTCGTGCCCTTTCTTGAGTTGGTAAAAGCCCCGTTCATCTTGGGCACCACTCCACCTATGTATCCTCGGATACCCATCTTAACAGGGTGTTGCTACTAGAGAACTGTTGAGACAGCTCTTTCAGCAAGCTTATGCGTAAGCTAGAGGTAGCCCCTGTGTGACAGGCAAGACTTGGTAGAAATGCTAGGTTCTTAGCCGTATCCATTTAAAGGAATCTTTCCTGATTCCAAGCCTTCAGCTCTACCCTGGGCCGAGGCCCTAACAATTAAGTTGGGTATGTAGCTTAGGCCTTTTGGCCATAAGGGGTACTGTCACAGACAGCCGTCTAAACGTCCCAGGGGCAACTCCCATGGAAATGGTAGAGTTGGTACTTAGTGCTGGCCATGATTCTGGCCTGCACTCCCCTCAGCATGGCGGCGTGGGTATACTGTTCCCCAAAGCGCCCCCTAGTGGACACAGTTCGAAGTTCCCTCGAAAGGGAACTGTCTCAGGTTACGTATGTAACCATAGTTCCCTGAGTAGGGAACGAGACACTGCATCCTCTAGCTCCCTGCCATGCTTCAGACGCAAGCTTCAGACCAAGAAGATAACGACGTGCTCTCCCGGTGCTGATTTATAGTCGCGCCGGTAGTGACGTCGGAGGCTGTCGCTGGCCAACAAGTTGGTGTTTTTTCAATGTATGCTTCAGACACGGGTCACGACGAGGTGTTCCCCAAAGCACCCCCTAGAGCAGGGGTTTTCAAACTGTGGGTCGCGACCCACTTGTGGGTCACAGAATGGAACAAGGTGGGTCGCACAAAGTCACTTGGCTGCAGCTAAATTTGCGTTTCAATGACACACACACACACAGTTCAGTCTAGGGCTGCACGAAAGTGACGAGTGGGAACGGTGCGAGGCCGGTGGAGTGATTGGAATTGAGCGACACCTGCTCGACTCACCAGTCTCGAGAACCACGGAGGAGATCGGAAGGATACAAAAGAGGAGCGTCCGTCTCCCCGGCAACTCACTCCAGCCCACCGCCTCGAGCATCCTCCTTCGCCCTACTCGATGGCACTGCGGATTCACCTCAGTGCCGAGGGATCTTCGGCAGCGCGTCCCTCCTTCCTCCCAGGCTTCGGCACCAGTCTAACACATTAAAAACTTCTCAATCACGGGAAGGAGGAGGCGGGAACCGGGAACCCACTCGTCACAATGATATAGCCCACCAACATTAATAAGGACTGCAATATCCTTAGTGTGATTTTCGAATTGCAATTAAGTCCGCGTGCTTTGCGTGTTTTGAAGCGCGGGCGCGCACGAGTTGTAATAACAGTGAAGGTCTCAGAGCAATGTCATTAAAAGGTTCAATCGGTCCGCATTATTAAAAGAGAAAAACTTGCTCACTTCAATACACTATATTCCGCATGAGATTGCATACACCAGAAAACAAATGTTACGAAAACGGTTTCAGGTAGGCCATGTTCATTCATTTCTATCGTCCGTTTGAGCTCTGTGCACTTTTTTCGTTCGGGAAACGGTTTGTAAAAAGCATTTCACATGTACAGGGTGAGCAGTGCACAAACGCAGGGTTAATTGTAACACTACAAGATTTAAACATTTCCACATAACAAAATGCACAAAAAAATAATGCAATACTCCTTGACGTATCATCTCTTTTTAGAGAAAAATTTGCCAAAGTTCAGAAATCTTTTGAAGATATTGCTGAACATTAATTTAACCATTGCTAAAATAAATTTCTGCCTGAACTTAATGTCATCCAGTTTTTTTTTTTTTTGTTTATTTAAAACGAGACACATGTTTATTATTATTTTTTACCTATTTCACAATTATTTTAATCTCCAAACAGTTTTAGATAGTTCTGCTTTGCTTCTTATGCTTTTTCTAAAAAAAGTGTTGGATTGTGCTCCGTTCTCACCGACACACACGGAAGGATCGTGAATGCATTTTCTGCAACAAAACACAGCAGCGCAGATTACAGTTCACTGGAGTGAGCCTGTTTAACGTTTTTATGGACACTACATATTCTAAAGTCTGTAAACAAAAATTAAAACTTAAATATTAATAGTGATTTTTTTCAGGTGTAGGCCTACTCTAAAATAAAAAGTTTTTTTTTCTTAAATACTTCATTTCTGTCATCAAACTTTTAAGTAAGATTAGGCTTAAAGTAATATCAACCTTTTTTTTCCTCAAATATTGTGGTGGGTCATGAAATAGATTACACTTGTCTAGGTGGGTCGTGGAATGGAAAAGTTTGGGAACCACTGCCCTAGAGGACGCAGTGTCTCGTTCCCTCGAAAGGGAACTATGGTTACATATGTAACCTGAGACAGTTTTCACTGTTTTCACATATGTAAGGGGACGCTGTTAAAGACCTAATGAAATAGTACAGCATCTCCAGATCCAAAAACACGCGAAGAAGAAAATCTGTGTAAACAAAAAGGAGTAGAAAGAAGTTGTTCATGGACAAGTAAGCTAACATGATGGCCAAACATTCAACAGCATATAATGTTTTTTGATGGATCTTACCCACATTTAAGTGTGAAAAAAACAGAATGAAGCTAATAACATGTTTTGTTTGTTTGTTTGTTAATAACTTCATTCATGTTTTCGCTGTTTACATATTCATTCATACAACTAAATATTCTGGGGGTCATGGAAGACTGATAAATATTATCAATCTGGAAACTTAAAAATAATAAGAATAATATTTTTGTTTATTTGTTTCTTTAGTCAGTGATATAATGTATCATTTAATGTGAGGTTTGGTCATGGTTTTATTGGATTAATTCTTTATTGAAATTATTCTAACTCTATCTATCTATATATATATATATATATATATATATATACACACACACACACAAACTGTGTGTGGGTGTGTGTGTGTGTGTGTGTGTGTGTGTGTGTGTGTGTGTGTGTGTGTGTGTGTTGAAGACACAAGTGGAATGGAATATTGGAATTGGAAGTGGAATACTGACAACAAATTGACCAGATTTTACATGCACAACCACAACAATTATATTGCATAATCACTTCCTCTGACGCTGTGCTAAAACACTCTAACTAGTTATCTATAATTTAATACCAGTGTTATATAACACAAAGTATAGTGTTATAAATGTACAATAATTTTTTATATATTTATTTTTTTACGATAAATAAGCATGGAAAAGCATCATCGCAGTCTGTGAAAAGAGTCCGTGCTGCTCAAAAGGGGGAGGCCCTGTTTTAATTATCATAAATATTCATATAACTACCATGAGCCCATCCCACATTCCATTTCCATCCCTTAATGTTGATGCATATTTTAATAGATTATCATTACCGCCATCATAACTCTTATTATGGTAAACATAATTACCAGATTTACGGGCCAATTATTATTTTCGTCCCCTGCAGCCATTTTCTTCAGCAAACCCAATCTTTCCCCCGTCGTAAACAAGCTGCTTCTTAGGCTGCGATCCCCTCCCAAAACGTCGAGCCATTGATAAAGATAAACACACAAACAGGCAACAGGCGGCTACGTCCGTGTCTGTATGACACTCCATCTGAATTGCATATCTGCCCTGCCGCTGAGATTGTCATAAGCCGTATTAAGAAAAATGGTCACGCGGTTTGACACAAATTGGAAAATGACATTTGGAAAGCGCCGCTGCGGTGGAAATTAGATATATTAAAATTATAAATCAGTGTCTGGATAGAAGGAACAAATGGGGGGCGAGGGTTAAAGGTCTCCTCATGACTAGGCCCCGCTCAGGCTAATCTAAACCCACCGGGCTTTGATTGTTCATCCACTGTTCACTCATAAAGAAAGGAAGAGAGGATATTGTGTCTTTTCTGTGGAGTCAAGTCAGCTTATTTAGCGGCTCCCACACCACAACCTGCTAATGGATCATCTCAAAGGTGTGATATGCATTATGCAAAGGCATCCGCTTGACACTTTTAACAAAATCTTTCCTCCCAGTGTGTCTCACCTTCAGTTGCCTTTGTCTGTGTGTGTGTGTGTGTGTGTGTGTAGGAAGAAGAGCATCGTCTGAAAGTGCTGCAGATTGATGAACTCCAAAGAGAAGTTGACAAGACGCTGGCACTGCTTGAAAAGGAGAGAGAGGTCAGCAAAACCCTGTTTAATAGCCTCCTGTACATGCACTTTGGGGTACACTTTTACATTTGCCATGCAAAAACGTAAGGATGTACCTCCGGTCACAGAGAGCTTGAAGTTCACATTTTTTTTATCTGCAATTTTTTTTATTTCTTTTAAAAAGTAAAACGCTCCCTGATGGTTAGGTCTGCTAGGTCTCTGAAATCCTTGACACGTCTCACCCTTATTCGTCTCAAGCCTCTCGCTGTACTCTTCATGATGCTCAAAGCTCAGAACGCAACAGCATGTTATACACAGCACAATAAAATGAGCTCTGAATATCTGCTGCTTTCTGTAGTGGACCTTTCATTTTTGAGTCCCACAGTATTGGTAAAGTAAATGCACAGGTTAAGAGGAAGCTCAGGGATCATACTAAGTAGCATGGTTTCTCAGCTTTATCTCCACCTCATACAAAGCTGTCACTGGGGTGGTACCCTAAGGTAAAAAAGCTAAAAAGGTACATTTACATCTAAATGGTACATACTGTATTAGCAGTGCGGGGTAGATTACTTACTAATTGTAGTCTGTCTCTGATTACAAATTACATGACAGAAATTATCGTTTGTAATGTAATTTATTGGATTACAGATGTTAGGTAATGTATACTGACTACTTTTTAATTACGTTTAGATTACTTTTGATCCAGAAATATATTCCATTCTTTGTTATCGACATCATGAAGTGTATTAAACATAACATTAGTCCTGAATTTCCCAAACTGGGGTTCATGAATGAACTAAAAGTGGTAGAATTTTAGAAAGGAATATTTAAGGGGAAGAAATGAGGGCAAATCAAATTATTAATAATTAACTGCCATTGTGTGAATAATATGTAATCATGTAATCTATAAAAATATAACTGTAATCTAATAATGAGCATATACAGTACTGTGCAAAAGTCTTAGGCCACTAGTATTTTCACCAAAAAAGTGGTTTTAAGTCAGTTATTTGTATCTTTTGTTGTAGTCTGTCAGTAGTACATATCAGTTTACATTTCCAAAGATTATTTTTGCCATTAATTGTAATAATCCAATGAGATTTTTGTTTGCACAAGGAGTCTGGCAATGTCTCCAAGACACTTCAAGAAACCTACCTGAAAAGCTACCTGAAAAACAATGCGCAAGTGCACCTAGTACAAAAGCTTTTTTTAACGCATAGTGTGGTCACACCAAATGTTAATAGAAGATAATTAATAAAATCAATGTATGGCATTATTTTTGACGGCATCCTCACTTTACAGCATTTTTACACAAGTGCCTGAAACTTTGCACAGAACTGTAGCTTTGCAAGATTTAAAAAAAAATCCTTTCTTTGTATTGGTCTCAAGTTATATTCAAATTTTCTGAGATATTGAATTTGGGATTTTCCTTAGTTGTCAGTTATAATCATCAAAATTTAAAAAAAAAATTAACATTTGAAATATATCAGTCTGTGTGTAATGAATGAATATAATATTCAAGTTTGACTTTTGGAATGGAATTAGTGAAATAAATCAACTTTTTGATGATATTCTAATTATATGACCAGCACCCGTAGTTCCAGTTTGCTATGTAGCCTAGATAAAGACAGCCTTCTGTTTTTTTCACGTTTCATTGCTTCATTGTTTATTTTATTTTTGGGTTTATTTTTTTGGTTATCTGCTAAACCAATCATCAGAGCATGTTTTATAAAACATGCCAAGAATAAAAATAATGCAATGTGTGTTGCAATGCTTGTGATTAACGCTCACACCTTGCATGAGACCTTGCTTTTGTTTTCCACTACAAAAGAATAAGAAAAATAGAGGATATCAGTCAATGTACACAATAACAAGAATCCATTGTTGCATTCTCCTGTAGTTTACCTGTGGAGAAAAGATCAAGTAGAGCATCTTCTCTAGGACACTCTGAAGGACTGTGCATTTCCTTTATTTTATTTTCCTGTTGTTCTTACACATTCATCCCTCAGCATCTCTCTGTTTTCTTTATATTTCCCTCACTTTTGCTGCAGGATTGTGTAAAGGCCGAGGAGCTGGAACGACTGAGAGAAGAGCAACTCAAGGACAAGGTCTCTCAACAATCCACTGCTTATTAGTTTCTAAGCAATGTTTTCCTCACTTTAGTTAAGTGGAAGTCATAACCTCGCCATAGTTTGAATTAGAGCTGCAGCAACACAAAGACCCCACATGCACGCATACACAATCGCCAGTGATCAAAACAACATCTAATATTAGGACTGGCCCTAAAATAAAATCTAATATTAATGTGCTGCAGGGGCCTGATCTCAGACTCAGGAGGTACAGCTGATGCCAGTCACTGCTCAACAGGCCATTATTGAAAAGCTGCAAAATTACATATTTTTTCTAAAACAACTAGTCAAGAGGGTCTCTCTTCCTAAAATATAAATGCAACAATTTATATATATATATATATATATATATATATATATATATATATATATATATATATATATATATATATATATATATATATATATATATATATATATATATGTGTGTGATATTTTCTGTTATATTGTATTATATTATATTATTACACCGTTTTTCTCTGTACCCCCCAGCATCCTTTTGTGGCTTTTTGGTAGTAACAATACTAATAAAATATATAAATAAGAATTTAAAAAAAAAAACTTATTCAACAATTCATGTCCTCCACATCACTCTAGCGCCATTTTGGAGAATACCCACTGAACGTAAACAGCGTATGTGCGGATACTAGGGGTGGAATGGTTTAACTTTTTCAAGGTTCGGTTTGTTTCACTGTTTTAGAGAAACGGTTTCGGAATGGTTCAGTATGTGCTATGTTTATGGAAAAACGTTAAAAAAAAAAAGATTATTGTATCTAACTACAAGCAACAGCACAAATAAATACAATAGAGTAAAGACACAAATAGAATAGACAGTGATTTTCAGTTTTTTTAAGGAGGTCTAGCATTAGTTTTTAGGTACAGAAATTGAATAAAGTAATCAAATGTAAAACAGCATTGCATATTGGACTGGTATAAATTAAAGATTGTTCTTTATTAAAGTTAAAAAAGATTTTCAATCAAGAGCAGTGAGTGATTTCTTTGTTTTTCTTGTTTGATTAATATAAAGACTGTCACTTTAAGAGAATGCACTGATCCAGTGCACTGATACAGTAGGCCTACGTTCAGCTGGCTATGTCTGCTGTAGGATACTTACCAAGATGGGCATTTTGATATAATTTCTTTGTGAATTTATCCATTTAAATGCGATACTTCAGAGTAGGGATGTCAACGATTAATCGATGATCGATTAATTTTCGCTAAGAGATGCAACCGATTAAAGCTAACGATGGTCGGTTAACCTATTTAATTTCGGGCTGCATGCAGCTCGAGCTGCTGTGAGTGACGGTGACTGTATATAAATGCATCATCATTCATTCATAATGTACAAATTAAGCTTTTAATGTGATTTAAACTTTAAAAGTACATTAAAATAGAAACAACACAAAGTTCTTCAACATGGAAAGCAATAGAAATATAGTAACCAATTCATTTCACCAGATAATTGTTTCATATCGTGCACTTTGCAGGTCTGCATAACACAGGACAGATAGTCTATTCATTCCTACAACTTGTTAATTCATTCCTACGACTTATTAATTTGTGGCAACTGTTCATGTTTCATTAATTTTATTCCTTTATTTAACTCATGATTTAACTGAATTGAAGGAACAAAATAATAAATAGAACGAATTCTTAATTCATGAAATCTTCCTGCATGTTTACCAGAGTAGGAGATGCGAAAACTGATTAAAAGTGAAAGACAATAAAATAAACTTGCAAAATAAGAGGGTTAGATGGTGAGGATTTAGGTGAAGAAACAGTGCATAAATATTATTGAATTTGTGGAAATTTGTGACCAACCGGCAAACCAGAACAAAGCCGCATGAACGTAGGCTATGGGCTCGAACAGCATCCAAAAGCATGGATAACATTTTACAGCTAACCTATTATTCCTCTCATAAACAAAGCTTTTAAAACTAGACTTAATCAGAGCTTATAATTTGTGAATAAATAATTGCTGGATTTATAACCAGAGCATTCAATGATGTCACTAAACGGTGACGCCACAACAAGAGCATCGTTCACAAGTTTCTACATGGACCTAACTAGCCTAGGGCACAGGTTTTCAATCCCTGGGACAAAATAGGATGCTCTAAGGAAAATGTATAGCCTATATGAGTAATAGGCCTAACATAAAAATGACAATTTGTTTTTATAAAACAAAAAAATAAACAAATATGCTAAATATAGCTGACTTTATTAAGATAACGGATTTAAAACAGAAGTGTGGTGGGACTCCATAAGTTCATGGAAAGAAAAGGATGACAACTCAAAGCATTCCGTTTGTTTGCTTTATTTTACAACAGCACAAGTCTGTCAGTAGTCTGCCTTGGATCGAAGAATGCTTAGTCGGCTCTCGAGGAGGGAGCCTTCATTCCCCACAGTGCTGGCCCCGCTTCTGCCGAGGCAGAATGGCAGCTGCACTCGTGGGGTCTGCAGGTGGATCTGCTGGAGGGAATGGAGATGGGCGACTCCATATCTCCTTCCTCATCTGCCAGTTCCGCATTCCCAATACCTGGGTTCGGAAGCACGCTCTGTGGTTTCTTCCCCCCGGGGAGCAGGATTAACACTTCGCCTTTCATCAATGTGTGGAGATTGTCGTAGGGGATTCACCACCCCAATCACCTCAGTATGAGGAGCTTTTGGAGGTGGTTACTTGTGCTGAGCACGCTCTTTTATAGCTTCCTGGTCGCAATGTCACCTTGCCCGTCACGTCATGTCCTTCCATTGGACAGATTGCACACAATATTCAGAGTCGCTCACGCAAAAGGCATTCCCCATAGAGTTTTGATGCAGCATCTCGTTCCCTCGAGGAACCATGGTTACATGCATAACCTTGAGACGTTTTTATTGTGAGTGTGCACAAATGAAAGTAAACACTTTTGCTTCTTACTCCAAATTGTATTGCGCCGCCGCCTCTCACGCATGTATTCTAGCAATTTAAACTTACATCGCAGTCTGATCATTATCAGAATAAAATACAGCCAACCAAACATATAAAAGGTTACACTAGTCAGTTTAAACAGACCTTAGTATTCCTATTGACTCTGATGTTATGCCAAGGACGTTTTTGCCCATGTGAAGAGGATAATCTTTTCCGTTTATGTGTGAATGCATGTAAATTACAAGCCTAGTTTACATTATAAATAATAGTTTAACATTCAATCGAATCATCGAAAATGGGCAAAAAGGCAGGAGCTGATTGCTTAATGCAATGCCCACCTACCTCGATGGCAGTGTCAGCAGCAGCAATCTACCTGTCACTCATGTGGCCACGCCCTTAATTATGCAGAACTTTAAGGTTTAATATAATTTAATCGTATGATTTATAAAGAAATTCACCCTCCTCACAGTTGTCATGAAGGGCAAAATTAGCTATATAGAACAAAATAATATTTTGTACCAGGCTGTAAAGTTTGTTTGTTTGTTTGTTTTTTGCTGTACATTTTTTGGCATGTTAACATGGGGAGTCTATGGGGTTGACTCCCTTTTTTAGTCAGCCTCTAGTGGCCAGTCGATGAATTTTATTTTTATTTACTTCCTTGTTGGCTTCACTAGAGAAAGCAGGATGTTGCCGCTTGGTTAAGACCCAGGTATGTTTTATTTTCAACGTTCTGCTCACAGTTGAGTGCACAAGCATTTTAAATTTTACTCCATTGATGTTCAGCACTGATGGATACATTTGACCCATTTAGTGGAGCTTTCTTTTAATCACTCAAATCACTTGTGTTGCTGTCCATGCACAAGTCAGATAGACTGTGAATGTCACAGACAGTGGAGATGGAGAAAATGCAGACAAGAAAAGCATACTTTTGGCTTTAGGTATGCTGAACCCATGTTTGGGTGAGGGTAACCTGAGGGCGAGTGCTCAGATGCTCTTGTTTTTACAGTGTGGCCTCCATGAGCTTTGAGACCTCTGTAAAGTAGCTGCTTTAAAGTGCAGCCAACTGCCATTTACCACTGCATTTTCCTCTGCTCCTTGGACAAGATTACTTTCCAAACAGAGTGTAGACAGCTTGATTAATAGAGGGGTCCACCAAGGTGCCCGCCACAGTATATTTTCACACTTACTTATGTTCATTTCATTCGCATACACTTTTATGCGCTGAACCTTTCACCACAGGAGTCCATCAGTTCGTAAAAAAACACAGCTCTCGGAGATAATGTCTGAGAAAACTCATTAAAGATACTAGATGTTGTGTTTAAGAGCTGATGGACAAGGTTACTTCTAAACTAACTTCTGTGTGTGTGTATGGGCATCAGTCACGGGGCATGCAACATTCATTAAAAGATTTATATAAATATAGAATGTCTTAATGAGGATTCAGGCTAAGGCTTCTGCATATATATTTGTGCTTAAAGCTGTGATGGACATGCTGTATATGGTCTTTAAATATCTTCAGATAAGTTTATTGACTTTCTTGCTACTTTTATGTGTGTGCACAGTGAGAGTTAGGACAGAAAATGATGGCAAAAATGGACGATATCAGGAAATGTTGCAAACTGAGTTCAAACTTGAGTTCCCACTTGAGCTTCCCACTTGAGCACCATGGCTCAATGTCTCAGCACATGTAACTGGACCAAATCTCTAACAGAGTAGATATGTATCTAAACTGAAGACAGCAAGTCAGTCTACACTATAAAAAATAAAAATAAAAATATGCATTTTATTGCACGAGCTGATAGAAAGATAAAACTTCTGATATCAAATTCATATAAATATAAGCTGTCACTCGATATCTCCCAATAATGTCTTAGTCAAATGATAATTAAATGCTTAGTTTAATGATCAAAACTTTGTAGTTTTAAACATATAATGCAATCCAATACATTGATGACTGAAAGATGTACAAATAAACATATATTGTTCATCAAAAGCCGGATGTATCATGTTGATACTCAGGTTTTAACATGATTTAAATAATAATAATAATAATAATAATAATAATAATAATGTATGGATAATTAAGTAAACGTATGTTGCTTCAGTCAAGTATTTTTCTTGAAATATTACTAATAAAAACATTTAAAACATTTTAACAACAAAATAAACAAACAAAAAACAAGTGTATCACAACCTGGTGGAGGTGGAGTATTTTGATTTATTTTTAGGCCTTAGAAATTTGTATTTAAAATATGATACAGCATTCATAATAGGGTAAAAAAATAAATGGCACTTGGTTTGATATTTTCATATCTAATCCAATAACATTTATGCATTTGGCTTAATTGTCCAATTATGTTTTGTGGCCATTGTACATGCATGTATGAAGCTTCCTTTACATGTATGTGTAGGTCAGGCATCCAGAAGAGCTGATCGTAGAGCTGCAGAAAGAGCTGGAAAAGGCTGGATTTGACCAGAAGGAGAAAGAGCTTAAGGAATGGAAAGAGTGCTGGTACTCCGTCTCGGAGAACCTCCGGCACACACAAACACAGCTCCAGCAGGCCCAGGACAGCCTGGAAATACAGCAGGAGAATATCCGCAGCCTACAGGATCATGTGGATAAACTCCGTACTGCGGTGAGGACAGAGGTCAAAACACTAGAATTAATGCATCAAAGGTCAAAATTACAGTCAGTTGGTTCACATATTTAACAGAAGCTATGTTAATATTCATGTGTGATTAGTGAAAATCATTGAAATCATACAAACGGAATGAAGCAGTTATTATTTTATATTAAATATATATAAAAATAAGGGTATTAAACATATTTAATTAATTGCATGCTTTAAACTGTTAAAAGCTAGGAAAAATGTAAGAAGGAAAATGAAGATGACACAGGAAGGTTATAGATATAAAGACATAAAGAATGGTGAGAAGTGAAGAGCTGTGATAGGGAATGGTGGCAAGACTGGAAGGAGATAAATGAGGAAGAACAGGGTGCATGTGGATGGCTAGAGGTCAACAGTTCTCCCGACTTTGACCCCGTGACCTCTCTCCATTCACACATCAGCACTCTGGGGGCCAATTAAGTTGAGCTTCACACTAGTGTGCAATCAGAAGTATAGGAGAAGAGACCAGTACAGGAAATGATCTTTCTGAGCTCCTCCACACACACTTATACTCACACTAATACATTTAGGGGTCATTTACACAACATTTCCAGCTAAAAACTGGAAACTTTTTATGCGTTTTACCTGTTTGTTTACATGATAACAACATTTTGGGGACTGAAAACGCATATTTAAAAAACAAAAAGGTTTCAAAGTGCATGTTTTTGAAAATGGCACTATTATCATTTCCGATAATATAGCTTTGGAGGAAATAGAACACAAATTGCATACTTACAGTAGTCAGTGGCCAATAATCTGGATTAAGACTATGTTTTCCAACATAAAAAAAAGAATTAAATTAAATTTATGCATTTAGCAGACGCTTTTATGAAAAAGCGACTTACAGTGCATTCAGGCTATCAATTTTTACATATCATATCATGTGTTCCCGGGGAATCAAACCCCCAACCTTGCGCTTGATAGTGCAGTGCTCTACCATTTGAGCTACAGGAACACTACATAAATACATAAATAAATAATCAGATCAAGGTCACTTGTGTCCTTCACATGACCCTAAATACCAACCCTTAAAACTGGTCCAGCCTAAATTCTTACAAAATATTTCAAGGACCCCTGCTAGTTCAATTTGTGTTGTGTTGGGTCTTCCTTTATGATTACTGTAGGTAATTTGATTAGACCATCTATTCTCTGCTTTATATCCTACATCCACTTACAGAAAGATGCTAGAATCATGTTTTCTTTGAAGTTGGATCATTGTGTTTGGAATAAAGGGGGGAATGGTACTTTAGCAGATAATTATGTGTAATCCACAATAATTTCCATAATAACAGATGAAGTGGTTTGAGCCCACGTTATCCAATTTGCCATTTAATGTGAGATAGGCTGCTGCTCGCTCCCTAAAAAATTGAACCATTTCCTTAAATCGGCAATTTGTCCTGCTTCCAGATTGCATCTAGGCACAGAAATGATGGAACTTCATATTCCAGTACTGTCTTTATATAGAAACGGAAGATAATTTTTTTTTTTTTTTTCCTTTCTTTGTTTTGATTGGATTGAACCCTGCTGGGTCTGTCAGATGGGTCATTGTGAGGACAAACTGCAAGACTGACACGAGCAGCAAACTACAGTTCTTCACACACACATTATTACACAGTAATATTGTTGTAATTATATTGTTCATCTAAATATTATTATCATTTAAAATACCTGTTTTCTATTTGAATGTATTGTGAAATCTAATTCATTCTTGGGATGCAAACCTGGGTTACACTTTATTTTAAGGTGTCCTTGTTACAGTGTAATTATATATTTAAGTACTGAGTAATATTAATATTAACTACACATACTTACTGTGTGGTTAGGGTTATAATTAAAGTTTGACTTAGGGTTACTTGCATGTATTTATGCCTAATGTATTGTTGTTAATATTATAGTAACGTATAATAAGGACACTTTAAAATAAAGCATAACCCAGCTGAAAGCTGAATTTTCAGTATCATTACTCCAGTCTTCAGTGTCACCTGATCCTTCAGGAATTATTATAATATGCTGATTTGCTGAAGAAACATTGAAGAAACACTCAAGAAACATTTATGATTATTACAAATTTTTTTCCAGAAACTATGATTTACCTTCATTTTTCATCATTATTTGATGAAACAAAGGTCAAAGGTTTTTTGTGTCTGTACTGTCACTTTTTGTCAATTCAGTGCATCCTGGCTGAATAAAAAGTGTTAACTTCTTTTTGATAAAGAATGTGTGTTTATATACATACAGTAATATAAATATTTGAGGTGAAATACAATTTATTTATAATTTTCATGCATGTTCAGCATTAAATGACTTATTTATATTTGTTATCAACATTTCAAATCAATATTATAGGCATCTCCCTAGGTTTTGATGCAGAGTTTATACCTTTTCACAAGGGTATTGGAATCTGAAAATTGTAGAGGGGCATCTAATCATCTTGGCTCATGAACATCAAATGCACAACAACCAACTAACCCTGTGATGTTAATAACCCCATGATCAGCTTGACAAGTGTTTTCTTTCCTATGTTGAAACAAGAAGTTTAAGCCGTTTTCAATGTGAGAAAGTACTTCGGAATTTCCTAAATGTAATTGTTTTCACCACCGTGCCTTTTTCGTCTTTGTTTTTATCAGTTTTGCTCCAGCTGTGTTGATTGTTTATCCAGTAGTCTGCTGCTCAATTGGAATAAACGAGTGCAGTGTAATGTGTTTTGAAAGAAAAGCAGCAAGCAGGTCTAGATCAGCGATAAGACTGATCCACATCGATACACCACCTGCTACACCCTCTCCAGCCTTCATGATCTGCACATACAGTACAGACCAAAAGTTTGGACACACCTTCTCATTCAAAGAGTTTTCTTTATTTTCATGACTATGAAAATTGTAGATTCACACGGAAGGCATCAAAACTATGAATTAACACATGTGGAATTATATACATAACAAAAAAGTGTGAAACAACTGAAAATATGTCATATTCTAGGTTCTTTAAAGTAGCCACCTTTTGCTTTGATTACTGCTTTGCACACTCTTGGCATTCTCTTGATGAGCTTCAAGAGGTAGTCACCTGAAATGGTCTTCCAACAGTCTTGAAGGAGTTCCCCGAGAGATGCTTAGCACTTGTTGGCCCTTTAGCCTTCTGTCTGCGGTCCAGCTCACCCCTAAACCATCTCGATTGGGTTCAGGTCCGGTGACTGTGGAGGCCAGGTCATCTGCCGCAGCACCCCATCACTCTCCTTCTTGGTCAAATAGCCCTTGATGCCTTCAGTGTGATGCTACAATTTTCATAGTCATGAAAATAAAGAAAACTCTTTCAATGAGAAGGTGTGTCCAAACTTTTGGTCTGTACTGTATATAAACACATGCACTGACCGGCATGATGCAACTTGACCTGCATAAAGAAGCTTTGCATCTCTGTTTCTGTGTATGTGTTTGAACAACTGGTGGAAGAACAGTCCACAGTCTCCAGGCTGCAGCGTGAGCTACAGGAAGCAGAACATCAGAGGGATCTCCTGGGCTCCAGAGCAGCTGAGCTGAACTGTGACATCCAGCAGAAAGACAGCAGGCGACTCGCAGAGCAGGACGAGGTACACCGCACCACATACTTCGGTATCTTTGATAGTGTCTGGTAAGGGTTCATGTCGAGTAAAAGCTGTGTGTTTGGCAGGTGTCCAGTAGAGATGAGACAGTTCTGAGACTGACGGCAGACCTGCGGGCCACTCAGGAGAATCTGACCTCTGCACAAGAGGAGGTGAGGATCACCTGTCAATCATTTTGCTCACCTTTTGACACGTATCTGTGACACACACTTTACAAAAACAGTCTCTTGACATTGTTGAAAAGCTTGGGGTCCGATTTTTTAGCATCAAGTCTGTGACGCTCACCAAAGCTGCTTTTATGGAACTGTATTTCAGATAAAAAGAACTGATTTCTATTTAAATATAATTTAACGTAATATATTTCTGTGATGCAATACTGAATTTCCAGCATCACTACTCCATTCTTCCGATTATCCTTCAGAAATTATTCAGATATGCAGATTTGCTGCTCAAGAAACATTTCTTATTATTAACAGTGTTGTAAACAGTGCTTAAAATTTTTAGAAAGTGTGATGCGTTTATTTTTTCAGATTGTTTAAAATAGGAAATTCAAAAACTTTTATTTGAAATAGAAATCTAAAAAAAACATTTACAGTAAAATACCAGCAGCTGTGGTTGCCTAAACTTTACCATAAAAAATATGGTATTGTCATATTAGGTTTTACAGGCTTAACTTAAATTCACAGTAAATTCAAATAATTCTTTGAAAATTTTGAAACATTGAAAAAGACTTTTTTACACTGAGTAAACTTGGTCAGTCATGCTGTAAGCCAAGGTTTTGCAGTTTAGCCTCCATTAAGTATCTGTGGTAGAAACAGAAGCCGAGCTTGTAAACATTGTTTCATTTCACCTTCACCGTATCAGCGTTTACTTGTGTATTTTGGTACTAAGATGTTGCTCAGGTACATATATAACTCTAGAAGACTGCATTTAAAGGTCTCTGTGGGCCGAATGCGGGCAGGATCAAGGACACAGGCCGTCCAGTCCATCTGCTCTCACTCACACACTCAGAAGAATAAAGATGGACCTGATGCCCAAACTTTTTCATAACCTGTCAATTGAACTAGAAGCTGTTCTGGTTTATTTATACATCTCTGACTGGTCAGTTATTTGTTTGGCAGAGTGACCTTGTATGTTATAAATGGGACAAAGCTGTCACTTCAGTGCTGACTGGGTGTTTTGAGTTCTTTGAGAGATTTTCTTTTTCATATTTATTAATTTAGTTTGACTTTTTTTTTTCAGAGCGAGCGAGCGAGTGAATAATGCATTGGATTCTGCTCCATGTACTGTTTTATCATTAGCATTCAGCCCCAGTTATCTTCTGAACTTATGAGTGCCTGTGAAATGTTTGTGATGTTATTTATTTATGTTGCCCTCTCAATTATTCATTTGTTTATTTATTCATGGCAGAACTAACTGCAATTGGAAAATTCATTTTTGCTGAAGGGCACATCCATCCCTCCCCCTACCACACCTCAATCTTGCACATCAGGTTTGTTAGGAACTGCTTCATGTGGCATTTCCTAAGACTCAAGGGGAGATGTCATTTTAATCCGAGCAGACGGCTGAAGAGACGGGAGAGATAGACACAGAGAGAAAAAGAGAGAGAATACTCCATCTGAAAAAAACTTTGAACTATAGGGGTGATGGTGCAGGATTATAGAGAGACATTTAATGAAAGACGGATGAGTTTGATAGACCTTATATATCACGTCTCTGTGCTACAGCTGTGTTTCATGCTGAATTCCCTCAGGCCTCTGTGCTTTATTGCTTTTTCTGCCAATTCCTTTCCTACTTTTTTGCATATATATATATATATATTGTGACGAGTCAGCTGCCTCCTCCCTGATTGTCACCGGCACCCCGTCTTAAATCGCCGCCCTTCACCAGGCTCCTGACTGGAGTGGGTGTGTGAGAGGAGGGGTGCTGGACGAGTCAGGGCTGGCGGCGTGTGATGGGGCACACCTGAAGGAAATGTAGCCTCATCACCGCCGCTGTTTAAAAGCCCAACACGCCTCTCCTCGGGAGACCGGTCTCTTCTCCGTGCATGCACACTGGTGTCCTCGTGGGTCCAGGAAGGGTGCGTTGAGGGACTCCCGCGCCACTAGAGACGTGAGCTGCCAGACCCGTGATCCGGATGGGAACCGCACCCGTTTACACGGCCGTCGGGCCAGGATGCCGGGCCGTCCATCCCCTACCAGCGCCGCGGCCAACGAGAGTGATGCGGCCGGTAGAGGAAGCCGCCGCCCCTCGCGCCCCGGGCCGAAGAGGATAGCGCGTTCGCCCGCCGGACTCCGCCCCTTACCTGGACCCTTCCTCCATGAACACTGCCCAACCCACACGAACCCCACAGCACGACGAGGACACCAGATTCCCTGCTTATTTTGGAAACTCTTCCCCTTTGGCCACCTTTATCCCCTGTTTTATTTGATTTTCTGTTAATAAAAGCCTCTCCGAGGCCTGACGCCACGCCCACTGTGTCTGTCTTGTGCTCCTCCCGCCACAATATATATATATATAGTACAGACCAAAAGTTTGGACACACCTTCTCATTCAAAGAGTTTTCTTTATTTTCATGACTATGAAAATTGTAGAGTCACACTGAAGGCATCAAGGGCTATTTGACCAAGAAGGAGAGTGATGGGGTGCTGCGCCAGATGACCTGGCCTCCACAGTCACCGGACCTGAACCCAATCGAGATGGTTTAGGGGTGAGCTGGACCGCAGACAGAAGGCTAAAGGGCCAACAAGTGCTAAGCATCTCTCGGGGAACTCCTTCAAGACTGTTGGAAGACCATTTCAGGTGACTACCTCTTGAAGCTCATCAAGAGAATGCCAAGAGTGTGCAAAGCAGTAATCAAAGCAAAAGGTGGCTACTTTGAAGAACCTAGAATATGACATATTTTCAGTTGTTTCACACTTTTTTGTTATGTATATAATTCCATATATAATTCCACATGTGTTAATTCATAGTTTTGATGCCTTCAGTGTGAATCTACAATTTTCATAGTCATGAAAATAAAGAAAACTCTTTGAATGAGAAGGTGTGTCCAAACTTTTGGTCTGTACGTTTTATATATATATATATATATATATATATATATATATATATATATATATATATATATATATATATATATATATATATATATATATATATATATATATATATATATATACGCTATATGGACAAACATATTAGAACACACCTTAATTATTGAATTCAGGTATTTCAGTTAGACCCACTGTCATAGGTGTATAAAATCAAGCATCTAAGCATGCAGTCTCCATTTGCAAAATGGGATGCCACCATTGCAACTAGTCAGTTGGTGCGTAAGGCACTTGGTGCGTAAGAGTCGCCATCGCTCTGCTGATTTCAATAGCTGAAGATTTCCTGACTTCCACTGGTCTTGAACTGTGTAGCAGGAGCTTCATGGAATGGGTTTCCATGGCCGAACAGCTGCATGCAAGCCTCACATAAATGAATACAATGCCAAGCATCAGGTGGAGTGGTATAAAGCACGCCGCAACTGGACTCTGGAAACCTGTTCTGTGGAGTAACAGCTTCCACTGAGCTAAATTCCACATATTTTTCCCTAATAATCCATGGTTGAAACCATAGTTAAACCATTTACATTTACGAGATGCTTTTATCATTTTTTCAGCCTTGGGGAGCTTAAAAGACTTTTTTAAAAAGCATTTAAGAATCTTCATTATTCCCTATTCACAAGATAAAATATGATTGAAATAGTCATATTGCTTTACCATAAACTTAAAGTTAAATTGTGATTTGGTTGACTGTGGCGTGTTTAGCTGGGAGAGCAGATGCTGCAGGTCACGTCTAGGGAAGAAGAGGTTGTGGCCCTGCAGAAGGAGGCAAGCAGACTTCAGGAGATCCTGAAACAGAGAGAAGAAATGATGGAGAAGAGCAAACACAACACGACGCATCTCCAGCGAGAGACAGGCTACCTTTACAGACAGGTAAACACACAAAGCACAAACACACTGAAAATCACAAATTGGCCAGTCTGGGTATTGAGACCTGAGAAAAAGCCAGCGTAAGCATGAGTTTGTTGTGGTGTTGTTGTGATGCGCTTGTGTGTGTTTAGCTGAAGGGTGTTTGTGAGGTCTCCGGTGAACACACTCACGTGTAATATTTCCTGTCTGCTGCATCGGCAGTCCACACATAGGCATGGAATTCCAATTAACTCCCTTTAATTAGGCCCTCCCTTGCTCATGGCGCAGTTCCTTCATTTATTTTAATCTTGTTTATGCACCTTGATTGTTTCACAATATAGATTTTTTTTAATTAGGGAAGATTGATTAAATTGCATTGATTCCCTGTCCTTATTAAAATGAAACAGCCCCCCCACTCTACTCTCTCCAAATCAGTGTTATTTTTCATAATTAGAGCCTGTGCCTTCAGCTTGGCTTTATGACTGTGTGTTGTGTTTGTGTGTGTGTTATGAAAATAATGTTTATCATACTTTATTACAGCATCTGAAAGACTGTTGTAGTGCAGCCACTTGATTTAGGGGAGGTTTCATTAAATGGTTGTGTGCTATTTATTAATTGCATTTACCAACAGAATAGTTCCTAAATAGATTTTAAAAAGCAATACAGTACATTTTTGTTGTTGTTTTGTGTTTTGTTTTGTTTTGTGTTTATATTAATATTTTAACTCAAATGATAAAAAATAAACAGAAATGTATTACTGTTGTAAATTATAATTGCACTGCAAAATAAAAATTATTTATAATATTTAATGATAATTACAATAATAATATTATTCACCCTTAAAGTCCCTTGTGTCCAAATCCTTGAGCTTCAAACATTTCAGATCCTTGTGCTTTTATTTTGGTGAAATATTGCTCAAATGCTGTCATTTTCTGTCCACAAAATTTTTTCATATTATGTAAATATGCAAGTAAAGTAAACTTTACGCATGTTGCATTCAAAAATGCATGTTCTCTGAGACTGATTGTTTCATGCAGCCACATTCATTTATTTACATTTTACATCCAGTACAGTTAATTACCTAACTTTTCATCAACTAAATCCTTTTTGGAAAACCCTGACCTAGAAACTACCCAGAAAACACCTAGCATGTGCTCAGAAAAACCTCAGCAAATGCATATCAACCATCTACAAAAGCTTAAGTCCTGTTCTCACCAAAAACAAAAACTCTAAATATAACCAATAACTATATTAGTGTCACATTATTAGCAAATTAGCATCCATGCCAATTTGTGCACACCGAATTTATGTCGTCTATTGCTTTAAATGCTCAAGGTTTTTAGAATCTTTCTGGTAGTGATACTAATTATATTGTTTCTCTGTATCTCTGTTCTCACTGAATTACAACGAGCATTAGAACAAATGTTATGGTTATTGTCTTTGGTGTGAACAGGCCTTTAGAGTTATGTTGGCTAGTTTTGCACATCAGGCAACACAGATTTTATTTACAAAATATGAAAATGTATTTTCTTTCACGGTGACATTAGATGATTTTTATAGCAAATGTTGACTGCTTGTATAACACTTGAAGCTTCTAGAAGATCCATTGCTTCTCAAAAACCTGCTGTCTGCTTCACCTGGTAAACACTTGAAGCTGATCCGTAGAATTTCTAATCATGAAGCTCATCTCAGCTCTTTTAATTTTGATCGATGACTCAGTTTATCCTTTATATAACACATTCCTGTCTCTGTTCTAGCCCTCCACCTCTCTCTGCACCCCTCCGCCTGGTATGAAAATGATATTAGAAACTAAATGAGATTTGAAATTGTGTGTTTGACAAGTGACTTGATGACAGGGTTTTATCGCAGGGCCTGATCCATGGAAATTTTATGCTAATAACACTGCTGGCCAAGCGATCTAGTACGAAATTAATCAGTGGTGGAAAAGAGTGAGAGAGCTCCATAAAAAGTGTGTCTACCCTCCTCTCTCTCTGTCTGTCTGAGTCTCATCTGAAATAGCCACAGGCTGTTGTCTGTGTGATGAGTTTGCACCTGAAATAGGGACTCAGAAAATTAGACTGAGTTTAGCACTGATTGCTGTAACACCGCCATGCAACACAGTCCTGTCAACTCCTCCAAGGACTCATCAAGATGCGCGGAGTAATTTTTTATTTTTTTATGTTGCTCAGGCCCATATGTCATCTTGGACGTATACTGACACCTAGAGGTGTGGATGCAATATCATGTGAAAGTTTTCAGTTGCTGATGCCATTGATGTAGACATGCAGTATTCACAGTCAACCAATGTTGATTTATTCAGTTTGAGAATGTAGGAAGTACAGAGATAAAGCTAATGTGAACATGTCCAGATTAGGCAACCAACTCCATGTAGAATAAAACTTTTTTAGGCTACTGATACAAATGGAGTCTTCATCTAATTTTTCAAACTCCTTTTAATTTCTATGTTTGTCAACTTTTCAAAAAGCTTCATTCATCTGTCTCAAAAATTGCAACAGTATAGGAATAATTGATAGGGAATATGAAGTCAACTATACAGCGATACAGAAATCTATAGTCAAGCATAAAGAGTACATTTTATAATATAATATAATAAATATTACTGAGTATTATTATTATTATTGTTGTTGTTATAGTAATACGAAAATTTATGAAATGATAATTGAGTTGAACTGAAAAAAAATAGAAGTTCCATTGTCTCATGATTACCTTTATATTTGGAATTATGTTCAAACTGATCCCAAAGTGTTTTATTAGCTAGCAAATAATAAATAAATAAGAACCACCTTTAAACTGTACAGTTTTCTATGATTTTGAATTATTGTTTTTGCATCTATACTCCATAACTTTTGACTCATTTAAAAATTCTGCATCAATGCACTTTTTTTGTGCCACTATTGCATAGTAAATCAATTTAGTTAACCAATCAGACAGCCTCAAAGTCTCAAATGTCCACATTTTTCTTGTGGTTGTCAAGCCTCGCCTTGCCTTTATCACCTTTTACTAGTTTACATCAACTTAAGGAACATTCATATTCTCTCCTTTCCACTGCTTGCTTGCTTCATTTATCCCATTCATCTGTCAGCGGTTTTCCCATGTTCATGTCCATGTTGCTCCTCCCGGCTCGATTCCAAGGAAACAGAAGCATAGGTGAATCACTAATGGAGTCATTATCAGCTTCCAGTCTTTTAAAACAACACAATTAACAGTGTAGTCTTAATGATGCTTGCAAGGGAAGTAAGGTGCACTGAGGAGACTCCATCCAGGGCCTTCACCAAGTCCAATAAATCATGTAAGTTAACTCACAGAACTAATATACCACATGTGTGTGTGCAGTAGTCTGTGTGATTTATTATTTTCACCCTGCGAGACATCTGTTACAGTGCTCCTTATTTTTGTAATGCATCATCATCCAGGGGAAAAAAAATAATATTATCCAATCTGGGATCGTCTCCCTCTGGAGTCTAATAATCCAATGTAGAGAGGCTATCAGTGAGGCACCACAGACACGCTTCAGGGAGCAGACAGGCTTCGCTGATTTCTGTCTGAGAATCTAGCATTCATTATATATGCCAGCCTGTGACTGCAGATGTGAGTCTGTACATATAGAGTAATAATAGGATACTTGTGACTCTAAATTCTAACTAAATAAGATGTGTTTGAAGTATACTAATTAAGAGTGCCGTTGTACTGAATATCAGCATGGCTATGATACGAGCACACGGGTAATTAATTGTGAGTTTGATATTGTGTTTGTACAATAGTTCTGTGAATTAGAAATTAGAAGTAACTTACCAGCAATATTTGGCAGGTTGTACATTTATTTTTTGCCGATAAAAATAGTTCCAATTACATTGTACTGTACATTGTGTCTTTTGCGTGAATTATTAAAGTGTCTAATTTGCTTCCATAGTTATAGTGCTTGGCTACATTTTTAAGCTTGTTTGTGTGTGTACGTTATCGAAGTATTTTAATTGTTCATTGCCGAGCCGATGAGATTAGCTGAACTCACTCGCTCTCAGTCATATTATTGTTTATTGATGTAGGTATGCAAAGCTGAGATGTTAACACTATGCCCTCTTCTGAAGAGTGGGCGGGGAATATGCTGCTCATTTGCATTTAAAGTGATACACCCCAAAACAGCTCTTTATTTAATTTTTATTTTGTATTTATTTTTTTATTTTTTTTAGGAAGCGCCCCAAAATGACATTTTATACATGTTATAATAAATGATCTGTGGGGTATTTTGAGCTGAAACTTCAGAGACATTCTGGGGACACCCAAGACCAATATTACTTCTTGTATAAAGGGGCATAATAGGTGAACCTTAAAATTAAAGTGACAGGTTTTTCTTGTTTTGTTGTTCATTTGTTTAGACATAATAATTATACAGAATTTTAATATTGGCATTAACTTAAAAATAATTATGAGCTCATAGGTATCAAGCAGAATTTTATTTTTGTTACATCACTATATTTCAGTCCAATTCCACACGACACTCATACTCTGGTCTGGGTCACAACAAACACAGAAAAGAGGAGTGATATAAAGAGTGAAAAGTGCTAGTGCTGTTACTGTAAATATTAGCACTCTTGGGACACCATTGTCCCGTAACAGCTAGTAGATTAATTCAAAGCAGAGAGCGTGACACAGAGTGACTGAGATTCTACCTATATTCCACTCTTATTAAATGTACCATTATTTTGCTAGCATATGGAACTGACCAACTTCAGTGATTATGTGTAATTTAGTAGCAAACTGAAGAAAAATGTGTGACTTTTCTTACTTCATACAGAAACAAAAGTTTACAATTATGACAGAATCTGATTTCTTGAGGATTTGATATTTTATAATAGTGAGTTTATCATTTCAACATATAGAGTAAAAGTAGAAAGGAATGACTAATAAGCCAATAAGTGCTCCTCTGCTGCTGTCTACTGGTTATAATTGTGATTTGATGTATTTTTATTTTATTTTACATAAGTGTTTGTTTACCACAAACAAAGTATATTTTGTTCATCCCATTAAAAATAACATTCAAACTGGATCATCTTAGAGCTTTAAAGTGCTGGAAATAGCTGTGTGAAATGCTTGAAAGTCATGCTTAAATTTCTCTCTCAAAAGGTTGTACAAACCCGGAAATAAATGATATAATGCAATTGACTATTTCTACCACAACACAACACTGTAACACGGTTACAGTTAGCATTACCGCTTCTGGTTTCCTGACGTATGTCAGCGCTGTTTATGACAGAGATTTCTGTGCAGAATTTGAATGATTCTCACTAGATCTCGCAGTAACCTTGTGATTGTGCGGCAAATTCAAATGCTTGTAAATCTCGTAGCACTGTGTAGTAACAGTGTCTCGAAATCAACACTGGCTCCCGAGTAAAGCTATTCTGAGCTCAGACAAGTTTGTTTGTGTCACGGTCCGAGCTGCGCTGCGCAGCTGAAATGTAGTGCTGTTCGGCTTCGATTTTGATTTGTTTGTCATTTAATGTTTCTCAAATGCAACAGAAATGGCAGAGCTTATGAGTTGGGAAACACTGTTGTCGCGCCAGTGCAACCACTCACAAAAATTAGTCACACCAGCAGAAAAAACTAAATGGCACAAAACATCCGCTTTTCAAGATGCATATGCATATTTGGCTAAACCTTGATGCAAATTTTTTTTTTTTTTTTTTTTTTTTAGATATTGTAGGTTTAAGTAGCAAATAAGAATCACTCAAATTAATGCATATATTTTATTTTGAGACAAAGGTCTTCTTAACGTTTTAAAATAATTGAAACAACAGTTTTTAAATAACGAAAGAATGTATAAAAGTATGGTAGTTGGGGTAAAAAGCAATCCTGCTGTTGGGGCAAAAGGCTCACAGAAATTAACATTATAATTAATAGATGGCTGACTTTTCCATTTGTTGACATGACATGGTTAGATTTAGATTGTAAATATCATATATTATTTTGGGTGTCCATATTAGATATAATGACCATGTTTAGAATGAAACCATATTTAAAAACATGATATTAATTATATCACATAATAAAATATAATTTGTTGCTACTAATGTGAATCTATATTAATTTATGGGATCTCCTTCAATGCTTTAAGAATATTTACTTTTTAAAATGATGTTGTTTCTGTATTTTAAAATATTTTTATATTAACATATTTTAATTAAAAATCATGTATTTTATGAAAAATAATAATTAATTACATAATAATAATGAATAATTATTTTTCAAAATAAGCAGAAAATAGTACAAACTTTGCTAAATTGAATGTTTTGAACAAGTATTAACTTAGACATTATTTCATGTATATATATATACGTTTTTGAATCAATAATGTGTGCCTTTTGCCCCATGCTGGTGAGCCTTTTACCCCATGTGTGGGGTAAAAGGCCCCTCTTGCCACCTCATACATTTATACGATTTTTAAACAAAATAAACAACAACGATTTCTCTTACTCTTACTCTTTTTTTCTTTTTTCTTTATAGTTAAATATAAAAACCATAGTCTTTTCAGTTACTTTGAACATTTCATCACACTTATGGTGTCCAAAAAAAAATAATAATCTAAATATGCTTGATCATTCTTTTTTTTTTACACTATCAAGCAAACTAGGTGTTGAAACACATCCCGTTTATCGCTCAGTCTTGTTGTTTGTTGTGTGTCAGTGTGAAGTCCGTAGGGAAGATCTGTGTGATCAGCGTGAGGAGGTGCAGCGATGGCAACAGGAGGCGCAGGAACAGAAGGAGAGCCGGGTGAAGGAGATGCAGGTCCTTAAGGAAGAGCAGCAGAGCACACAAGGCCATCTTCAGCAGCACAGAGATAGCATGGAGAGTCTATTCCTAGAGCTGGAGATAGCCCACAGACAGCAGAGAGACCCAGAGGATGAGGTGAGACAGCTCAGCAGACTTCACTTTCACTATATCACAACTTTTGCTTCTAAATATAAGTGTTTGTGTGTGTCAGGCCTCCTGCAGGGCGGCAGTTCTCCGCAGTCAGGATGCAGAGTTGATTGAGCTGAAGGCAGGTCTACTGGAGGCTGAGAAACTGGCCACAGGTGCAGAGGCCCGACTGCAACCTCTTAGCGAATCCCTTGAGCTCTGCAAACACAAGTACCAGGCCTGCCTCAGCAAGATCGCACAACTGAAAAACACACTGCTTGGCCGCGAGGAGGACCTGAAAGAGGCCCACAGTCAGGTTGGTACTTACGTTATTATTAGTTACCTTTAAAAATTAAACCTGATTTGAAGCTGTAGGGGCTGGTTTACACTGGTTTAGACTATATTTCTTATAATATTAATCCTTATTCTTTCCACTTCCCAACAGAATATCTGTTTCTTTTATACAGTGTAATAAAATATTGACCATGTTTTAAATAATCAGCCATAACATGAAAATAATTTTTTTGAAAGGCTATCACTATAAAGTGCTTTGTAGTTGTATTTCTCCTCTAAACGTACTCGGTTACTAACGTAACCTCGGTTCTCTCTAGAAGAGCGAACGAGTACTGCGTCTTAGCTAAGACGCTACGGGAAAAGTCTCTTTTCACAAAATACTGAAGCAAAAAATTATCCTTAATTTTGTATTTTTGTAAAGCGCATTTGCAGCAGTACACAGCCATAGGCGAGACGGCTCGCTCCCTCATTGGCTGTTCTGCGGCAACTGCACAGCCTATCGAGCGCAGGCTGATGCAACATGCGCTGATGCGCTTCGCGCCCTTCTTGCCACTTCCCGCCGAAACGGGTGTGGCCCAACCTATAAAAGGAGCTCGAAAAGGCTGACTCACCTGATTTATTTCATCGCCGAAGCAACCAGAGTGAATCGTACGCACGACAGAGAACGCAGTACTCTTTCGCTCTTCTAGAGATAACCGAGGTTACGTTAGTAACCGAGTACGTTCTCTTACGAGAGCTCTCTCGTACTGCGTCTTAGCTAAGACGCTACGGGAACCCTATGTAAAACGCCGTGCGCGCAGGGATCACACACCAATAAACCTAAAGCAAAGCCCAGGATTTACAGTGCACAGTCACCCTAGGGACTCACAGAGAGTCCAGGACAGGAAGGGGGAAAGCCCTCCGTCCCATATCTAGCAGCATCTGCAGATGCGGCAATATGACATCACACAGCCGAGGCAAGGCCTGACCAATGTGGCAATGCGGGTCTTACGCAATACTGCCCATATAACAGTCGGCAGCGCATAACGCTCACGAACTCAGAGCTCCCCTCAGGGCCCTGATTCGACTACACCGACAGCAGCCTTGCTTGCAAGGCGGGAACCTCTAGGTTATAGAACCTGATAAATGTAGACGGCGAGGCCCAACCTGCTGCCATACATATATCCTGCAAGGAGATCCCAGTAGACCACGCCCACGACGAGGCGACGCCCCTTGTGGAGTGTGCTCTGACGCCCAGCGGGCACTGAAGGCCCCTGGAAGCATAAGCTAATGCTATGGCGTCAACTATCCATCTGGATAGAGTCTGTCTCGAAACAGCCATTCCCTTGGAACGTCCACTGAACGAGACAAACAGCTGCTCAGTCTGTCGAAAGACAGCGGAGCGAGACTGGCTCACCGAGAGCGCGTGCAGGTCACCCACACGCTTCACTGAAGCGAGAGCCAACAAGAATACTGTCTTGAACGACAGATGCTGGAGGCTAATTGATTGGATAGGCTCAAAAGGGGGACCCTTCATGGCCTCCAAAACTGCCGCGAGGTCCCACATAGGGACTGAAGGAGGTCTGGGAGGATTCAGCCTCCTAGCTCCTCTAAGGAAGCGGATGACCAAATCGTTCCTTCCTATTGACTGACCGAGCGCTGTTTCAGAAAACGCTGCGATGGCCGCCACATAAACTTTGAGCGTGGATGGGGCTCTGCCCTTATCCAACAGCTCCTGTAGGAAGGAGAGAACCTCCGTCACCTCACAACTAAGGGGCGAACATCCCCGAGTAGTGCACCATCTGGAGAACACTGACCACTTCGAGGCATACAGCCGTCGTGTCGACGGAGCTCTAGCCTGAGTGATGGTATTTAGCACTCCCACTGCGAGATCAGCGGGTAACCGTTGAGCGCCCACACATGGAGGGACCACAACTCTGGTTGAGGGTGCCAAATCGAGCCCCTGGCCTGCGAGAGGAGGTCCCTCCTCAACGGCACTGACCACGGGGCGACCTCTGCTAACTGCATCAAATCTGGGAACCATGGTTGGTTCTTCCAAAAAGGTGCTACAAGCAGTATTGAACATCTCGTTTCCCTCACCCGTTCTATCACCTGCGGAAGGAGGGAGACGGGAGGGAAAGCATAAACGGGCAGCACGGCCATCTCCGTGACAGCGAGCTTTCGTTCTTGGAAAAGAACGCGGGGCAGTGAGCGTTTTCGTGGGACGCGAAGAGGTCCACCTCCGCCCTGCCAAATCTCTCCCACAACAGTCGGACTGTTTGCGGGTGTAGAGACCATTCGCCCGTGGGAACATTGTCTCTGGACAGCCTGTCTGGACCCAGATTCTGTAGCCCAGGCACATGAACTGCCCTCAACGAGCGCAAGTTGCGCTGAGCCCAAACCAGGAGGCGCTCCGCCAGCCTGTACAGGTTTCGGGACCCGAGACCGCCCTGGCGATTTATGTAGGACCGAAGTGGAGGTGTCCGTTGAAACCATCTTCACATTCGAGGAAGTCCCCAGGCTTACACCTGATTGGTACCAGCCGTTTGCTGTCCAGGGTTTCAGGGCTGTGACGCAGCCCTGATCGACCTTGAGACGCAGTCAGCCAGATACCCACGCTCCGCGCGGTACCCACGCTTTCAGCCAGAGCTGCAGGGGGCGCATGCGGAGCAGGCCCAGCTGCAGAACCGGAGATGCTGAGGACATGAGATCCAGCATCTTCTGACAATGTTTGAGCGAAACGGTCACGCCGCAGCGGAGAGAACTCGCTGCGCGCTGAATGCCCAACGCCATCATGGAACATGAGTTCAGAGCTATACCCAAAAACAGTATCGTCTGACTGGGGTTCAGCGAACTCTTCGTCCAATTGACACTGAAACCGAGCTTCTCAAGGTGATCGAGTAAAACGGCCCTATGCTCCACGAGCTCCGCTCGTGATTGAGCCAGAATCAGTCAGTCGTCCAAATAATTCAGCACTCGCATGCCTCTGAGTCTCAGAGGAGCGAGCGCTGCGTCCATGCACCTCGTAAACGTACGAGAAGCCACAGACAAGCCGAACGGCAGGACTGTCTTGACGCTATCTGTATTTGAAAATACGCATCCTTCAGATCTATTGACATGAACAAGTCTCCTCTGCGAATCTGCGCGAAGAGCTTCCTGGTCGTAAGCATTCTGAAACTGCGTTTCACCAATGCCTTGTTCAGCTGAGACCCCCGTCTTTCTTGGGCACGAGAAAGTATCTGCTGTACAGCCCCCCCTCGCTTTGAGCTCGAGACACAGGCTCTACAGCCCCTTTGCTCAACAGTTTTGATATTTCGGCCCGAAGTATGTGTGCTACTTCTGTTTTGACCGTAGTTTCGACGCACGCTAAAAAGCGCGGAGGGCATCGAAAAAACTGTAGCGAGTAGCCTCTCTTTATAATGCCTAGCAGCCAATCCAAAACCCCTGGAAGCGCTGACCATGCATCTGCATGAATGGCTAAGGGCTGGATGCGAAGCGCGCTCTGTTGACTGGGCAACGGCGGCGCTTGGGTGCGCTGCACCATGGGCGTTACGCCTGTGGCATTTGAGGCGGGGAGCGCGCTGATCACAGCGGGCAGATCGCTCCTCCTCGACCCCGTCCCGGTGCTTAACCGATTGAGGGAGGGCTGAGCAGGTCCCGTGGGACTCGTGATGTCTGCGAGTAACTGTGAGCTGCCAGTGTGCACATTTACCACTTTCGACTCGCTGTCTGCCTGGGCAGAGCGTACGTGCATGGGCTTCATTTTTACAGAAACCACGCGCCGTTTGTGACATAGTGTATGTGGGCACTGAGGAGTGGGCACGTTTACTATGTGGCGCGCGCGACCGACCTGAATCGATCTTATGTGCGCGAGCCCTGTACGCAGCTGGAGGCGGTGGGCGTGACTGAGAGCTTTGTGGGGCCGGTCTAGCGCGGCTTGCTGCAGAACCAGAGCGCTTTGGCAGGAAGTGCTTAAACGCTTGTGACGCTTTCTGATCCTCGACGAATCTCTCGACAAACTCGTTGACAGACGATCCGAAGAGGCCAGCAGGAGTCAGTGGCGCGTCGAGGAACGCGGCGCGCTCAGACTCTGCGATGTCCGAAAGCGTTAGCCACAAATGCCTCTCAGCCACCGTAGCGGAAGCCATAACCCGTCCCATGGCCTGTGCAGCGGACTTAGTAGCACGGAGGGAGAGATCCGAAGCACTCCTCAGATCCGCGAGGCAGATCGCTTCAGGTCCCCTCTCATCCAGCTTGCGAAGGAGATCGCCCTGGAAGATCTGCAGCGTGGCCATGGTGTGCAACGCAGACGCAGCCTGCCCAGCAGCAGAGAAGATCCGTGCGAGCAGCAATGACGTCATGCGGCAGGCTTTCGATGGCAACGCCGCTTTCGTCCGTCGTCCAGCAGAGGGCGGGCAAAGGTGCACTGCTATAGCCTGTTCCACCGGCGGAAGTGACTGGTAGCCTCTGTTTTTAGCATCGTCCAGTGTGGAGAATGCTGGCGAAACAGACAAACGGACTCTCGCCGAGAACGGAGCGTTCCAAGCTTTCGCAACTTCTTCGTGAAGCTCAGGAAGAAAGGGGGCGTGCTTAGAGCTGGGAGAAAGACGCTCGTCCGGGAGAAAGCTACCATCCAGCCGGGAACGAGAGGGAGGCGCTGGTGCAGACCACTCGAGGCCGAGGCTTGCCGCGGCCAGCGTGAGCACTCGCATCAGCTCTTTGTCGATATCAGCCCGCCTGCTGGGCCTCTGAGCAGAAGGCGCGAGATCCGCGGAGCTCGCCCAACCCTCACTGCCCGAAGCTAGCAGAGAGCACGTGTCCTCTTCCTCCAACGCGGCCCTGAAATCCACTTCCTCGGAGGATGCGGCAGCAGACAGCGGGCGCTGACCATCGGGAAGCGATGCAGGGGAGGCCGGCAAAGCAGGGACAACCGGCGAGCTCGGTAGAGCTGGAGGCGGTTCCGGTAAACGCTGGGAGCGGCGCTTTTTACGGCGCTGCGGCGCAGCGGAGGATGCAGGCTTGGAGAAAAATGCCAGGTGAGTCCTCAGAGTCACCATCGGCAGTAGCTCGCAGTGAGGGCAGCCGCCGTCAGCGAGCGCGAGCGCTGCATGATCCTCCCCCAGGCAGGAGACACAGATGACGTGACGGTCTCCTTCGCTGAGCGGGGCTCTGCACGAGCCGCATGAGGGCATCTTTAAAAAGACGCAGCTCTTTTTGTGAGTGTGCGTCGCAGGGCGAACACACACAAGGATATAAAGGATATAGGCGCCGGAGAGCGCAGCAGGAACGCAAGTGGAAGGCGGCGAAGGCCAGCAGCTTCAGAAATGGCACGTCCCGCTCACGGCGCTTGCTTCCTTCGTGATCCAGCGATGCGTGAGCTTCGCTGAAGAGATGAAAAATCAGGTGAGTCAGCCTTTTCGAGCTCCTTTTATAGGTTGGGCCACACCCGTTTCGGCGGGAAGTGGCAAGAAGGGCGCGAAGCGCCCTTATTGGTCTGATGTTGCATCAGCCTGCGCTCGATAGGCTGTGCAGTTGCCGCAGAACAGCCAATGAGCGAGCGAGCCGTCTCGCCTATGGCTGTGTACTGCTGCAAATGCGCTTTACAAAAATACAAAATTAAGGATAATTTTTTGCTTCAGTATTTCGTGAAAAGAGACTTTTCCCGTAGCGTCTTAGCTAAGACGCAGTACGAGAGAGCTCTCGTAAGAGAACCAATATCTTCCAGTCTACCAGAAACTAAAAATTCATTTTTCTTCAGAAACTAATATTTATTTTCAGCAATAAATAGATCAAAAGTGACATTAGAGACATTTGCATGATTAAAGAAGGCTTCAAATAAATGCTGTACATATTAACTTTTTATTCATCTAAGAATTCTGAAAAAATTTATCATTTTCCACAAAAAATATTAAGCAGCACAACTGTTTTCACCATTGATGATATTACGAAATATTTCTGAGTATCAAATCATCAGAAGCGCTTAAGACTGGAGTAATGATTTTGAAAATTCAGCTTTTCTCCTTTTACTCGAAAATAGCAGCATTACTAATAAATACAGGTATTGTATCAGGCTACGTTTACAAAACAACGGTGTAGTCAAAAGTAGAGCTGACTAATAGATTAATAGAACAACTAATAGATTTAATCGATTAAAATCGATGATTAAAATGGTTGTCAACTAATTTAGTCATTGATTAGTTGCTAAACAACTTTTATTTGCCGTAAGCGGCTCATTTTGTGCATATTTTAAATCTGCGATAACCAAATTGTGGCAGTAATGAGCCACCGCAGGTTTTATTCAGCCAGTACAGCAGGAGAAGTAGCGAATAGCCAATAGCTGGCCTCGTTTCATGTCACGTGCTTCCCGAACTGCGTCTGCAGCATTCAGCGGGATGGTGGAGACAGACGGCAGTGGAGTAAGCTTGAGAAAGAAAAAGAAAAAAGCGGAAGATAAAACTAATCGAAAGAAGTCATCCAAAGTGTGGGAGAACTTTACTTTTAGCCTTTAAAAAAGAAGAGTAACCTGTAAACTCTGCACTACTGAACTGTTTAAGACTTTTATTTGTGCAGATTCTCCAGTACAATGTTGTTTGCAAATGTTTAGTCGTAAAAGCTAATAACATTGCGTTTTAACAGTAAACATTTAAAGATTTACAAACATGTTCTGTGATCAGTTTGTCGTTTACCAGTTCATAATTCAGTCTTGCAGCCTAATTATGACTGAATGAGAGAGTTAAATGTTTAAATGTATTTGAAGTGCACTTTTTTTCTAAGTATTCACTGCTCTTTTTCACACAGCAGGTTTTTTGTGTGTGTCAAATTTTATTTTATTTTTTTCTGGACAACCTTCTGATGAATTTACTTTAAAATGTGAGTTCCATTCAGGTTTCATGCCACTGGCACTTTATTCGAAGGATTGTTTACAATTTCACAGCATAAGCTATAAAGCTGTTTCCCAGGTATAAATTGTGTGTTTACAGGAAAAAAATAATAAAATGCAATGTATTGCAATTTATTCTGTTTTATTCTTATTCTTCGGGAAAATATTTTCTGAAAGATTCCTTAATAAGCTTTGTTCGGGATGTTAAACTACTTTAGGAGCCCTAAGGACTGCCATGGTGAAAACATCATTTGAAATCTCCATGTGGAATTTGCTATGGAGTATGGGTCAGTGTTTTGATTGCAGAAGAGTTTGACAAAAAAATTACTAACACATAATAAAACAAAACTCCAGGTATATTTTTGATGAGGATATGACAATGCAAAATGGTTAAAATCTCTTAAAGTCTATCTTGAATGATAAAGACCCTTTGTTAAGAATTTAATTGGAAAAAATGGGCAAAACTAAAATATAAGTACATAAAGATTAATCGTAAAAATAATCGACAGATTAATCGATTATCAAAATAATCGTTAGTTGCAGCCCTAGTCAAAAGCAAGTTTTAAAAATGGTTCACGTTTACACATATCCACGAAAACGGTCAAAAACGCTGTATTACTAATACCAGGCCAGTAGTTGGCGCTGTCACCTTGTTAGTAAACAATACCTGTAGGGGAGTGATGATTATATGTTGGTTGTAATATTGGTGAAGTAAATCCACACTTTGCTGAAGAAGTGTTCACAAACTCTTGAGCAGCATCAACAGTACCATGTACTCCGCCATAGTTTGTTCACGCTTGCTTTTAAAATCAACACGTACTGCGCATGTCTACATACCTAACATGTACTATGCACATGCATGATGTCAGCATTTTCAAAGATTCCCATTTTGGGTGTTTACATGGAAATGGTAACGGTGCCTTTTTCAAAAATGTGCACTTTAAAACAGTTTTCAAAAACATGCATTTTCAGTCCCCAAAACGCAGTTGTCACGTAAACAAACAGGAAAAACGCATAAGACGTTTCCCATTTTGGCTGAAAATGTTGTCGTGTAAACGGACCCTCAGTGCCACATTGTGTTTTTGGCTGATGTTGTTTGTCTCGTCAGGTGGCACAGAGGGAAGAGCAGGTCCTCCGTCTGAGGGCTCAGGTTGTAGCTCTGCAGGGGGATCTGCAGGTACACTGCACCCAGCTGGAGAGTGGAGACGATGCCCTTGCCGCTCTGAGCCAGCGGCTCCGAGACACGCTGGGAGAGCTGGAGCACAGCCGTAAACACAGCCAGGAGTGTGAGCTGCTCATCAGCACTCTCAGAGACACCGCTGCTACCCTTCGCCGACAGGTAACCTGACTCTAACTAACACACAGCTTGACTGATGTGTTCCTTCATGGTGACCCAAGTAGGATCAAACATCTTGGTCCTTCCTGTCAAACTCATTTGGTCCTAACCATTCAGAATCACTAAACTTAAAGGGAATTAAAGGAGTCTGATTGGTCAATGATGAACAAGATCTTCAGTCAAAAAAATTTATCGATATGCACAAACAAGATCAACATCATTATCAATATTTAAATGAATCAACAAACAAATAAATAAATAGTGATGTTAAGTGTATTTATTGAATATTTTGTAATATTGAATGTTACCTTTTTTAATCTTTAATAAAAAAAAAAGGTAAGGACAAGGTATTTAAAAATATGATATTATTACCCTGACTTTACTATATGCTTAATTTTCTTAAGCTTTGATCCATATTGCTATTAGTAATGGGGATGTTTTCATATTTATCTATTTATTGTTAAAGAAAAAAAAGTTAAAAGGTATTTTTATCACACAATAGCATTTGTTTCCTTCTTTTCTTGTCATAAAAAAGATTTCATCACATGACTAATTAAGACAAGTTTTTTTTATATATATATTAAAAAGCTGTAACAATTTTTTTATATTAGATCCATCAAATCAATAAGCATCATGCCACTGACCAAGGAATATGACTCCAGAGATATTGATTCAGAAAAGTTGTCTTGCTTATGTGAAACCACTGTATATTCACACCTGTGAACAAATAAATTGAGTATGAGAAAGGCTGCAGATCTGAACTATGAACACCCCATAATGCAACAGATTTAACATGCTCATCCCTTCCCCAGAGTTGATTTCTGTTGGGTTCAGATTGCATAACAAGGCAATTGAAACCTAGTTACCACACATACAGGTGGAAAGTGGCTTGTTAGTGCAGCTTGAGGTGCGAACACAATTGGGAAGCGAATCTACGCCATTCTCCGGGTGCAAAAGCCAATCTGAGCTTCGGAGTTCTTACCGGATTGTATCGATCCAGGACAAAACCCTCACCCTAGCTGCTCGCTATGTGAGGAGAGAGCATTTCTAGGTGTTTCATTTCCCACAGCATCAGTGAGAGAGCTGTGATAGGCTCTCTTGAGGAATTCTGGGAGTTGAAGTTGCTATTGATTTGTAGTTGTTGGGTAAAGATTGCATGTGTGGCCCTCTCAGACCCAGCGACTGGTGCTTAAATGGACCTGAAGTTGTTTGGATTTGCGTGTACATTCGCTGTGAGGGCAGCTGGGTGGTGTAAAGTGGAAAAGCCTGCTGGGTCTGTGTTGTCTGCTTGAAATAACAGGCATTGCTCTCAGCGGTGCAGGGACAGGCCTTGTCTACAGCCCATTGGTGCGGTCACCTCTGTCAGATACTGTGCACACTAGGTGTGAGGACCTTCCTGAGCTTTTTCTCCTCCAGCACCTCCGGCTTCTCCTCTCAGATGCCTGTGATGCCCAGTGTCCCATTAGCAGTCCCTAAACATCACTCTCATACACGCTATATTGATCCAACTGTTTTTGGTCAGGACTTCCGAACACACGTCCTTCAGCTGTTCGCCCATGCCCTTAATTGCTCCCGCTCACTCAGAACCTGCTGGGCTGTCGGCACTGTAGCACATAACCTTCAGCAGAGTGAAAAGGAAAGTTTCCTTTATCGGTGATTGTGATGTAAAACAGTCCCGTCTGTCAGTCGCCTCACTGTCTTCATTCTCAATGGAAGCTGTCGGCTGCGATATACTCGTAGACAGACTGCTGTATAAAACTTTCTGAGAAGATCCACAGCTGGACCAGGGGCCTGACTGAATGCAGCTATTTTGAGTTAGATCACTCAGTCATGAAAGTTTTGTCATTTACTTACTCTCATTTCAAATCAAACCTGTTTGAATTTGAATTCTTCAGTGTTGAATGAGCAGGTTGCTCTTTCCATACAATTATAAACTGGGACTGATGCTTTCAAGATCCAAGAAAAGTGCAAACGCAACATAAAAGTAAAGTCTGTGCGACTTCTGAATTAATATAATAGCTTTATGTGAATGAACTGCTCCAATGGACTGTTATCTGCTCATTGAGAGGAGGTACCGGATAAGTCTAATTTCTAAATGAATCATTCAGATCGGTTTTGTATACTAAATCTAACTAATCGGATTGGACTAACTAATCGGACATAACTGGTTTTCTCATGCTACTTTTTTTTTTCTTTTGCAGAGCACAAAAGAAGATATTTTGTATAATGTTGGTATCCGAACAGATACTACTGACTTCAGTTGTATGGAAAAAATAAACAACAAAAACGTGATATTTCTCAAAATATCTTCTTTTATGTTCCACAGAAGAAATAAAGTCATACAGGTTTGAATGACATGAAGGTGAGTAAATGGTGACAGTATTTTCATTTCTGGATGAACTTTTGCTTTAAGCACTCCATTTGGTTTTTCCTTTTGTTTTGTTTTTTTATTCACGTCATTTTCATTCATTCGTTCATTCATTCATATGTCCTTTTAAAATTAAATTTAAATTTAAATTAAATTAAATTTAAATAAATTTTAAATTTAAAATGTCTTTTTATTATTTTAATTGAATTAAAATGAACTTAGTCTTAATTTATTTTATTCAGATGTCTATATTTCATGTATTTCTTGTTTATATTGTGACTTTGTAAGGCACTATAAATTGCCAGTATGATCTGTACTATATAACCTTTCTTGCTTTCCCTAGCTTGTTGTATTAAATGTTTCTCAGAACAACAGTAACAGACAGTGTTACGCACTGAAATATTATCTTCATTAAGCCCGAGCCCATTTGGAGTTGTTTTATATTCAGTCTTCAGCTCTGACGGCACTGTGCTGAACTGATTTATCTTTTTCAGAAGGAAGAACTTAACTGTCTTTAGGGTCTGTTATCAGACCTTAAGAGAGGAAAATAGAGACCAGATTGACATTTTACAGTTTGATTTACAGTTCAGAATAATAACTGGCCACTCTTTCACTCTAGATTACAATTTATTTCCCTACTTTATAACTATTTTTTAAGAGATAGTTCAACTTATTTCCAGGTGTGTAGGAGAAATCAGAGAAGTGTGGGACACTTAATATACAGCATCATCCTGGTTTATGAAGATCAATTAGGTGATAGATCCTTTGTCACCTTATTAATATTCAGTAGTCTTAACCAAAAAGCAGGTAAGTTGGCACTACTGAGGTTTGAGGTTATTCAAGATAGATTTTTTAATGAATGTGTTACCTAGGAACGAAAGCAATGTCCATTGTGTTTCTAGCGGCCATGTAATATCAGGCAGTCAACTTTCATATTTATTGCCCCCAAGTTGATTGTGTAAATGGCCTGTTGCTGTCATATGAATTTCCAACATCACTGTAAATCTAAAAACCTTGTGTGTTTTCAAGGCTGAAGAGCAAGAAGAGATGGTAGTGAAGACACAGGCTGATTTCTCCATCTACCGGGCCACTCACTTTCACTCCATCTCAGACTACGAATCCCAGCTGTCCCGCGTTCAGGAACTGGAGCACGTGAGTGAAGGGCTATCAGTGTTTGTCTTTATAGTTGAGAGAAACACCACATGCCACTCGCACATCTGCATGGATCCATCACTGATCCATCATGTCTTCTTGTTACAAAAATGGGCTTTAAATGGACCCACCTGCTCCCCATGTCGTGTGTTACTCTATGCATTGACACCCTGCAAATCGGGGACTATTTATCAGTCATCAGCAGAGGCTTTGATTGAATCTGAGGCTTTGTGCAGTTCATGGGCACCTTTGTGACTAATTGTTTGTTATGTCAGCGTGGCAGGGAGCCATCCAGCTTTAATGGAGTGTAGTGGAGCGATCCATCAGGCTGTCGGGGAGCTCGCACGTCAGCCGAAGTGTCAGCGTTTCGTTGCGCTCTACGCAAACGGCGATGTGATTTAGTGCCCTTCTCGCGCCACTGCCCACCCGCTCCCCCTTCTCAGATTGATTACCCTTCTGTCCCTCTGACGGTGCCCGCCATCTTCTGGCAACCTTTTAGCAGGGTTTTATAGATGATTCGAGCACCTCGTTTGGCTATTTATACATATGTAAGTATCCATGAAATATAGATTTGTCTTGACACGTGTTGGCGTTGGAGCGGAGAGTCAAGGCGCCTCGTGACACCTCGTTATTTTAATGGTGCCAAACGAAGACCCCCAACCTTGACCCTTGTTTGCTGATTATGCCTGTACTATATTTGTTTCACAATCAGATCTCGCTAAAACCTGTCCTGTGTGCGTGCAGCAGACAGAAATGCGGCATCGAGAGCCGTGACATGCCGGTTCACCTGTCAGAGCCGTGACGTGCGAGTGCAACCCGGTTCCCAGGGTAATTTAGAGATGGCACCCACACGTAGAGCATCCCAGAGACTTAATTGAATGGTTGGCGCGTCAAAAGCACAGGCTGCCTGATTGGAGGCGACACCTGTCAGGGACAAACCTTGCGTCGAAACCTCAGCATGCGTATTTGTACATGCCGCAGTGGGGATCCTAAATAAAGGCCATACAGGAGAGGAACGGAGTTGAAGAGGCGAGAGGAAGTGGTGCGTGTAGCGATAGCCTTAGGGATGGAGACAGCTCGGGGAAGAGGGGGAATTCTTATACGCCTTAGGTTGGCCCCTCCAGCGCCCCGGGCATCAACACGACTCCCCCAAGGCACAGTCACAGAAGTTTGACAGCTGTGTGACAACTTCGCATGTTAGTGGAGGTGTGTGTGTGTTTGTCCTCAGGCGCTGTTCCAGTCGCTGGAGCGCTGTGGTCAGAGCGCCCAGGAGTCGCGGGTCTACCAGCTGGAGTTGGAGCGGCAACGAGATGCCAGTACGGCAGGTGAGTGAACTCTCAGCTCACTTTCTGAATCGATTCTCACACTGATTCCAATCAGCCGTGTGTTTTGCAGAGGTGCAGCGGCTGCAGGAGCAGGTGAGGAGACTCCAGGCGGATGCAGCGGATGAGGACCAGAGACGAGCACATGTTGATTCTCTGGAACAGAAGGTTGTCAATCTAGAAGGAGAGCTACAGGCAGCTCAAAGGCAGTGTGGCCAGGTAAACAAGTACACACACATATACACACACATGTGTACAGAGCGGATTCGTTTTGCCTGTGGCAGATTCTCACAGTCGCCCTCTCTCAGGCTATCCAGAAGAGAGACGCCCTACTGAGACAGTCGGAGGCTGATCTTCTGCAGGCACGGGAGAAGATCCGAAGCAAGGCGGCGGAGGCAGAGAGGCAGGCCATCTCTGCTCGAGGGCTGGAGGCTGATCTGCAGAGAGCCAAGAAAGAAAAAAGGCAGAGGGAGAAAGAGTGTGCCTTACTCAAAACACAGATGCTTCAGCTCAGAGAACAACTGAAGGAGGCTCACGGCACCTGCAGAGACACGGGTAACACACAGCAGAACACCTGGAGAACTTTCATGGTGGATTGCCATGCTGTGAATAATTGTACATTTCCTGAAGAAATGAGAAAAAAAAGCTTAGAGTATACTTTAAACTCTTAGATTATTGGATGAAACTGCAAATGTCCCTGAGAATCTGCACTGGGTAGATTACTAAGAAATTGTAGTCAGGTAATTATAACGAATTACATGACAAAAAAATGTGTTATGTTATCTATAACAGGAGACATTTTAAGTAATATAATCGGACCACTTTTAGATAACTTTTGACTTGTTTAATCACATTCATTTGAATAGGACAATCTTGTATCATATTGATATTAAATGAAAAAGTGGAAGAAAAGTGGAAGAAATTATATCCAATATTTTGTTATCAACAACATGAAGTGCATTAAACATTTAGTCAAGGTTTCCCAAAGAGGGCATCTTGAAAGTACTGCAGGGGGTTCATCATTTTATGAAAATCTAAAAATGTATTCATTAAATCATAAAAATGTAAAACTAATTCAAATAAAATGCACACAAAACAGGATTAAATATTTGATTTGCTTACCTGCATGTTACAGTATGTAACCACTGACCAACATCAGATCCATTATCAATCAAATCTAGAAGCCTTTATGAAAATATAAAGGGATTAAGAATAATTCACTGCTATTGTGTTAATAATATATAATCGTGGTATTGATAGAAATGGAACTATAGTCTGATATTTTTTGTAGTTTTATATTTTAGTCTGATATGTATTTTATTATTACACAATAAAATACATCTGTGCTTACTCTGATAGGACACATTCATTAAAAACAATCTTGGGGCCAGCTGATTAAAAGTCTTTTTTTATTAAAATGGCTCAAAACTTTGAGACATTTTGGTTCAGAAAAAGCTTGTTTCCTCGGTTTACCATCAAATATGGTTAACGGAAACTCAGATGTGCTTGCTTTACCCATGAAAACAAACCATGGAAATTCATGCTGGTCTAATTTGGTCATTCCAGCAAGGCAGTGATTTTCTCTTGATTTCGCAAAAGAAAAGCAATTGCATTTAAATCTGTGTGATAGAGCATGTGGGTTTGTCAGAATATATGTGTGTGTATCTGTTTGTGTTCTTCAGCAGTCTAGTCTCCCATCTGAAATGAAACAGCCCATCAATTCAGAGCCTCAAGCCATCAGATACATGCACATCTACACACACACCACTGTGGGAATGATGCTCATTAGAAACAATATCCTCAACATAGATGAAGACAGGCAGATGTGGCTATGGTATACCCTAAAAAAGGATTAGCATTTTATTTTATATAGCCTACGAATGGAATGAATTCAATGAACTCGATTTAATGAAGGTTTGCGCACTCACACATGTGTGTGTGTAAAAAAAAAATTATATATATATTATATATATTTCCACATGCAAAAACTGAGAATTTGTAAAATGCTGCTGACCCCGTTTTAGTTTGAAAACTCCAGGGTTGCTTTTCAGTGTATACGGACCAAAACATAGACTTTAGAAAACGATGCCGTGGCTGCCCACGTGATCTCTGCGTATCCTTAACCATATCATGAACAGTAATCTAATGTATGTATACACACATACCCCAAACATTTGATTGGTAGTGCATATAATGTTAATCATATCCAAAACTCTGACACATTCAAGTGAAATCACAGATATTATGTTTTATATGTGTGTATGTTTCAGCCCAGGAGCTGGCGCGGCAGCAGGAGAAAGAGCAGCTGTTGGAGAGAGGTCAGCGTCTGGCTCAGGAGCAGCTCTCAGAGCGTGTGAAGGAAGTGGTGCTGGCAGAGAAAGCCCAGAGGAGACTCCAGGAAGAGCTCAAGAGAATAACAGAGAGTCTGGAAAGCACCCAACTGGAGCTACAGGACTCACGGTAAACTCAAAACCAGGGAGTCAGTATGGTCCAGTTAGCCCCTGCTGGTAGATTCCAAAACTACACAGTTATATGAGAACAATGGCTATTGAAAAGTAATCATGTGTTCTGACGAAACTGTTTGCAGCAACATACAATCATAGCAGTATTTTATTATAATTGACGTCACAGCTCAACACATAATTTCCCTGTGAAATCAAAGTGAATAGTCACATGGAAATCACAACTCAAATTATTGTCTCAAAAATGCTGTGTCCAGAATTAAACACCTGTGAGCAAAAATGGCAGTGTGCATTTTGCTTACTTTCTCAGCATTGACTGTTTTCCATGGTGCTTAAATGCAGTTTGAGTGATTAGTTGGACAGCATAGTACAGCAGACAGCTTTCCAAACTCCTATCACACTCATATTAAGGCTGCTAGTGAAGCTATTAGCCGATTAATCCAAATTTCTCATCTTTATACTGACTTCAAGTCATGTCTGAATGATCAGATTTACCAGATGTGTGCCCATGAACGCCAACACAATGCCAGTGTTTGAATGGCAGCTGTCGATTACTGCAGAAAATAATTTAGTAATTTAAAATGAAGGTAATACTTTAAAACTACATTTCCCATGATGATAGCAGAATGATAATGGAGTGCACCAGTTGGGTTCCGAAAGTAAAAATATTTTATTAATTTTCTCCATAGAGGAATTGATTTTTAACACTAACTTAGAAACCTTTACAGACAGACGTACTGTGAGCGACTGTGTTGTTAAAGGGATACTCCACCCGAAAATGAAAATTTTGTCATTAATCACTTACCCCCATGTCGTTCCAAACCCGTAAAAGCTTTGTTCATCTTCAGATGACGTCTTTCATACTTTTCTGGACCTTGACAGTGTAACTTACTTGGCAGTCAATGGGACAGTCACAAGCCTCCCGGTTTTCATCCAAAATATCTTAAATTGTGTTCCAAAGGCGAACAAAGCTTTTACAGGTTTGGAATGGCATGGGGGTAAGTGATTAATGACAAAATTTCCATTTAGGGGTGGAGTGTCCCTTTTTTGGAGGCCTTACATTTGCCCACTTCATGCAATTTCTTTGAATAAATAGCTATTTGGTCACGTAAAGGTCCTTTAAAATGCATTCAGTTGCATTACCCTTCAAAATGCATTACAAACCATCCCAGATGCAACTGTTTGAATGCTTTGGTTGTTGAAGACAAATGTGAATTCTACTCTTCCCAAAACTGTAAAACATGTGCCAAATCAGTTATGTGGAACACTCCGTTGTGAAAGAGAATAAGCCAAAAGAGAGAGAGATGTGTGTGTACTGTGTATATTTATTATGTGTATAAAAATACACACACATGCACATATATATTTTAGAGAAATATTTTATGTTTATATATTAAATATATGTGACACTGGATCACAAAACCAGGGTATATTCGTAGCAATTGACAAAAAAAAACATTGTGTTGGTCAAAAATACAGATTTTTCTTTTATGCCAAGTGATCATGTTTCATGAAGATATTTTGTAAATTTCCTACTGTAAATATATTAAAACTTATTTTTTGATTAGTAATATGCATTTCCAAGAGCTTCATTTGGACAAAATTAAAGACGATTTTCTCAGTATTTGGATTTTTTTGCACCCTTAGATTCCAGAGATTCAAATAGTTGTATCTCGGCCAAATATTGTCCGATCCTAATAAACCATACATTAATGGAAAGATTATTTATACAACTTTCAGATGATTGACCCTTATTACTGGTTTTGTGGTCCAGGGTCACATATGTATATATAATATAAATTATATGAATACATGTAAATATTTTCAAAATATATACTGTAGCATATGTGTGTATTCATATACACACACACATATATTGTATAAACAAAAACTTTTATTTTAGATGCGATTATTTTAATCGCGATTAATCTTTTTCTTTTTTTTATTATTATTATAGTTTTTTTTTTGCGGAGACACGTTTACTGCATGTGGCCTAACCTAACCAGTTTTATCAAACCAGATAGATATCTGATTAATAAAAAACCCATGAAGTGACTGTGTGTGTAAATGGGAACCATTATGTTCCAAACAACACACAGTCATAATTACATAATTATACTATGAGCTCATAATTATGAGCTTCCCAGGAGGACTTGCATGCAGCATCGGCGAAGGGAGAGAGAGAATGGGATTGGGACTCAAACCAGGTTCCCAATGAGCCAACAGCTCTTACATTGTGTCCTGAGCATGAGTTGTATTAAGCAAAACTGCAATTCTCAGGACAGTTCAGAGAGTGTTTTTGCCTTCAATGACCCTTGGCTTGCTGCTTTTACCTCTCGCTCTCTCTTCTTATGAGAAGGTGTTCTGCTCAAGGGAGGAATCACCGTGGGTCTGGATCCATGTGTGAAACAGATGTTTAACTGGCTGGAAGAGGACAAGAGAGCGCATCTTAACTAGCACCTTGCCAAAGGTCTCTTGTTCAGTCAGCCATCCGCTGGTGCTCAGCACAACTTCCCATCTGCCAATACGCATTACAGAGGATTTAGTAATTAAGTGGTAAGTTGAGGACTAAATTGGGTGTTTGTGGGCCACAGATCTACCCCGAGGTCCCTGCAGTCATGCAGATAGGGGATTCTAATTGCTAGGGATATTGATCATTCCCGACGAGGGTGTGCTGGGGGATTTCGCGAGCGATCGATTAGCTGTTACCATGGTCGCTTCGCCAATAGCAGAGAAAAAGGTAAGAGAGACACGTGGGGCTTTGGCAGGATCTCCCCACGCTCTTCACCTCCTGAAAACGTGACACATCACCTAGTCAACCGCCCGCTTCGGTGCCCACACACCCTCTCTTGTCCTTGACTTGTTTTGGTTTCATCTGAAGGCCAAGAAGGTTTGGGTTGGTCAATAACTCTCACTTCTGCTACGTTAAGCTTTTCTCTTGCCCTTTTTTTCTGAGAGTGATTTGAGACGCTGTGGTGGGTCTGATTTGTTGTGGTTGGGTGTGATTTGTTGATCCATGCTGAAACGGTGCATGAGCTCATCGCCGCCTTGCTCTTGTAATTAGTTTCGGCCACATTTATTAAATATTCACGCTTGCCTTCTCTAATTAAATTGAACCTCTCTCTCATGCTTACCATTCCTCCATGTTATCATGCCTCAATTAAGATGTGTTCTGGTCTGTCTGACTGACTAGTCGAGTTGGAAAGAGATGTTCTGGAAGTGTCCCATTCTTTCATGCTCGATACACAATTTGCACTGTAAATAAAAATCCGTAACTCCATGCCGTGCTAAAAAAAAAAAAAGACCAGCTTAAACCAGATTGGGCCTCAGATGGTCCAGAGTCTATTCACTGACCATCTAATGTGTATTGCACATAAGAATTGTTGGCATACTTTAATTTTTATGGAAATAATATACTTTGAGTGCACCCAAAAAATAAAATTTGCCAAAAAATGTACTCACCCTATGGTAGTTGAGTTTATTTTCTTATCAAAACAGATTTGGTGAAGGTCAGCATTGCATCACTTGCTCACCAATGGATCCTCTTCCATGAATGGGCACCGTCAGAATGAGAGTCAAACAGCTGATAAAAACATCTCAATAATCCATGTGACTCCAGTCCATCTTTGAATGTCTTGTGAAGTGAGAAACTGTGTGTTTGTAACAAACAAATCCATCAATAAGGCATTGGTACTGTCTCTTCAGAGAAAAATACAAGTCCATAATCGTTAATAATGCTTCCTCCATTTTAACAGCACCCATTCACTGCAGAGGATCCATTGTTGAGCAAGTGATGCAATGCAAAATTTCTCCAACTCCAATTTCTTGATGGACTGAGATGAGTACATTTTCAGCAGATTTGTATTTTTGGTTGAACTATTCCATTAAGTGCAAATTGAATGCAATATTTTCTGTCACTTAAAGGGGTCATATGATGTTGCTAAAAAGAACATTATTTGGTGTATTAGGTGTAATGAAATGTGTTTATGCGGTTTAAGGTTAAAAAAACATTATTTTCCACACACTGTACATACTGTTTCTCATCTATGCCCTGCCTTTTGCAAACGTGTTGATTTTTAAAAGCTCATCATTCTGAAAAGCGAGGTGTGTTCTGATTGGCCAGCTATCCAGTGCATTGTGATTGGCCGAATACCTCAAGCATGTGACGGCAATTATTTCTAGTCGTGTCCTCTTTTGGAAGGCCAAACAAAGTAGTTTTGCTTTCACAATGAAACACAGCATCACATACGATGGGCTAGAGAACGGCTCGGCCGGCGGATTCGACAAAGGAGCATGCGGAAACCACATGTGACGACCCCGGGTTGGACTCCGCCACAGTGAAAGCCAATCCACAGCGTGAAGTTGATGTATTTCCTCAGCAACCAGCACAGATCAGCTCTAGCCATGAAGAAGTGAATATTGTCCTCTTTTGGAAGGTCAAACAAAGCATCTCCACAACATGGCGGTGCGGCATCAACAATACAAGAGCGAGGATAAAAGTTACGCCTTCTTTCTTTGCGAGAACATTTGAAGATAAAATGTCAATTTAAAGTTAAAATGTATCATAGTTCAAATTTATATTTAATGCAAGTAGACAAACTAGTCATGTAGTAAAGCAGTGAACTAGTGTTTAACTATTTAAGTAGAATTTAAGTGCACTTAATGCACGTAATTTCATGATTGTTTCTGTTTTCTTTAAAATACGTTTAAAGTGTAGTGCTGAATACTGGCTAACTAGCTGTAATTTCTATTGGAAATGTTGTATTTAAATATATATGTAATGATGAAGTTAGAGTTTATTACATTTAAAATATATTAACCTTAAATGTAATAGTGAATACCATACTGCAATTAAAATAAGTGTAGTTCTTTAAAGCATGACAAAAGACAGACTCTTACGCTGCAAACTGGCAGTTCTTGGCCAGAATAAGAAGCAAAGTGTACCAGAATTTATACTGGCTACAAAGGGCTAAGCTCAATGGGATAGTTCACTAAAAAAATGAAAATTCTGTCTTTATTTTCTCAGCTTAATATCATTCCAAACTCATAAGACTTTCATTAATCTTTAAAACAAAAATGATATTTTTAATGACACCTCATATGTCTGTCCCTCCATTGAAAGTCCATTCCACCCACACTTCAAAACGATGAATGGAAGTCTTACTGAATGTGTTTGGAACAACTTAGTGTAAGTAAATGATGGCTGATGACAGAACTACCATTTTAAACTATTATGAATTCCAGTATGTTTTTTGCTGGTTAGAGCTGGTTTGGTCTGATACAGCTTCCTGTAGATCATCCCTGGTAGCCCCCATGAAAACAAAAACTAAAAAACCCAACGCATTGACCAGCATATTTCCAGCAGGATGTGGTGATTTGATACTTTGAAACTCGTATTCAGTTGCCCGGACTGGTAGAGGATGGTAAAATAAGGCTCATGTTGTCCTCTTCAGGAGGCTGCTGGAGCGTGTGAAGACAGAGGCCAGCAGCAGCAGACAGGAGGTCCTGAGACTCCAGCAAGACAAACAGCAGATCCAGAAAGAGCTGGATGTCAACAGAGAGACCCTCTCAGCCCTGCAGACTAAAGTGAGAGCCACTTCACACTCATCCTGCTCATATTCAGAGCTTTAAATGGCAGCATTATTAAACAAAAGTGCTTAACAAAGCCCCCTGTAAGGTCATGATCCACTGTATTGATCTATATCGATTACTGTGTGCCTGAGGAACCACGCATGTTTGCATGCAGTCTCGTGCGTGTCTGTGGTTTTGTGGAAAGAGCATGAGCTCTACATGTTTGTGTAAACCTCTGAAGCTCATGATATCCAGCATGATTCGGGAATAATCCATCTTGTGGAGAAAAGAACATCTGAAAGTGTTCTTTCAGGACAATTTCATGCTTTTGATAATTTGATTAGTGACCTAGAAATAGTACTGATTATTTAATATTTCTCATTAATTCTACATATTAAATTTGTTTGTTTTAACCTCCTTAAAATTCTAAAACTTACTGTATATTTTCTGATTTGAATTTGAATTTGAATCCATTATGGCCTCAGACTTGTGCACACTTCTGTTTAATGCTAAGAACTTGGTAAAAATCTGAAATATGAATATCATTTAGCAACCTCCCAGTTACGATGTTTTGTAAATGATGCAAATGTGCACAAATCAGGTAGAAATATGATTTCATTGCTCTTCTCTGCTCTGAAGAGATGTTAGTCTGAAGCAAAGCTGCTCACCTGGTTGTAAATTTACTCTTCTATCTTTAGAAACTTTTATAGATCTGATCCAAAAGTCAGTAACTGTTTCAAATTAATCTCCCTAATCCCAGTTTAATATCAGTCGTGCAGGAGTATATCTCTAAATTAGCCAGCCATATGAGTGAATATGTCAGCCGTGGAGTTCGCTTCACATCTTTCCAGTTTATCTGAGAAGCTCTGCACTATTAGGAGGTCATATCATGGGGATTCAGATTTGCCTCAGTCTTTTGAAAATGAAAGAGTTTAAGTAATAAACTTACTGCAACTACTCGACATTTGTGTAGCAAAAATGACTATTTCAGAAATCCTTGGAAAAAATAATAAATAGCAAAAAAAAATCAAGAAAAAATTATAAATAGATTAATAATTTAATTGCCATATATGATATATAAAAGTATGTATATGTACTGTAGCCTATGTAATACAGTCAAAGAATGTGATTGTCAGCTGTCTATCTGCGTGTGTGTGTGTGTGTGTGTGTGTGTGTGTGTGTGTGTGTGTGTGTGTGTGTGTGTGTGTGTGTGTGTGTGTGTGTGTGTGTGTGTGTGTGTGTTACTGTAGATGTGTGAACAGGAGAAGCTTCTAAACACACATCAGGAGTGTATTTCTGAGCTGCAGCTCACCATCCACAGACTGCAGGAAGAGGAAGTGAACAGCCAGACTCAGCTGCAGCTGTGCAGGAGAGAACTGGAGACCAAAGATGAACAAGTGCAGAAGCACTACCAAGAGGTTATGGGAACACCACATATTAATAATAATCCAGCCTAATCTAAAGGTGCTATAACCCATCCAAAGCTTGTCATTAGCCAGTACAAAGAAGTTTCAGTAATGAAACATTGAACTATGAGTTAGTAGACCATATCTGTTAACCTGGACAGAGCACCTTGTATCAGCTGTTTGAGTTAGTTAACTATATTGTAGTCAATAACTCAAAGGAATTGTTAAAAAATTATGTTTTAAAAAATTATATTTTTTAAAAGTATCTTATTCTAACTACAGCTACATTTATTTAAACAAAAATACTGTTAATAAAATAATGTAAATTAATGTTACTATTCAAAATAATCATTTTCTGTTGTAATACATTTTTAATTTTACATTATTCGTGTGATGGCCATCCTAAATTTATCAGTTTTCTTCAGTGTCACCTGATTCTTCAGAAACCCAACTATTAAAATGTATTAAACATGAACAAAAACTAATATATAAATATAAACTGAAATAAAATCTATAATATTGAAAACTTTTTATTTTTTATTTTATCCTTTAAGTTTATATTTCCGTAATTTATAAAACCTTAATTGTATTTCTGCTAGTTGTCAAAGTAACATTTTTCATGGTTGTTTAAGTTTCATTAAGTTTTGTTTACATTTAAAACGAAAAATAACTAACTAAATAAACTTATAAATGACATAAAAAAGTAATAAAAATGACAAAAACATAATATAAAATATCAAGGCTTTTGAAGATCTTTTATAACACAGTGAAGGTATTTTGAATGCATCCTTGCTAAATAAAAGTATTAATTTATTTCCAAAAAAAAAAACATTAAAATCTTACTGACCCCAAACTTTGAACAGTAGTGTAAGATAAATGTTCCTCTTTTGTCAGATGAGCGCTCTGCAGGCTACGGTGTCCAGGCTGAAGCTGGATCTGGAGCAGGAGCGGGACAAGGCCCATCAGAGAGGGAGAGAGCTGAGACTGGAGCTCAGCACAGCACAGGCCTCTCATAAAGAGTACATGGAGCTGGTACGTTCACTCCCACTAACACACAGACACGAGGTGAACCTTGCCAATACACTGGAGACAGATATCACCGGTTAGCTGTGTGTTCTAGCTGGCTGAGTACAGTCGAGAGGGTACGGCCCAGAGGAGTGTGCAGGCCCGTCTGCAGCAGTGCCTGATCCAGCTGACAGAGGACAGGGAGACTCAGGAGGAGCGAGTCAGACAGATGAGTGCAGATCTACAGAGAGCGCTCAGAGAGAGCAGCTGCTCTCAGGAGGAGGTAGGACTGATGCATATGTATATTGAGATTCATTGTTCAGCCTATATTTGTCACCATTTACATTTTTAAATTGGCAAGACGATTTTATCCAAAGCAACTCATATGTAAAGTTCATTCAATATATACTTTTTATTATTAGTTCATGCATTCTCTTGCTAATTGAACCCTTGATCTTGGCATTGGTTGTCCTATTTAAGTATTCAGTAACATCAGCCAGAGGAACATCAGCCACTAGATTAATTGCAGTTTTGTAGATGTATATGTATAGTTTGCCGTGATTTTGCCAAGTAAGACATACTCCTGGATCAACATCTTTTGATGATTCTGGATCAACATTATTGTCCAAAAATATAGACTTAACCCAATCCCAATCCCTACCCCTGAACCTAACCCTACCCGTAATTTATTCCTAAAATCAGTGTGAAATGATAACTGATTAACAAGGGTGTAGAAGCACCTAACTCTGATTGTAAGCCTAAAACAGATATTTCCTGAAAAGTTACACCTCAATTCTGATTGGTTGATTGGAATGTTGAACCAGGAACATGTTGTATTGGTGAAATCACGCTCGCTATTTATGAATGGTCTTAATTCAATACAAAATTGAATATGGAAGATTTACTCACAAATGCAATATGTAAAGTAGCAACAATTTCTTTATTTCAGCTTACATTTTCATACCCATACGTGCAAATTTGGTGCGAAATGATTAAAATGAATGTAATTGGCATTTTGTGTTTCCCGTACTAGTAGTATTTGTTTAATTTCATTAAAAGTAAGGAAATTAACATGATATTTTCCTTAAATGCGTTTAGACTCACAATTAGGTCATCTGAAATTATTTGTTTTTCATAATTTTTCTTTTTATATATTTATATATAAAGATTAACCCAAATCTTATAGGTTTAGAGTGATATGATGGCGAGTAAATGATGACAGAATTGTGAGTTTTGGATAAAGTACCTCCTAAAATCAAACTGATAATACGGACTAATACTAATCCTATTGAAGCCACAAACCCAAACCTACACCTTAAATCTGATTTGTTGATAAGAATGTTCCAGAACCAACAGTGATGTCCATAAGGCAGGGAGTTCTCTGACTTTGGCAAACCCCTCAGTGACACTTTGTCCTGAAGTACCTGAAACATGTGCATAACTGCAGTGCTTTGTGCAGACAGTAGGGCCAGTGTAGTTATTTAAACCATTCACTCTCATTCTTTAAGTGCTGTCAGGGTTGTAGGTTAACTCTAATTGGTTTTGGATAACCATCCTCATCATTTTATGGTCAGCAAACTCTACAGGATAACAATAAAACTGAAAAATAAAAAATAAAGTGTCTCCCCTGTCCAGGCCCTACTGTATACATACACACACTCACACATTCACACACAGTCAGACTGCAGAAATAATGATTATGCATGTGTGTTGTGCATCGGTTGTCTGTTTTCAGCTCTGGCTTTTAAAAATAATTGCTGTTGGTGCTGCAGCCGTATCAGAGGAAGGCCAGTAATGATTCTCGCCAGTCGTGTGAAACGTGGCATGCGAGGAAGCGGGCGGAGACAGACGCCTGAATAAAGGCAGTTATGATGCCTGTGTGTGTGTTTGTCTGCCTGGCACATAATTATGGTTGTATAAGGTTGTGTTTTCATATGGTGTGTGTGTGTGTGTGTGTGTGTGTGTGTGTGTGTGTGTGTGTGTGTGTGTGTGTGTGTGTGTGTGTGTGTGTGTGTGTGTGTGTGTGTGTGTGTGTGTGTGTGTGTTTGTTTGTGTGTGTACGAGGTGCTATGATTAAAGCAAGTGTGTGTGCAAATATACTCTGGCCCCCGTCTATAAATCAGGTGTGAATTGAAGAAACTGATGAGTCGAGAATCTCATTTGAGTGTGTGGGGGGATCACAGAGGGATTAGAGTTGGATATAAAGCTGCACAGGTGTCTGAGACTACCTCATAACCCACTCACACACACACACACACGCACGCAGCATTTTAATTGTCTTTCTCCTTTTCTTCACCACTTTTATTGGCTCTCCTCTGCAGTGTGTGTGCTCTGGGTAAAGGTCACTGCGCTCCACCATCTTACTCACTGACAACGTTACTAGCCATGAAACTAGTCTGCCTTTTCATTTAAGCTGAATTATATATATGTGTGTGTGTGTGTGTGTGTGTGTGTATAGAGAGAGAGAATTTTATCTCAACTTGTAACATTTCTCATTTCCATTTAGTTTACTTCAAGATTTATTTTAACTTAAAGGCATTGTTCACCCAAAAATGAAAATTCTGTCATTAATTACTCACCCTCATGTCGTTCCAAACCTGTAAGACCTTTGCTCATCTTCAAACAGAAAATAAGATATTTTTGATGAAATCCAAGAGCTTTAACCATTTGTGAATTTTAATTTTTGGGTAAAGTAAAGTAAATATACCAAAACTATAATAGTATATCAATAATACTTAACACTGATACACACAAAACCACACGTGATGGAAAACATGATGAATAGAAAGTTATAAAGATTTTGTCTTTTTTTTAAGTACATACATTATAAATGCCTTTACTGTCACATTTGCTCAATTGAATCTATCAATGCTTAATAGTTTCTTCAGACAAACCAGTCAATTCAAAGGTAAAAAGCTTAATACAGGCAGTTTTCCCCAAAATCAGGTCAATTAACTAGGAAGTGAACATAGTAAAAGCTATTGTGAAGTTATGGTCTCTGCACATTATGCATTACACACTTGGCCTTTAATCAGGACAGATTTGTGTCTCTTCAGGCCCGGGCGTGTGAGGGGCGACTGGCAGAGCTGCACACCCAGATGACACGCTCACAGCAGTGGGCCCAGCAGCAGATGACGGCCCTGCAGGCCAGAGACGAGGAAGTGCTCACGCTAAAGATGGAGATGGCCTCTCTCAGAGACAACTACGCTGCTAAAGTAGCTCAGGTCAGCCACAGTATCTAACCTCATTTCTATTAGTCTGCTGTGTTTCTATGTTCATTGTCTCTTCCTGTGCAGGTTGAGGCTTTGCTCTCACAGGTGGACGCTGTCAGTCAGAAGTACAGCACAGCTGTGTGTGAGGCCGATGTTCTGCGGCAGTGTTTAGGAGAGGCACGGAGTGACAGCTCTCGACTTCACAGGGAAAGCGAGCTCGTGGTGACCAATGTGAACCAGTGGGTGAAGGAGCAAAAGTAAGAATCTTGTCTTCTGTATTCAACACAAATGATCTTTTTGAGAAGTAATCATTCGGTAGCATGAAACTGCATTGCCACAGTACTTTTTTGTAAGTTTAAAAAGCTAAAAACACAGCTGTTGGAATACTTGATTCTGGCTGGTCGAATACTGCATTCTGGGGACAAATGTTTTTGTATAATGACAACTACATTGTATAATTGATCATGACAGGCAATGCCATTATTCTTAAAACTATTAAAAAATATTTTTTGGTCTATATAAAATAAAATGTTATATTGGTTAAATAGTAATACATATGCATAATTGTTAAATATTAAATATGTATAATATGTTAAATAGTAGATGAAAAATAGTAATGTTGCCTTGCCAACAGAAAGAAATGTTTATGTTGAAGTACTAAAATTACTAAAACGGAAAATAAAAAGAATGCTTGATAGAAATATTCACAAAATCACATAAAATGATGAAAACGTCACTATAATTAAAACGAAAACTAAACATATAAAATTTTAAATAAACTTTCATTAAAAATATTAATGAATGCAATGAGAGTATATAAATAATACAAAAATAACACTAAATTGCTAGTAAATTTCACAAAAAATTACAGAGAAATAGCAAGTAACACAATGAAATATATTGAAAGTAGAAAGAATTTAGTTTTTTGTTGTTGTTGTTTTGTTAAACATACTCCAAAAATCTACAAGTTCCAAAAATATTTTTATAGTGTAGTTTTGCATCACTCCCATCTTTTCTATCATTAACAAAATAATAATTTCAACTCAAATAAGTACTTCATGACTATTTGTGTGTTTATATTTTGTATTTTATAAGTAGCTAATTAACAGTCGTTTATCATTGCCAAATAAACACCTTTATACTCTTTATTTTGAAATATTGAATACATTTGAATAAATGAAATATTATAGAAGTACCTTTTTAAAGTGTTTAACAATTGTTTTTTGTAATTTGTTATGAGATTTACAAGCAATTCATGAGTGAAAACTTTTTTTTTTGTTTTATTTTATGTTTTGCTGTACCTTTGTCACGCTTTTAGTGTTTATATTGCAATAATGACTGTCTGGCCGAGTAGTGTTTTCCCTTACGTAACATAAAATGTGAGATTTTACTGCATTACATGTCACAGATCGTATCCCATGTTGCACTGCATAGTTGCTGTTGAAACCAGTATATAGATTTACAAAGTCTAGAAAGTGTCTGTGGTGCATCAGAACTTTTGCATCCAGAGAGAGGCAGTGTTACAATGGCTGTATCATTATCATTCAGCATCATGGTTCATTGTGACAGCAGCTCACAGCTTCCTCACTGCAGCCCATTATCTCTGCCCCTGCTCCATTCCAGGCACACTAATGAGAAACTGGCACTCAAGATCAAGGACCAGAGCAGGAAGATCATCCACCTGACAGCTGAGAGAGAGTAAGCCCCACACACCCTGTCCAGAGCTGTTTCCGCTCTTCTCAGATGGAGTGTGTACAAACATGCATTTTAGGTCCAAGTAGCAGGGAATGTGCATGCAAGGATACAGAGAGAAATGGGATTAGGTTGTAATGTTTGTCCTGTCTTCATGCAGTCACCTTCAGGAGAATGTGAAGGGTTTGCAGGGGGATATCAGGAGGCTGAAAGCAGAGCTGGATAAGCAGAGTGACAGAAGGTAACACACACTCCAGCACAAAGCCTCTAGTTGAAAGTTCAAAGTTGAAGACAACATGAAGCTGAAGTTTTTAACTGACTTTACTACCGTATTGTGACATATTTCAGAGTGAAACGGCTATTGAGTAAGGAAAACAAATGTTGATCAGTTTCTGATTGGACTGTGAGAGCTGGTCATCGCTTACAGAAATGGAGGCAGATCTGAACGCAGTTGGCTTAGACACTGACTTAGTCATATCAAAGGATGAGCATGCCACAACATTCTGATTAAAGATTTTAAAAAGTAAAAAAAAAAATCAATCAATTATACACTACCATTCAAAAGTTGGAGCAGTGCAATTTATTTATTTTTATTTCTATTCATTATTCATTATTATTGTTTTTATTTATTTTTTTATTAGATGCACATTACATTTATCAAAAGTGACAGTTGTTAATGTTACAAAAGGTTTGTATTCCAAATAAATGCTGTTCTTTTAATTTATTAAAGAATCCTGAAAAATACGTACAGAAATATTTAGCAGCACTGTAATCAACATTGATAATAATCAGAAATGTTTATTGAGCAGCAAGTTATATTATAATAATATGTTAGAATGATTTCTGCAGGAAAATTATGTGAGTGGACTAATGATGCTGAAAATTCAGCTTTGAAATAAATTACATTTTAAAATATATTAAAAAGAAAATTTTTATAATTTTTCTCAATATTACTATTTCAGTTTTTGAACAAATAAATGCAGCCCTGATGAACATAAGAGACTTTAAAAGCATTCAAAAATATTACCCCAAATATATATAAAATTCATTCACAGCTCAATTGCTCGCAATAAATCCAGTAACTTGTGTTAAGAAAATCCTTTTTGGTTTCATGTTTTATTTATATATATTATTATTATTATTAGATTCTAGATTGTCTTTGATCCTGTAATTGGTCACTATCTTAGTCACTGTCTTGAATTATAATTTTACATGGTCCTGCTGTGTGTTTTATCTGACAAATATGCAAGTACAAATAATCCATGTAGCCCTCCAGTGATCTGCATGCATAATTATTATACCTATAACAAAATATTGTTCCAAATCCTTGCCGATTGAGAGAATAGCATGCCACGCTGCAGAAAATATAAACTTTGCAAATATATTTTATGTATGCTACCCTGTAGAGTGTGTACTTCTCTTCATTTGTGTATTCTTGGGAATATATTTTGTTAAGATTATCTTATTTGCAACAATCAAGTGTTTTTCACGATAAACTCACAAGTTACAATCGTCATTGAGTGCATATTAACATTCACCTCTGTGGCAAACCTCCAGTCTGCAGAATAAACAGGTATGCAGGTTTCGTCTCAAATCACCTGTCCAGTTTGATCTTTCTTCTTCTCCTCTTATAATTCCTGAATGATCCAGTGCTGGCCGTTTCCTATTACACCTCTCCCTGTCTTATTATTTTTTCTCTCTTCCTCTATTCTCTGTTATCCTGTACTTATGCATAACATCAGCAAGGCCATCTTTGTTGTGATTAGGTTGTTATTTCTATTAGATGCAGAGAAAAGGTGTCCTATACCCACAGTTGAAGGTGCGTGTCACCATTAGCCACCTCATTCTGGAGCGCCTGTCCTCTCACCACTCAATGATCCCACTCTGTAAGTACAGGCTTATCCTCTGTAATGGGTCTGGTCTGATTCACACTTGTGAAATTGAAAAGGAGAAGTCTAGAGATGATTGGAGAACTTTTGGCATAGTAGCGGCCAAGGGCTGGAGCCCAATCATTGGGGCGATGTTGACCGATTATCCATTCTCCTCCCTGTTTGTTCTGAAGGTCACATGCACCTTACTGATGAAGGAGAAGGAGCAGGAGAGTCAGAGACCTGCTCAGGCCTGACTTTATAGAGTTACAGTACTTCAGAAGTTTTATTCAAAGAAAAGTCAAAGAGCCAGTGATGCGTCTGGTATTGCAGAAAGTATTGCAGACTTTCTGGTCACCACAGAAAGTCTTGACTAAAAATGCATTTTTTAAGAAATGGTTCACCCCAAAATAAAATAAAAATTCTGTCATCATATGAATTAATTTCTTTCTTGGAACACAAACTGTTCCTCAAAGTTATAATGGCTACTGAAGATTTGGAATGAATAATCATACAGTATGTTTTAACAAAGCTGCATTACTGCTAATATTACTATTTGAAAAATGTTTGTCACCTATTCAAAAACATGTGGCCCAACTAACATGCAAATATATATGCCACACACTACATGACATTAATACAGATAATATTTTGTTTTCATTTTCATTTTAAGTATTCTTAGTACTTCAACTTATTTTATGTCAGGTAAATGTCATGGTAGTATTTCCCCAGTATTGACCCCAAAATTAAAATGTTGTCATGAATCAATTACCCCCATGTCGTTCCAAACCCATAAAAGCTTCGTTCATCTTCAGAACACAATTTAAGATATTTTGGATGACAACCGGGAGGCTTGAGACTGTCCCATCAACTGCCAAGTTACACTGTTGAAGTCCAGAAAAGTGTGAAAGACATCCTCGGAATAGTCCATCTGCCATCAGTGGTTCAACCGTAACGTTGTATAGTGAAGAGAATACTTTTTGTACACGAAGAAAACTAAAATAATGACTTTATTCAACAATTTGTCTCCTCTGTGTCTCTCCACATCACCGTAGCGCCATTTTAGAGAATATGAGCTGAACATTTTTTTTTTTTTTCAAATAAAAGCGTACAGTAAATACACATAGAAAATCTTTGTGGCACAACTGTCACAGAAGAGCGTACGAAAAAAACGTGAGGGTGAGCAAATAATGATGCTTATTGATTTATTGAACTGTTTCTGTACGTGTACATTTTTGTTGGTAGATGTAAAACCAGTAGAAAGGACAAACAACATCCACACTGCCCAACCAAACCAAAGTAAAGCTCAGCTAATGTTCTTCTAGGACACCCCAAATCCCTTCAGGAGAGAGTAAATACAAATAAATAGATAGGAGAGGAAATGGCTTGTAGGCTTGTGGTTTATTTATGGCAGGCAGGGCTTCTTCTGCATGCATGGATTCCCAGCTTTCATTAAGTGTCATTACTAGAGCTCTTAAGGCAGGTGTGGCCTTACAAATCTACTGAGACCTGACATACAGCCTGATTCGAGGCAGCATGTATATAGATGGACTCTTCCAAGAAGAAGGGGCTTGATCCTTTGGATGAGTAGATTCAGCTGTTAGTAAATACAGAACAGTATGACCGCTTGATTTGTTGTGATAAATAACTTATAATAGCCTCAGTCGTTCCATCAGAAAGCGATGGTCGTGTTTATACCATTGCGGAGGAGGGCATATATGGTCGCATTTAATGGTCATGCTCTTAAGCTTTTTTTTTTTAAAGAGAAATAAAAAAGAGATGCTTTTACAAGACATGCTTTCCCCCCAAACCTCGCTATTCATTAGCAATTTCCACTTTCCAGTTGACTTCTTGCAGCGTCCCCTGATTGATGGAAAGCTTGCCATGTTTATTTGGATATCAGGGAATGAAATATTCATATTGTACGCTCTTCCAAGCAAAAGTTATCTGGGTGCAGCGTAAATGGTACTTGGGATTAGATTTTCACAGCAGATTGCAGTTATTAAAGAGAAAAAAAGGAGGGGGTTACAGGGAAGCTGCCATCTTCTGGGGAGGCAATCTATTTCTTTTCACGCAGACTTGGAGCGGCTGCATAGCCTCTTAATGCACTGGAGCAAAAGTGCTTTGGTCCGCAACCTTTCACGCCTTCCTCTCCCTTTTATATGATTGAATACTTAATAACTTTGACTTTGCTTTGAAAGCCCGCGCCATGGGGCCTGTTCTGTTGGCTCGTGGTGAGACTGGCGTACCTGAGTGTTTGTCTGCTGCTAAGTGCCCTTATTACCAGCTGTCTGTCAGCCTCTTTTGGACATCATTTCACTATCTTTATCTTAAAATCAGTCTGACTTTTAGGCTGTTTTCAAACTTATGATGTGTTTTTTTGTCTCTTGTGATTGTTGCTTGTCACATTGTACAATGTGACCCGGGTAGGATCTTAGTTAAAAGCCTGTGCAGACTGTGCAACATTATTTATTTTTTTTATGTCAGGCTGTGTAATAGTTGGACATAACTGACAGCGTTTACTGGAGATCAATCGCGTCATATGCTCATTGACTTGCAAAAATAAAAATGGTACTTTGCATGCTAGAAATGAGTGAAATGTGACTTTTTCTTTACATGACAACAATTTTACTAAAAACTTTTTTTGAAAAGTTTCAAAGATGATAGCATTGTCTAAAATGATCCCTGTTCACACAGGTACACAAACTGAACTACTGGATACACAACAAAAACAGTTCCACATTGACAAGTGTTTGTGTCAAGGAGTTTAGAGGTACTTGCAACTCTGGTTTAAAAGAGTAAAAGGCATTTTTGTAACTCATAACTTCTGGAGAGAAGTAGTGCAGACACTGGACAAACGTTTCAGTTTCCATGTGTTGTCCAATGGTCTTCGCACATGCTATCAAATGGAGTGTACTTTGAAAGGCTGTGTATTCAGCTGTGTTTGTATATGCTAAGTGGTCAAAAGTTGGCCAATAATGAAATAAATCTTTTACAGTTCTTTTACCAGTTTGTCAAGTGCAACAAATGTGGCCACTTTACACAAAGCTTTTGTTCAATATCTTTGTCCAAACCTGACACCACCACTAGTCAGTTTTCACATTGTACCTTTGATTCCAAACTCCAGTGTGTTATTTAGGTATACACTCTACTAGTTTTGTAATACATTTCCCAAATGCATGTCCATCTTTTATATTTACTTATATAATATCAACATGTATTGATGGGTTTTAGGATGGATATTCATGTACATATGGTAAAATGTATAACACGTACATAAATGCACATACAGTAGATATATTTGTTTATATATAATATTGTTACAATTCCTAATATGTGGTGAAAGCTGTGGTGTGTAATTGTACTTAATGAAGCCCTTTCTATTCCACCATAAGTGCTGTGGTTGTAGTCTTTTTATTCATGTCGCCTGACTCTTTGCACATGCTGAAAGGCTGTGAGGTCAGCTGTACGTATACGATGAGCATTCATGTCAAATCTGAAACATATTTTAGGCATACAGTTAGTGGTAAAAGACTACCTTACGATGAAAGAAATCGTACAATTCGCAAAGTTTGTCTCAAATGCAATAAATCATATACTTTACAAGCCAACAAACCTGATATTACCTCTGTCCCCACTAGAGTCACTTTTCGCATGTACCTCTGATTCCATACCCTAGTATGCTGCCGTCATCAACTATAACTTTTCTTGCGTTTTTATTCATGTTTTTGTCACTTTGAATTCAGCACCAAATCTTTAAACACATGAAACAGCACCTGCATTAGTAGTTCGCTACTAATTCCGTTACTTGCGTACAGATAATGTTCCTATTAAGTGCTGTCAAACGATTAATCGCATCCAAAATAAAAGTTTTCATTTACATAATATGTGTGTATACTCTGTAAATGTTTTATGGATATACAGTATAAATACACACACATGCCTGTATAATTTCAGAAAAAATGTATATATATATATATATATATATATATATATATATAGGTTCATATATATTCTATATATGTATATATAATATCAATTATATGAATGTAAATACATACATATATACTCTATGTTTGTGTATTTATAAACACATAATAAATACTAATAAATAATAAATAAGTACTACAAGTACCACAAATTATGTAAATAAAAAAAAAACTTTATTTTGGATGCGATTAATCGTGTGAAAGCTCTAGTTCCTACCCACTGTGAAACATACCTGAGTTTCAAATAAATTGCACCCCAGACCATCTTTTGAAGATAACTCAGTTGCTGTTTATAAGAAAATGAACCAAACTCTGACGTCAAATGGCACCAAAAGCTGTAGTGTGAAAGTGTCCTTAATGAAGCGCTATCTATTCTAAGTGCTGTGGTTGTAGGCTTTTTATTCAGGTGGCAACTGTCTCTCTCTCTCTCCCTCCATCCCCCTTTCCCTGACACGCACAGAGCTCATTAGCACATGGCATGCTCGCAGCCCTCGCCGAATGTGACCCTGCCTAATTGTGCAGCAGGTTCATTTGCTCGCCCTGCATGATGTAGTGATTGCTTATTTGTTCTCCTCAGGGCTTCTCTCGCACATTAAAATGATTGACTCATTTCATTCAGGGTACATTTACTGAGCTTTATTTGATAAGCCCATGCCCAATCTACCCACGTCCATCTTATTCTCATGCTCAAAAGTTCTAATGTCTACCACTGCGGATTATTATTCATACAGCTGATTGTTTCCCCGGTTAATTATCTGGGTTTGAATAATTTTGCATGCGCGAGCCTGTTTATCCTTACAGAATTAAGCAGCACAAAAGGTCTCGCATTAGCCATGCCGCTGAAGTCGCCGATGAGCCCATTGTGTATGCTAAGCTGTCTGAAGCAGACAGTGAATTTCTCCTTAAATAAAGGGTGAAATTTGCATGCAGCAACAGAGACATGGTGCGAAAAAAAAGAGATACATATTTAGCTAATAAGCTGGATTTGTTTTCCACAGAGACCATAAGCCTTGACTAAAAACCTTGATGAACTGTTCAAGAATGAGAGTCCTCATTATATTATATGTATATTCGTCTGTAACCTTTGACCTTTCATCTTCCACACAACAGTGGTCAGACCTTCAGTGCTCTCAGAAATCAAAAGCAGAGGTAGAAAGAAAGAGAAAGAGAGAGATGCAGCTAGAATAGAATATTTATCTGCCAGTATCATGAGCAAGACTGTAATCATGATGAACATGTCTGGAAATAATGGTTGTTTAGTTAATTGGAGGAGCCCATTGAAGCAGTAATGGTCTTGTTTATGAGGTGGCTGTAAATAAAATTGCATGTTGTTTGTTCTTTCAGTGAAGAATGAGGCAGAGGAAGAAGAAAGCACTTCCTGACCACCAGCAGCGCAAGTCTGTGCCAGTCACTGCCTGATCGACATGGATGGCTATAGAACTGTTTTCTGCAAACAAACTCACTCTTGGATCCTTTCTTCATCACTGACTCGATGAGTTCTAGAATAATGTGATTATCAGATGATGACTGGTAATGACCTTATGACATATAATTGTCCAAAATAGCCAATCAAATCAATTTGCCAACTTCTGTCCATCAAACTTACTGAATTGTCCGTCATACAATTAACTTTCTGTCTCCTATTTAGCAAATTACCAGCATTATGGTAAAAAGTATGGTCTTGTTATGGTGCATGTACTTCAGATACCAGGTATGCTGAGAGGCAAGTGAATGCAGTTTTGTTTGTTCCATTCCTGAAAGGAGTCGTTAGTCTTGAAAAAATACTAAACTTCTGAATGATCATCCAAAAGCAAAACATCTCTATGTTTGCACAAAGGAAAGGAATAGTAGAATACAGTGTGATCAATGTAAAAAAAAATAGAATCATTATGTTCCTGGTTGTAAAAAATATTGGTTGTAAAAATGTGTGAATACTGTAGAAAATGCATGCAAAATTTATATAACGATTCTGATTTTTGACCCATAAATTTCATGGTTTAAGGCAGGTGCACAGACCCAAAATAGTTCATGCAAATGATTTTTTGATCTTTTTGTTGTTAATGCCATGCCCTACTGTTTGAGCTTCAGAAAAGCACACACACACAAAATTAAACTTTATTACAAAATTTAGGTGAAAAAATAAAAATACTGTTTATAATGTTATTATAGCTGATGTTTTAAAAAATAGTTGTTAAAGACTGTTTTAAAAAAATTTTTAGTTTTATAGTTTTTACCGTATTTTTTTGTGTGTGTGTGTGTGTGTGTGTGTGTGTGTGTGTGTGTGTGTAAAAACAATTGCATCTAGAATATTAGCACAATACGAGGGATAAATAGCACTCTGCTTTTTTAGGACGTTGATATTCATTCATTTTTCATTAAATACAAAGACCACATAAATGCAGCCAAGCTTTAATTTAAGAAAAACACACACAAAAAATTCACTTGTCCTGTTTGCATCTGCAGAAAGTGTCCATTACATTACATTACATTTACATTTAGTCATTTAGCAGATGCTTTTATCCGAGGCAACTTACAAATGAGGACAGTGGAAACAATCAAAAAGAGCAATGGTATATAAGTGCTATAACAAGTCTCAGTTAGCTTAACACAGTACACGTAGCAAGGGCTTTTAAATAATATAATAAATAAAAAGAAACCGCAAGCTAGTGTTAAAGGTCTTATATATATATATATATATATATATATATATATATATATATATATATATATACACGTACACACACACACAATTGAATTGCATAGTAAGTGAAAAGAAAATAGAATACACTTTTTTAAGAATAGAATTAGAATAGTGAGTGCTAAAGTTAGAGGGTCAAATAAAGATGGAAGAGATGTGTTTTAAGCCGATTCTTGAAGATGGCTAAGCTGCTCGGATTGAGTTACATTACATAATTTTCTTGTTTATTAATGTCAATATTTATGTCAACTTTCTAGCTTCTTCACACTTAGCTAGTTTCCTTTGTAATTTCACTATTTTCTCATCTTACGTTTAGCTTTTCAGATTAATAACCTGATACAAAAGCCTGTGCTTTCTGTTTTTCTGCACAGTGATTTTAAGTAATTTATTCCAAAATCATCAGGTACATCATTCGCATATACATCACCGACTCGCATTGTCAAGTCATAAGTACCTAAGTATCTGATGCCCCTCGTGTTCATTTATATACAGACATCAGCTGCTGATTTATTTTTGTCTTTCAAATCAAATTTGTTGACATGCAATACTTCATTTTAATGAACATTCTGCTGTGAATCGTGTGCCTGGTTACATTTCTAGTTTACAGAGATGAATGAGAGTGTGAATTCTAATGGCAAGTAAAGTTTCAATGCTGCTTCTGTCATAGTTTGTGGTTTAAAAAAGTTTAAGGTAATGCTTGCATTATTTGTAGATTAATCAATCATGTAATAATGCCTCATATGACTGATAGCCTAATACCTAACATTTTAATGGATTATACGTTAAAGGCAATGATAAGATTTCAGTGATGTTGTAGCATTAATACGCATTACAACATAAATAGCACTTTTAAATGATTAAATAATGTCATGCCTTATTCACTATGTCATCATGCAAAACACAAATCAGTCAATAAATCTGATGCATGTTTGTATTTGGCAGCTTTTCTAACTAGTCAGGATTAAATGAAACCATTTCATTGGATGACTGGAAGACGGCAGTAAACTGTCTATTTTCCTTACGTGTCAAGTGCATGCTTTTAATTTTTCTATTTTAAATAACGATGCTATTTATAATAAAATCCTCTGCTGCTGCTCTGATGGTTGTGCTCACATGTGCATGTGGAGAGTGTGTCGGTGATTGAGGGCTTGTTTGAAGTGTTCTGAGTCAATGATAGTTGAACCCCAAGTGACAAGCTGTGAAATCAATAGACAACAGTCGATATCCAACACTTAAGGTGCCTGTTGAAAAAAAAAAAAGGATGCCAATAATTGTTATTAATACTCCGATTTTCCCAGAGCACTATTTAAGGCCAATCCTAGTGAAACCGACTTCTCAAACACAATGGTGCCCTGAAGCTACGCAACCATAATCACATGCAAAACAAGGTTGTGATTATGTTGTAAATAATGAGGAAGGGCTGTGAACAATAGTGTAAATAATAAGTGGGTCATATGCATTTGTGTAGTGCTGTTGATCTTCGCACATCTCATTTCAAGCTCATCTATGAGTGGGTTGTGTTCCAAGAAAGGCAATAAAGCAACTTGGTGCATGCTATATAATAGACAAATTATTTGTGATTGTTAAAATTAGGTAACAAGCAACATTTAAAAAAATGGATGAAGGTGCTTTATTAATAATATCCTGATTTAAACACTATTTTATGCAATATATGATTTGTCAACAGTAATATTTTTTTTTTTTTTTTATCGTTCCACTCATAGGTAAATTATGGAAGCCCTTTTCATCCACGGAATGGAAAAGAATTGTGAGATATAAACTCGCAATTACAAATTATAAACATAGAATCGCAAGATATAAAGTCAGAATTGCAAGATAAAAACAGACTTTTTTTCTCACAATTGCGACTCTTGCAATTCTGACTTTTTTTCACGCAGTTCTGAATTTCTTAGTATCATTTGTATCATGCAATTATGAGGAAAAAAAATTCAGAATTGTGTGATAAAACGTTGCAATTGCCTTTTATTTTTTTATTCAGTGGTGGAAACAGGCTTCCTATAAACTGTATATAAAGAATATATATTTTTCAAATAAAAAAAAGACTAAAGACTACTGGAGTACATTTTACAAGAAAATAATATTTCAGTCTTTCTACTTTAACTTTAATTTAGCGTGTTGCCATTTCTTTGTAATATTTGTGAACTTTACTAGCAAATTTTATTTTGGAGTTAAAATTGTATCAAGGTAAATCCTACTCCATTTTTTTCCCACTGTGATTGTGCAGACAGATTGTGGATGCATCAGAATTAATATATATCCCTGTTTTGTAGTGAATGAAAACTGTAGCCTAAATAAAAGTAGTAGTATCTCCAAATTCACAGTATTTGTAAAACACTGAATGTTGGTGAAAACTACCTGCATGACCTCTTTCCACCGAGGTTCTTCAGTTCGCGTCAACGGACACATTACTAAGTAAAACTCATATTCACATAGCATACAATTTAATGATCGTAAGGGAAGTGATTCTTCAAAATATGTACCTACTTATGTCTTTTTGGACAGCATGTCAGTAGTGAGGAATTTACATAGCTACAACAAGTGAGCTCTGAGTGAGTCATTGAATCATTCACTCCTTTTCCACTTCATTCAAGAACAAAACACCAATACAGAGTAGACAAAGTGGCAATACTGTGCCTAAAACAAAGACACATTCACATTTATTGTATAAAACATGACACTGGCAGAGCTGTTTCACAAATTTAGGAAACACTAAATAGTTGTCAGAAGTGATTTATTTTAAATGGGACAGTTTATTGAACATGTAGACAATATATATTTTAAAATACTATATCCATATGGTGTACAATATTGAGCTCAAAGAGGAAAATAAAAAATCTTTTTTATTCAGAGGCAGATATATATATATATATATACACACACACAACTATTGTAATCAATCTGCCACATGCCTTCCGTCATTCATAAAAAAGCAAAAGGCCTTTTAGTATCATCCCAAAAACATTCGCACTTCAAGTCGTGGCTCATGCATTAAAATGTAGAAAATTTTACATTGACAGTAGTGCAGTCCGTTCCCATTGAAAGCTGAAATGGAGACTCACCCTATTGCTTTTCTCTTTGTTGACAATGACAAATACATGAGATGATCCCTCCATCTTTAGTCACCCCTAAATCTCAGAGTGGAGCGGGGGGCATAAAATGAACACGCTTCAAGAACCAAAGCATCTTGGGATCCCGAGCTCATCTGTGAGGTGAGGTTTTTCTCTTAAGCCACCGGCTCCTATTCACACGGACACCAAGGCCATTATAATTTCCTCCATCATCACCAAGACCTTCAGCTGAAATCTCTTGGAAAGATGACTGCTGGCACTGCCATTCAGGAAGAGGATTTTCAAATGTCAGCCAATATCAGAGATTTGCCTCATTAAAGAGGGCTGAGGGGGGCTTCTCCCCAAGACCATTATTAGAGGGAAGAGTTCAGGGGATATATCGTCTATAGTGGTCTGTCTATTATTTCATATTGCTAAAAACTCTTCAGGGGAATACGGGTAAAATATTTAACTAATAGATCCAGACCATAATTTCCTGTTTTGTTTTAAAAGTTTTCTGAAATGTTGTTTAAATATGCAAATGAGGCTTTATTTAATTATATATGGACACATTTGCATACATTCTGAGAACAGAAATGTGAGCACTGTATGAAGCCAGGTTCAAAATTCTTGATTCATATTAATTACCTCTTTTTATCGCTCCATAAATCAGAAATAGATATGAACTCAGAGATATATGGGAAATAAACTCAGAATCCAGGACTAACTTTCTAGCATTTCCAAATTTACATCTCGCAATTCTGACTTTTTTCTCTGAATACTGAAATAAGTTGTGAAAAAAAAAAATGAAAAAATAAGATAAAAATTTGTGGCTTTTTATCTGACAATTGACTTTTCTTGTAATTGCAAATGTATATCTCTAAGTTAAGATTTTTAAAAAAAAAATTTGTTTTTTTACTTTATTTCTTGCAACTGCAAAGAAAATCATCCATTGATTTAAAGCACAGTGCAGGAGAAAAAGACTAGTTTTAAGAAAACTGCCTGTAACGATTTGCATTATAATTAAAATGTACAGATGCAAATACATAAAGTGTACTAAACTCTTAAAAGTGTATTTAAGGAAGGGTTTTTTTTTTTTTTTTGCACTAGTTTGAAAGAAGTCCAGTTATGTTAGCCAAATAGCTCAAAACCTCAGAACTGACCTGGGTCTGAAAATGGTTTTGCCATTAGTGTCTTGTCATGTCTTTATCATCAGACCGCAGGTAATCGCTTAGCATCATGTAACATGTAACCTTCTACACCCTCCTTGTGATGTTCATGAAAATGCCTTGCAAAATGAAGAAAACAAACACTCGGTGAAGGAGGGTCATCAATCATAATTATAATCAGTGTATTGCCTCACCTCTGGCTGATGGATGTCTGATTAAATGTCCTCTGGCTGTGGTGAATAATTGAATTCTGGGATGTCTGTCTGGTGAGCTCACGCTAATAATGATTACAGAGTTGATCTTTCGGCTTCTCTTTGAGCTCACCAGGTATTTTACTGAACTCTGGAATATCAGCTGGAATTGGAAAGAAACAAAAAAACACCAATTAACAGTAAAATGACTTATGACACTTGAAATGAATTTTTGATCAAAGGGTAGCAGCAAATCGTCTGAAACCATGTTCGTGAGGCTCTGGTCCACTGCTGTGTCCAGATCAGTCCTCCGGGTGTCAGAGTTTTCACTGGCCAAAGTAAAAGTGAAGGCAGCTCGACTACATTTGGAGAGTTCTTACTCGATTGCAGCAAAGACCATCTGCAGGTAAGAATCTGAACAATGAACAAAGCTTATCACTTTAAGTAGTTCTGTGTTGGTCCTGAAGTTTCCCAGCATTGCTCATTTTGGATTGTGACACCCAGGGAAGTGTCAAAAGCTGCTCCTGTAGGAGTTTAACTCCAACGCTCCTGTCTGTAACTGAAGTAATCCTGACGACCCTCAGCAGACATCTCTCGTGTGTGTTTAATTAGGGTTGAAGCTCAAGACTGCAGAAGTGTGGCCTTCCATCTGTCTTAGAGTTACTGTGAAGCTGATGATATGGACCATGTGTTTTAAATCAGGGAGCCATCCAAAAAGTGCCATATACTGGGTCGGGAGTCACTGGTTGTTCCCTTTCCTATTTCTACCTCTGAAATTAGCAACACTTACATTTTCATACTTTGTGTTGCATGATTACCAGTATTTTAGGACTAAATAATGGTTTTTCTAAATCATCTTATAGAGACTGTGGAAACACTAGAATAATTTGTGATGTGTAATAAAATGTAGGCTACTCACTCAAAGACCACGCAGATGAGTTTTGTTTCATGGTCAGAACAGATTTGGGGAAATTTTGCTTTGCATCACTTGGTCACTGCTGGATCCTCTGCAGTGAATGGGTGCCGTCAGAATGAGAGTCCAAACAGCTGATAAAAACATCACAGTGACTCGTGAAGTGGAAGGTAGAGTGTTTGTAAGAAACAATCCATCGACAAAGTCAAACCATCTGAATCAAGAGAGAATTATTTAGACGGTTTATTAGTTCAAAATAGTCCAGAGAGGTTTTATTAAAAAAAAAATTGTTTGTGGATTTGAGAGGACAACAAGGGGTGGATCTTTCACTGTTATGGAATATGGCCAGGTGTTTTGACCAGAACTGACACTTTAAAACGCTTTAATGATTCATTGGTTTCTTGCAAATAGCTTCTTACGTCACAAGATCTTAATTTATGGACTGCAGTTGTGTGACTTGTTGTTTTTATCAGCTGTCTGGACTCTCATTATGATGGCACCCATTCACTGCAGAGGATCCACTGGAGAGAAACTGACATTAACAATGAATAGTTATTAGCATTAGTTAATAAACACAACCGTTTACTGTCTGTTACTATTAACAGATACAACCTTTCATTTTAATGCATTATCAAATTAATTTGCTGTTAACTATTATAGTATTGTAAATGTGCAATTACAAAGAGTCAGTGCTAACTGAAGAAACATTTCCTAATTGAACATAACTAGAAAAATGTCCATCACCTTATAATATTTTATTAATTTCCAAGATTTTTACAGACCTGGACAGCACGCTTTTTAAACTCAGTGGTATTTCCAGGAATGTGGGATCAAATGACAAAATGAAGTGTGAGTTTGAAAAAAATATTTTTATTTTTTTATTACTTTTTGGGGAACAAAACGAGACGCTGAAAAAGACCCAAGGGCAACGGTCAAAGATGAACATTCAGTAAATGTTTACAATAGAAAAACCACACAATGGATAGCAGAAATTAATTTGGTGTATACAGCCCTGCTAATGCTTTTTTTTAACACACTAAATACAGTGATCCAAACACTACCAACAATTAAAGCATTTCTATATTCATTTCTTTAATATCTAATATAAAACGGTACAATTGAAATACAAAGGAGACACAGAATGAACTTTACACACTTTCAAAAATAGTCATTCCCGGTTTTCCAGCCTTTCTGAAAACAATGCGTCACGTCTAAACATGTTTTGACTTCTGCCCATCTAAATCATACAACAAGAGAAAGAAAAAATCACAATATACAGAAATACTGTACACATCAGTGATGGAGAAAAATAAAGTTCAACAGACCTCTTTTTTTCAGTTTCCAAAAATGCAAACAGAGCAACAGAGCTCTGGAAATCAGAAAGAAAGAGAAATGGCCCTCGGTGGCGAGCGGTTGATCATGTTGTGGATCGGTCAATACACAGCACATCAGCCCAATTGCATCAAAGACGACGCAGGATTTGACCGCCGCCTGGTCAGCGGTGTTTCCAGCGGAGTGATGAAATATTCTAGCAATGTTTTTGTCAGAATAACAAAGACAAGCTTCATCCACAGGGGATTAACCTATCAGAGTACAGGAAGTTAATATTCATGGATGCTCTGTGTACTCTGATAGAATGCGCTTCACAAACCGAAATATGAGAGAATGTGAATTATAATTCAATGGTAAAGTGAATATTACAGCAGGACATGAATAAATTCTGCTGTTCTGGTTTACACACACATTCAAGCATTAAAAAAAGCCTGTCGTTGGGCTAAGTATACGTTTTTTCTTTAGTTCAAGTGCGTTCACATATAAGGACAAATGTGTGTTTTTGAATCGAATGCAGTACTAAGCATCTTTTTTTGGTCTTGATCCAGAGTCACAAATAACACTTTGTCTGAGGGGAAGAGAATTTTCTCCTTATACAATTGCTCCTACTTCTGGACAAACCTGGAAGCTGCGTGTGACAAGCACTGTGATGAGCAGGTTTAATAACATTGCACTGACTGAAGCAACTGTGGCAAATAAAATCATATTTGCAATATTATCTGGCTGAGAGTGTAGGTACAAGCACTATAAGCCAAATCGGGCCGGTGTTCGTTTCGGTGTCATGGGCGTTTCCTCTCTCCTTCCTGGGGTGAAGATCTTTATGGACCTGTTTGGAAATGATGAAAAGACATGTTTATTTCAGGATGTTCATTTAAACAGAAAGGTTGTGTGTGAGTGTGTGTGATGTGCAGCGCATCAGAAGTTGTGAGATCTGCTCTAAGGTTAAATGACAGGAACTTGGAGGAGAGAGAAAAGGACAGTTTGTCTCTGTGGGGACCTGTGGGACGAGGGTCCGATGCGGCTGACAGGGCGATCTATCAACTTTAATTACAGCGGTGCACAGCGCTCCCCTCCTCACACCGCCAGCAATTACATCCGTCAGGTCATGACCCTCCTGCTCCTCCAACACAGACTCGGATCACACATCCCAACATCTGAACTTTCCTAACGAATATTCCAATTAACTTTTACATGTTATGAAGAAAATGTGAGTTGCAGAACTCTCTAACACGGTGCTATGATTGGTTGCGAAAGCTCGCTTCTCCATTTTGACATTATTTGGAGTGTTTTCAGCATGTTGCTATGCTATGAGTATTAAAGGAACCGTTCACACAAAATGTCATGAACATTTATGGACACGTACGCCATTTAGATGTAGATGAGTTTGTTTCTTCATCTTCACAGATTGGGAGAAATTTAGCATTACGTCACTTGCTCGCCACCAATGGATGCTCTGCGGTGGATGGGTGCCGTCAGAATGAGACATCACAATAATCCACACCACTCCAGTCCACCAATTAACGTCTTGTGAAGCAAAAAAAAAAAAATGCAGCCATATAATAAACAAATCCATAATTAAAGGGATACTCCACCCTAAAATGAAAATGTTGTCATTAATCACTTACCCCCATGTCGTTCCAAACCCGTAAAATCTTCATTCATCTTAGGAACACAATTTAAGATACTTTGGATAAAAACCTGGAGGCTTGAGACTCTCCGATAGACTGCCAAGAAAATAACCGTGTCAAGGTCCATAAAAGATATGAAAAATCATCGTTAGAATACTCCATCTGCCATCAGATGTGCAATCTGGGTTATATAAAGCAACGGGAACAGTTTTGCAAGCAAAGAAAACTAAAATAATGCCTTTATTCAATAATTCTGTTGTCAACAGTCTCCACTGTGTCTCTCCACATCACTCAAACTGCCTACGCTCTTCTGTGTCATCCACGCCACAAGGATGCGCTGTTTTCTTTTAAATCAACGCTAAATACACATAGAAACAGCGCATCCTTGTGGAACGGCTGACACAGAAGAGCACACGCAGCATGGTAATATGAAGTGACACAGAGGAGACCGTTGACAAAGGAATTATTGAATAAAGTAGTTATTTTTGTTTCCTTCTAACATAACGTTGTCGTCGCTTCATAACGTTACGGCTGAACCACTGATGGAAGATGGAGTATTCTGACAATGACTTTTCATAAAATGGATCTTGACACTGTTATTTATTTTGCTGTCTATGGGACTGTGGGTCTCAAGCCTCCCGGTTTTCATCCAAAATATCTTAAAATGTGTTCCGAACTTCTACGGGTTTGGAACGACATAGGGATAGTGAGTGATTAATGACAACATTTTCAGTTTGGGGTGGAGTATCCCTTTAAGGCCAAAAGAAGAGTCCACAATCCATAATAATGCTCGCTCTCACACTCAAAATGAAAATGGAAAATGAAAGATTCTTCAACCCAGATCACTAAAAACCAGCAGAACTCCTTAGCAACCACACATCAACGCCCTGGCAACCAAGCACAACTTCCTGGCGCTTTATGGCAGTGATTTTCAAAGCATTTTCTTCAGTAGAAATGTCAAATGTCCTCTAAGTGACCCGTGGGTCCCACAGGATTCAGTTCAGGTGAGATGAGCTGCGATCTCATCTTAGATCAGCCAGCATCTTCCTATCAGCTTATTTAAAACCCCATAAAGGCATCAGAGCCCTTTTTTCTCGCTTTTGTGGAGCTGAAAGGTGTGTGTAAAATTAATTTCCCCGGATTAGTCTGAAAATTAGCGTCTGTCTCTTTCCTCCCCGTCCGTGGTGGCACGATTTAAAGTGCTACAGTAATGGGGGTCACCAAGGAGTCGAAATTATTTCTTTTTCTCTCCTGTGGAGACGGGAGGTGAGAAAAGCTCATCATGGGGAAGACAAGGAGATGTTAGGAGAGCAAAGAGACGGGTGTGAACTGTGAAGGGGACAATAGCCTTCCCAAAAATTGTGAGATTAGTATTTGATGGCTTCCGTCTAAATAGGACGATTCTGATTTCATGAGAGTGCGAGCAGTCGCTCTGAACTCTCTCAGTGAGGGTTGAAGTACCTGACGCTGCCCAGATTGCTCTTCCTCTCCTGCTCCTCTTTCCTTGCACGGATCTGTTCTTGTGCAAGAGACATCTCCTCCTCCATGTTGGTGATCTCCTCCTTGGCTCTCCTTCGGTTCTCCTGAAAGAGGGACCCAAAGTGAGTGAGACAAATGCGTATTTGTATGTGTTGGGTGTGATATTCAGGAAGGACGCTGCTCACCTGTCTGCTCTTTCCTGCGTGTTTGATGCTGTAGAACATGGGTCCCAGCTCAGCCAGCCACTCGCCGTCCACAGCCGTCACACACTGCATGTACTCCTGAAACACACACACACACACATAGGTGTCAACAAATCACTCTTCACTAGCATTTGAGGTTAGGATATTCATATTAAGGTCTAATTTATTCCTGTGATGGCAAAGCTTAATTTTAGTCTTTAGTGTCATATGATCCTTCAAAAATAATGTCAATATGATGATTTGCTGCTCAAGATAGGTTTCAGATTCTTTGATTAATAAAAACAGCGTTTAAATGTTACAATTCTGTAACATTATAAATGTCTTTACTTACTGCCTTTACTGTCAATTTATTGCATCCTTGCCAAATAGAAGTAGTAATTACTTTTTTAAAAAGTTTCGGATGTTAGTGCATCACAGATTCCAACTTTAACACTGATAATAATAAGAAATAAGCACCAAGTCAGCATACTAGAATGGTTTAAAAACATAGAAAACAGTTTTCCTGTTAAATAATTTAGCAATGATTTTAATACTAATCATTTCTATTACTATGTTCTTTTTTAAAATGTGTATTTTATAACTTTTATAAATACTACATTGGAGAAGCTACATAAAATCATAAAATCGAAACAACATAAAAATGGACAATGTTGCAAGCTGGATTCAAACGTGCACCCCCCATTTAAGCACCGTAGCTCAGTGTCTGGTGTGTGTCAGAGCACGTGCACTAACTAACCGTTATAGCAAACCGTGATTCATACTGACTGACATCACTTCACATTCAAGAGCTGAGGAGGAAGACGTACCTTGGTGGTCATGACCAGCTCGTGGTAGATGATGTAGTCGGGGGTGTAGCCCATCCCGAACAAAGCACTGGTGGGGTGCAGATGGCAGGGCATCCCAGTTCTCACGTTCACATACTCCCCTATTCCCTAAACAAACAAATACAGGTCATGAAGATGCTTCACATGCTGCTTGATGAAACTGAACCCATCATTACATTGCCAAAAATGCCAAGTAGCATTTGTACCTTTAATTTAGCAGCCTGATGGAAGTACGCAGCACAGATGCACTTCCTGATCACATCCCAGTCTGAGCCGCAGGAGACAAGGTTCATTTTCTGCTGCACCATGATGTCTTTGAGCTGAGCTCGCACCTCACGCACCTGTGACACACCACACACTCTTATTCAGGATAAACTCAAATAAAAAAGGAAGCACACTTATTTGGCGCACAACCAATACCCATTACTTTTTCAACTTGTTCAAAGGCTTCCAACCACTAGAATGTGTAAACATCTTTTATTGTAGCTTATGATCAAACTGCAAGAACCCTTATGTTCTTTCTCAGTATTGTTATCTTGTTTTCCAGTGCAAATATCTAAATGAATATGCATTTACTTCAGAAGCAAAATTATATATGAAGTCTTGTTTTTCAAAATGAAGTGAGTTCTTGATTTAACCCCTCAACTGTCACCGTCTTACTATCAAGCAATCAAAACTTTTATAATCTTGAAAAAATATATATATTTATATTTTTGGAAAGGTCTGAGCCTCAGGATTCTATATTTGGTGGTTATTTTTTGATAGAAGCGACATGGGCAGATAAATTTTAACATATGTTACAGAAAAATGCATGAAAAAATCAATGGAGTTTGAATGGCACCCGATGGCTTTTTGTGGTATAACACCCTACATAAAATCTAACAGAAACAAAATTTTTGCTCAACACCATTTCAGATCAACTTTAAATTTGCAACATTACTTATGATAAAATATTTATGATATACAAAATATAAAATTAGTACAGTGTATTTTCTTTGCAATCATTTTAGGTCTGTATTCCAAAGTGTTCAGAAATTACAAAAATTTAAGTTTAGTTCACTTTCATGTCAATTTATTTTTAAGAATGGGGTTGGGGGGTGACAATTAAGGGGTTAAAAAACAAAGATCTGCCAATGGGCTTAGAAAAATCAATTCAAGTTTTCATTTCCAACTGACAGATATTTGTTCTCATTTTAAACAAACACACTTAATTTTGCCCACTTCTCAGAAAGCAAGATTTCATATCTTAAAATCTTGCACCCTTAAGTAAATGGGTCTTAATTTAAGGATGATTTAAAAAAAATTATAATTGTATTGAAAATACAATTATATTTGTATATATAATTGTATTTTCTTTTTTTACAATGTTTGCATTAATTAATGCCATGACTTCATGAATTTAAGTCCTTCTGCTCTGACTAAGACCTTTCTAAGGCCTTAATTTGTGGAAGGATGAATTAAGCTCATAATTAACATCCTATATCTCAATATTTTTCTAAAGCAAGGATATTATCGCTGGCTAAAACTCCTAAAACATTGACTGATTACACTTAAGTTAAGGTACCTTTCGCATGGCTTTGGTGTGGATGAAGTGATCGTTGCACCAGATGCTGGAGTAATTGTTGTTCTTCCACTGCAGGTAAACGTTGAGGTAGGTCAGGTGATCACTCTCAGGCACCGAGAACTTCTCTCTCACCTGGTCACTCTCCTCCTCTCGACCCTAGATGAGTAACGGCAGTGTTGAACGGTTGCCACATTTACAGGTCAATATGTTCTAGTAAAGTGTCTGTTAATGCTTTTGAGTGTGCGAAGAAAACAATGTACACTCGGTACCTTTGGTCTGTAGAAGATGGACGGCACAGACAACATGGAGACGATGATGAGGATGTCAGCACTGCAGCCCATGTCACATGACACGATCAACATTTTAGACAGAGCTGGATCCAGAGGAAACTCCACCATGAGCCGCCCGGTGGGCGTCAGAGAGCCTGAGACAGAGACGAGCGAGAAGAAACCAAAAGTCAAAAGGGATTAGAAAGCTCCTCTCTCAAAAGCGCTGATGGCGGGAAAATGATTCCACTTTGAGATTGTGAAATCAGAAGCTCCGATTTCAAAGATTACATGACAGACTAAGAAGATTAGTGAGTGAAAAGCATGTTGCTTTAGTGAAAATCAGAGATTAGTGAAAAGCAGAGAAGATATTTGGGCAGGTAAACCTTAATCAGAAATAATCTGCTGTTAACACGAGACGAGAGCTAGAGGGAAAAGTGCTCCACATAGTCAAATCCCCACAAACCCTGAGAGATACGCAGGAAATGAGATTGAGATCCCTCTCTGGTCACACAGATGGTTTTACTTCAGTTGCTAAAGCTGAACTTTGAGTAAGACCTTAATACTTCACTGCAGCGCTTAACAAGCTTCAATCTACTCAACTAGAAGATACACTTGAGTGTAACTCAGAGAACTCAGTTTTATCCCCCAAATAAAAATAATATGACTACCATCAGTTATCTTTAAACACTGAAATATCCAAACAATCTAGTGAATATATCAGAATATATATACTAATATATATATTTTTAGATTAGATGTCTTTATATTTTCTTTTTTAATTTTGAGTACATTTACATTATTGCATTTCATTTTAACTGAAGGTTTAGTAATCTGTGTAAATGTTTTTGTCAAACATTTTTTTTAGTTTTAGTTATTTTAGCACTTTAACTTAATTTAAAGAAAATAAGAAATGCTGAAATGAGAACTACATGACATAAAATAAGTTAAATTTTTTTAGATTTTATTTGGTTTCAGTTCATTTATTTAACACAATGAACTTTTTTATGGTTTAAATTTTAGCTTACACACAAGTTTTAAGTTTTCGGAGTACAATATTAAACTTTGTTGCTGACAATGCACACTGAAATAATGCAATAATTACCCAATAATTCAAAGATTATATGAGAAGCATATAACAAACATTAGTTAGCATGAAATGTAAATTAAAACTGTTGTAGGGCTGCACAATTACAACAGAAATTATAATTGTCGATTACTCCCTTGATATTGTAATTGCGATTATTAATAACGATTATCACAATTTACACTGAATTAAGTTTATACCATTGTTTGATGCAACTGCATGCCATATTTTTACATGACAATAAACAAGCTGAAAACACTCTTAACTGCTTTTCTATAGTATTAAGCCTAAAATGTCAAATATACATCGGATTGGTTTCTTCTTTAAATTATAAAAAAGTTAAAATATGAATGGTATTATAGTATACTAAAACTAAAATTAAATAATGGGAAAAACTCTTAAGATAATATGTAGAAAGAAAAAAAATGCATCTTAAGCATGCAAAATGATATAAGTTGACTTTAAACGATTAATTGCTTTGAGCAATTATGTAATTGTGGCATCCATAACTGTAATCGATTAGAAATTGTATTAATTGTGCAGCCCTACTGTGTTGTATAAATGAGTGAAAGACTCAAAAAAAAAAAAACATAGGGCTGAACATGATTTATTTTTGCCATTGGGAAATGACTGGATCATCGAAAGTGGTCAATGTAAAACAGACACTAATGTGACAGGTTGATAAATGGGGAATAACAGAAACTTGTTATGCCTTTAATTCATTTGATTAAAGATTTCACGCATAGATACATTATTCATAATAGATATTCCAATATTCAATAGAAAATAATAATTAACCATTTTGATTTTCTTGCTGACTTGATTCTATTTCACTTTAAACAACGCCCAAAATCATTTCTTGAGCCCGAAGAACAGATTCACTCTTGACTGTACCTTTGAATGAAATGTGGCAAATGGACAGGAAGTAACAACGAAAGGTTTATGTGGATTCTCTTTCTCAGGGCAGTGTCTGAAGCTGCTGGTCTCACCTGTGTTGTCAAGCGCTCCCAGGATCCACAGCTGGTACATGGAGTTCAGCATGTTGTCTTCAGGCGGCGGGTCCATGAAGTGGAAGAGCAGGAGATCTTGAACTCCCAGAGACTTGAGCAGAAGCACAACATTGGCCAGGTTAGTGCGCTGGATCTCTGGGATTGTGGTGGTGAGCATTTCATTCTTGTAGGCACTCTGAGTGTATAACCTGAAGTGGACCAACACAAAAGGAAAGAGAGGTCAGTTCATCTGCTAGAGACGTTTTAACAAGTCCAAACCCAATGTGACGCCGAGGCGGGAGATAAATCCAGGGTAGTTCTTGTTAGGGAGCTCACACACTGTAGATAACAAAGATAGGCCTTTTAGAGTTAGTATTTTTGGGTTAAAATTGCAATGCAGAAAACCAAATTACACATGAAATAAGTTCTGACTGGCTGTGATGTTGTTGCTTCACTGATGAAAAATTATTCTTTTGATAGGAAAGCATTGGAATAAAATAAAGAGAAGTGGGTGAGAGTCTAGGAAAGAATCAGAATAAGCATATTCGATGTAAAAGGTCCAAATAAAGACTTGATGAATAAAAAAAAAAAAAATCAAACAGATGCATGTAGCACATCATTAAAAGAAAAAGTTTCCTACATCTCCCCATTAGACCATCCTTAAAAATATTTTGGTTTGCAGTAACAGAAAAAAAAAAAAAGGGTCGGTATGTAGGTCTATATTTTTTTTTTCAAGTTTCAATTAGGGATGTGCACGGATAGTCGAACATTCGAATATTCGTTCTGCTCTAATTATTCGATAAATAAAAATGATATTCGAATTTCGCAAAAAAACAAAAAAAGTTCACAATAAAACCTAATTTGGTCACTTTCTGTGATTCTCCACGGCATATTTGAAGGTGTATGCAAGCAAAAAATAATTAATGAATGATTAAGGGGCCATTCACATATCGCGCCTAATAAGGCGTGGAAAAGGCTATGCGCGCCGCTTTCTCCTTCTTTCCAAAGCGCTTGGGCAGAAGCGCTCCTGAGGCGACGCGTTCTCTCCATGAAGACGCGGAAATTTCAGCAAAGGATAAATGGATTTGCAGCACAAAAAAAATTGCTTTCAGTAGCTCTGCTACTAAATTCATTTCAAAATGGCAATCCATATACAGCTATGATCAGCTGTTCCTTCATCTTGGCTGAGCTTTCAACGTTGTTACGGGAAAGGATGAAGCTGAATGTTTAGTTCTTGTCACATGACCCGCGGTGCGCTTGTGGCATTCTGAAAGTTGAGATGTTTTTAACTCGATGCTGTGCGGATGCGCCTGGAAAAAACGGGACCGTGTCGCACAGCGTACGCATTACGACCACGTCGCTTCCATTATGAGCGTGCATACCGCGCGCCTACATTGGAAATAACGAACTTGAGCATGCAAAAGACGCGATATGTGAATGCCGCCTAAAAGAACTGCGGTCTTCTACAGTACTTCACATATGCCGTGGAGAATCACAGAAAGTGACCGAATTCAAGAACATTGTTGCGGCATCTCTCAAGCAACGAATAAACACCGCTAACTTGGAGAATGCAGTGAAAACTCCTCTTCTCGCGTCTGCCCTAGACCCTCGGCACAAACATCGCAGGTTTCTCGATGAAAACATGAGAGAAGTAAGAAAAAAAAAACTTTTTTGAACATTATCAGAACATTTTCCTTGATGCGAGTGGTGCGGATGCAGTCGCCACGATGAAGAAGATGCAATGCCCACTCGTCGGAAAAGGCTGAGCCAGTTCTCCAGCGATGATTACAGAGAGTCCAGCCGAGACGAGTGGGAACAGTTCTTGCTGGAGCCATGTATTCCACCAGATGAGGATCCCATTCAGTGGTGAAACGAAAACACGAAGCGCTTCACAAAACGTATTCGCTTAGCACACCGTTATTTGTGAGTCCCGTCAACGTCTGTGCCGTCAGAGCGCGTTTTCTCCGCTTTATTGTTAACAGACTAAGGAGCCGACTTTCCCCCAATCATGTTTACATGCCCGTATTTCTTAACAAGAACATTTGAAACAATAGAAAAAAAGCAAAAAAGATTTGCTGACAGTTTAAAAGTTAATTGTAAGCTTCATTCTGTACAATAGCCTAATTGCTGCAGGCTGCTTTACGTTTTTTCTTTGTTAACTTTTTTTTTTTTATTTGCTTTTAATCTGTACTTTTGTTTGTTTGCACGCATTGTTAAAGGTTTTCAGCTACAAAACACGATATGTAATGTTCAAGCTTATTGTAAGCTTGTTCAAAATGACGAAAACAAATGTTGGTGAAAAATAACGTCTGACTCATTAAACTTAATTTAAATAAACGAATATTCTAATATTCGTTTTTTGTGAGCTCAAATATTCGAAAGTGATATTTGTGGAAAACGCCCATCCCTAGTTTCAATGTAAAAAAAAAAAAAAAAAGTACAATTTTGGTGATGGTAATTACGTAGGTATAAATTTAAACAAATTAGCATATCGCGACGTCACTGACTGGGTCTTCAACCCGTGCCTTCGTGCGCATCATTGCAAACCTCATTTTGATGCAGGCTATATAGACCACAAACAAATTTAAATCCTTGTCAAAAACATGTTGATTGCATGAATTTCGGTTGAGAAAAAAAAATGAGGTACTGTAATACTGTGTTACTTGCATCCACCGCTAGGTGTCAATGCAACCTACAAATGAGAGACCGTTTACTTTGCTTTCTTGGGTCGTCACTTTTGTGAAAAAAATCCTGTTTGATTTGAGTGACGAGTTCATTGAATCGATTGTAAAATAGATTTTGCATGTCTAGATGCATTTTATACAGCAAACAACACGAAAAATATAGGTAAATCCACGGACAACAGGCAGGACGAATGTAAAGATTCAATATATTGGTAAAGACCAATATTTCTGATGATTTATTGGCGTGACGTTTCGTGCACAATTGTGGACTGCCATAACGCAAAACATTTACTGCAGGCTTCAACATGGCTGTGTTTACAATTAGAAATGTCAACAACAACAAATCGCATAGGCGATTCTAGCCCGAATCTGTATCTGTATGCATGAGACTGTCTGAATACCGGCAGAATTCACATTTCTGTTGTAAAAAGAGAAACTGTGCAGAAGTATTATTTGCTGTTGTGTGTGTCTCCGAAGCCGCAGTTGCTGTGTGACGTGTGTTCCAAAAAAAAACTGGACGCGCTCTGAGAGATGGGCCGTTTAAATCTATTTCCTATTTTCGTGTTCGAAACTTGTGTTGGTTGGTCCAATCGATTCGTGCAATAGATTTTCGAAGTTTTGGACTAGACGGGAGAAGGGATGGGAAAAGATCTGGGCACAGTTTTTCCAGAACTTTGTGCAGTTAAAGTGGTGTCGAGCTGTTTTAATGCATTTTTTAGATGTATTATGGTGCCCGAACCCGTATGACTTTGAACAGTGACCGAGAACATTTAGGCCCTGTCCACACGGACACGGGTATTTTTATAATCGTGACTTTTTTTACGCGGTTCGGCCTTTCGTCCACACGAAAACGCAGTTTCAGGGCACCGAAGCCGAAACAATTTTTGAAAACTACGGCCAGGGTGAGCATTTTCAGAAACGCCAGTTGCAGTGATGTCATGTGGACAGTATAACCGGGGTTTTTGCCTTGCGACGTCAGAGTGTGCGCCGTTATCCGCTGTGTTTGACGTCAGATTGTGCGCCGCTGACTGCTTCTGATTGGCCAAGGTGACTTTACGATTTGGGTTATATCGCCGCCTGCTGGTGTGGCATGCTCTTGACAGCGCTTGATAGCATGTTTTTGCGTTTTCATGTGGACGGGATTTTTTTTTTTAACGCAGGAGGAAAAACTCCGGTTATAAAAATACCCGTGTCCGTGTGGACTAGGCCTTAGTTTACTGCAGCCGCAGCCATCATTACCAAGCGCGAACCGTTGACTCTGACAGTGAATGAGAATATGAGACGAAGCGAACGCACAGGCCACAGTGTGACATCCGTGTAAACACAGATGACGTCACAGGTTTTTTAAAGAAAGAACATAGTCTTCGTTTGCATGTAGGCCTAGGCAATTTATATATTTACAATACTTAACTAAAATATATGTACATTTGCTTAATGCACAACCGTACAACCGGCAAGTCGGTCGGACTAAAAGCAAAAAAATATATATATATATTGAGTCGGTCCTAAATTGACAGGGTCGGTCGGGTTACGGCAAACAAGAATATTTTTAAGGATGGCCTTAAAAGATCCAGAGGGAAGCCCATAACAAAGAGCCGTTCCCAAAATACCCCTGAGCATCTTAAAATATCACCGCTCTCCTCGCCGCTCCCTAGAGACGCCTCTGAGAGAACAGCAGATTTTGGCAGCTATTCAACTAAATGGATAATTCCTCAGAAGATGGCGTGAAGAAGGAACTCTGGGAAGCTCAGTCCTACTGGCTCTCGTGAAGATGCCACAATCACAGCCGGAGTGTTCAGGTGCAGATTTAACACGTATGTCACACATTAGTTTCAAAGCGTCTGGCTGAACAGAATTGATTCCTGATGCACAGATGTTTGGTGAAGGATATATGTAACTAATCCGTCAAGTGCCTCACACTTTCACGAGCAGCCAGAGACACTCACAGGGAGGCTAAACAATCCCCCTGCATGAGTTTCCTTTGTGTGACCGCACAACAGCGAGACAGCGCATCTTCAGGACTGTGCAGATTTGGAAAAGGTCACATTTAAAAAGCCCACAGCATTTGTTTCACATTCTCAGAGGAGTAAACAAGAATTAAACTGCATGGAATCCTCTCAAGATTACCGTCCTGTCCCCCTCCTGCAGTCGCCCTGCCTCACTGATAGAGGTGTAGAAACAAGCACTGATGAAATGCTCTTCATCTGCCTGCAGTCTGTATTTACACTACAGAGACACCGGAGCGATTCGCTTCATTTGGATGATTCATTCCAAAGTACCGGATCCCAGAAAAATGACTTACTGTTTCATCACTCAAGTTTCACCATAAAATCATCATCAAATAAAAGTATATCCATGCATGCGTTTTACTTTCTCGTTTTTTGGACCTCAGAGTTTTTCATCCAATTATCGTAACTGGATTCTGCTGTGAAAATGTCTGGTGACGTATGCAGGACTTCTCCAGTCATTTATTTCCTGTGTGAGATCATGTTTCACTTTGATCTAACTGGACAGAACCAAGCACCGCTCTACATTTCTTTTCTGTTAATCTTTCATACTTTGGATGCAGGTCACAATGTGAAAAAAAAAAGATTTGTCTTTACTTCCACTACTAATTTCCTCATTAAAAAAAATGTAAATTCAAATAAATAAAATGACTAAAATTATAGATTTAAAAAAAATTACATATTATCCTTCATTACTAATTTTCATTTATTTTTACCTGAAGTACTAAAATGAAAAACATAAAAATAAAATTCATAAAATGTAACAATAAAAGTATACAATTTTAGAAATAAATTAACTATATATGACTATATATAAATAAATTAACAAAACATATAGTAAAATATATAATGAAATAAAAACTATATAGACATGTACAATCTATAATAAAAATAACAAAAACTAAATAAAATTCAAATGAAACAGAAATGATAATAATAAAATTAGGGCTGCAACTAACGATTATTTTGATAATCGATTAATCTGTCGATTATTTTTACGATTAATCGATTAATCGGTTTATGTACTTATATTTTAGTTTTTTCCATTTTTTCCCCAAGTAAATTATTAATAAATGGTCTTTATCCTTCAGCATAGATTTTTAAGAGATTTTAACCATTTTGCACTGTCATATCCTAATCAAAAATATACCTGGAGTTGTTTTATTGTGTTAGTAATCCTTTGTCGAACTCTTCTGCAATCAGAACACTGACCCATACTCTAGCAAATTTCACAAGGAGATTTAAAATAAGGTTTTCACCATGGCAGTCCTTAGAGCTCCTAAAGTAGTTTAACATCCCGAACAAAGCTTATTAAGGAATCTTTCAGAACATATTTTCACGAAGAATAAGGATAAAACAGAATAAAATTGCAGTGCATTGTATTTTATTATTTACTGGGAAACAGCTTTATAGCTTTTGCTGTGAAATTGTAAACAATCCTTCGAATAAAGTGCAAGTGGCATGAAACCTGAATGGAACTCACAATTTAAAGTAAAATCCATCAGAAGGTTGTCCAGAAAAAAAAATTGGACAGTCACACACAAAAAACCTGCTGTGTGAAAAAGAGCAGTGAATACTTAGAAAAAAGTGCATTTCAAATATCTTTAAACATTTACCTCTCTCATTCAGTCATAATTAGGCTGCACGACTGAATTTTGAACTGGTAAACGACAAACTGATCACAGAACATGTTTGTAAAGCTTTAAATGTTAACTGTTAAAAAGCAATGTTATCAGCTTTTACGACTAAACATTTGCAAACAACATTGTACTGGAGAATCTGCACAAATAAAAGTCTTAGGGGCCGTTCACATATCGTGCCTAAAAACGCGTGGAAAACGCTAGGCGCGCCGCTTTCGCCTCCTTTCCAAAGCGCTCGGGCAGAAGCGCCCCTGAGGCGTCTGCCTTTGCTAAGCAACCATGACGTGCTCTCTCCTTGAAGACGCGGAAATTTCAGCAAAGGATAAATGGATTTGCAGCTCAAAAAATCCCTTGCAGTAGCTCTGCTACTAAATTTATTTCAAAATGGAAATCCATATACAACTATAATCAGCTGTTCCTTTCATCTTGACTGAGCTTTTAACGTTGTTACGGGAAAGGATGAAGCTGATTGGTTAGTTCTTGTCACATGACCCGCGATGCGCTTGCAGCATTCTGAAAAGTTGAGATGTTTTTAACTCGATGCGGTGCGGTGTTGGAAATAACGAACTTGAGCGCGCAAAAGACGCGATATGTGAACGTCCCCTTAAACAGTTCAGTAGTGCAGAGTTTACAGGTTACTCTTCTTTTTTGAAGGCTCAAAGTAAAGTACTCCCAGTCTCCCACATCCCGCTAAATGCTGCAGAGACGCCGTTCGGGAAGCACGTGACATAAAACGAGGCCAGCTATTGGCTATTCGCTACTTCTCCTGCTGTACTGGCTGAGTAAAACCTCCGGTGGCTCATTACTGCCACACTTTGGTCACCGCAGATTTGAAATATGCACGAAATGAGCCGCTTACGGCAAATAAAAGTTATTTAGCAATGAATCGATGACTAAATTAGTTGACAACTATTTTAATAATCGATTTTTATCGATTAAATCGATTCGTTGTTTCAGCTCTAAATAAAATATAACTCAAAATATCAAAAAAGTTGACAGTGACACTAACTTCTAATTTGTTACAAACAATTAAGCATTTGCTTTGCGAATCAGTTTAACTGGATCATTAGTAACAACTTTCAAAAGAATTATATTTTTGATAAATCAAATTTGATTCTGGTCATCCCTAAAAAGTTACATAAAATAATAAAATCACGATGAAATCATGAAAAATGAGAGAGAGGCTGATTGCTTGGAAGCGGGACACTTGATTCTCAATTGAGATTTTTGATTCTCAGCTCTCTGAAGCTTTTTTAGCACAGCATCACTCCAAGTCTGCCTTAGACCCACTCTAAACTTTGCCACTGTCATACACTGAAAACGATGTGTGCCCCTCTGCTGAAGAAACACCAGGGGTCTTTCCTGATCTGACCTGTAACACTGTCCCGGGCCTGTTCTTCCTGCTCTGCCGGCTCGCTGGTTTGCATTGGCTTGACTGATGGGGTAAACCTGCAGCGCATCCATGCCAATACGGGGATTGAACACCTAAACAACACAAAATAAGAATTCTGTTAGTAGCAGATATGCCATTCTCCTACTAAAGAAAGCAGTTTCACACGGTTTTACCTTCAGCTTGCAGTAACCAGCATCCACCACAAACATGATGCCGTCCACAGTCAGAGACGTCTCAGCGATGTTTGTAGCAACGATACACTTCCTCACTCCATCAGGAGCCTGACAATAAACACACAAGTTCAGTTCACAAAACTCTAATGCATTTGGTCTCATGATCAGGATCTTAAGAGTATCCAACAGTAAGAGAGGTTTACCTTCTGGAAGATCTTGGCCTGCAGGTCCGAGGGCAGCTGGGAGTAGATGGGCAGCACTGCCAGAGCCGGAGCGTTATCCAGATCCTCCAATCGCTCCACAATCTGATCTGACGTCACCTGCAGCACAAACATCATTTGTGTTATACACTGCCTCATTAGACAATGCAAGCTATATCAAGAACTTTATTTCTAACTAACCTTTATATCTATCTATCTATCTGTATACATATATATATATATATATATATATATATATATATATATATATATATATTTAATTGCCATTAATTGTAATAATCCAGTCTCAGTTTGTTCTGTTTCTTCATGTTATTCCAGACAGATTGAAGATGGTGAGATCAGATCTCTGTGTGGAGAACTGGCTGTTGTCAGACTCCTTGTGCAAACAACAATCTCACTGGACTATTACAATTAATGGGAAAAATAAAGTTTGGAAATGTAAATTGATATTTCTTACTGACACCCTACAGCAAAACATAGAAATAACTGACTTTTGTTGTTGAAAATACTAGTGGCCTAAGACTTTTGCACAGTACTCATATATATATATTTATTTTTATATATATTGTGCACAAATTGCAATTGCATTCATACCACATCATTTGCATGACTAAAGAATCTCCTCACCTCGATGTCCTCCTGACCAGGCATGAAGATGAGGATGTCACCCACCATCCCGCTGAGATGAATCTGTAAAGCCTGTTTCACAGCCGCCTCCACATAGTCCTCCTGAGGAACCTGAATCACACCAACACTCAGCGTCAGCACAGCTCCCCAACCAGCGTCAGCTTTAACTAAAGACGCTATTAACACCCCACCTTGCTGAACAAGATATCCACCGGGAACGTCCTGCCGGGAATGTGGAAAATAGGAACATTGCCGAAGAATCCTGCAAATTTGTCCGAGTCCATGGTGGCAGATGTGACAATGAGCTTCAAGTCCGAGCGTCTAGCCACCACCTAAGTAATCGAAAACAGGTTGATAAATAGAAAGGCGGCAGAAGATGACTCATCAGTATCAAAATCTGAATTCAACTGTACTTTTCAACTATCCATGTAAGCAGCGATCAAATTAGTCAATTAAAACCAATCAAAATGGACTACAGGGAAAGGGTTTTAATATGGACTGATGTGAAAGTGGCTGAGGAGGACAGAGAGATGGATAGTGATGGTTCACCTCTCGGAGCAGGCCGAAGAGCACGTCAGTGTTGAGCGAGCGCTCATGGGCCTCGTCCATGATTACCGCGCTATAGTGGTCCAAATCTGACTCCCGCAGAGACTCCCTCAGAAGAATCCCATCCGTCATGTATTTTATTACAGTCTTCTCTGATGTACAGTCTTCAAAACGGATGGCATATCCAACCTGGTGTAAACATTAAAGAAAAAAACATAAAATGCTGTTATTATAACTATACAGTTTTACAATAACATACACTAGTACTGGTCAAACATTCGGAATGATTATGAGATCTTTTTTTCACTTTTTCATCTCACAGAGACTGCATTTATTTGTTAATAATAAAGTAAAAACTGATATATAGTGAAGTATAGTTCAAATTGAAATAGCGGTTTTATATTTTTTTACATATTTTAAAATGTAATTTATTTAAGCCATGGCAACACTATCTAGACTTCAGTGTCACATGACCCTTCAGATATCATTCTAGGGATACAAGAAACAAGGCTGTATTTATCGGAATAAAAAAAATCACAGCAAAAACAGTTATATTATGAAATATTATTAGAGTTTAAAATAATTTTCTATTTGTAATATATTTTGAAATGTTATTTATTCCTGTGACACCAATATTCCAGTTTTCAGTGTCAAATTATTATTCAGAAATCATTCTAACATATATTTATATATAGTATATTTAGTACTTCAACCTAAACAAATGAAAAGTATATTTTATTCTTTCAGTAAACATTTATTTTATTTCAAATAACAGATTAACATTTAAGTTTTTTAGTTTAGTTTTAGTTAATGAAAGTAAAGCCCCCCAACCCCCATGGGTAAAATAACATGCAAGTCATTTCAAATCCAAGTCAAATCAAATCATTTCAAAGTATTTCTCCATAATATTAATATATTTGTCAAAAAATGTCCAGAAATGAGGTCCAGGCACATAAGATGTTAGGCACCAACCTCTTCTCCCAGGTTGCTGTTCATTTCTTCGCTGACTCTCTTGGCCACGCTCATAGCTGCCACTCTGCGGGGCTGTGTGCAGCCTACCATGCCATAGCTGGTGTAACCGTCCTCATGAAGATACTGTGTGAGCTGAGTGGTCTTACCACTGCCCGTTTCCCCCACCACGATCACAATATTGTTATCCCTGCAAGAGAAAACACAAAGAACATCAGCATACCAGGTGAGAAGACACATGAGCTCACGAATAAAGTGGCAGAGTTTGTATTTAATGAAGCACATGTAAGTGTCATCAGGACCTGATGATGTTGAGCAGCTGCTGGCGAACAGCAAAGATGGGCAGATACTGCCTCTGCTCTAACAGGGTCTTCTTCTTAGCAAACTCACTGCTCGCTTGATTCTTCTCCTTCATGTGGTCAGCAAACTTCTGCTCCGCTCTGAAAACACGAAAGATAAGAAAGAGGCCCATAAAGAATCTACAGATGTTGTTGTTTTTTTAAATTATGTTCTGATTTTGGGGGAAAGAGCTTCATTTAAACATGCTTAAATGTGCTAAGCAGAGCTGGGAAAACTACACGCTTGACACCAAATACATAAAATATAGCTACACTACCATTTAAAAAGACTTGAAAGAAGTCTTTAAAAGCATAAGCCAAAAAAACGTTATCTGATCTGTAAAAACTGTGATATTGTGAAATATTCCTGTGATGCGCAGCTGGATTTTCAGTATCATTACTCTTCATTCATAGTCTTCAGTGTCACATGATCCTTCAGAAATCACTCAAATATGCCGATTTGCTGCTCAAGAAACATTTCTTCTTATTCTCAATACTAAAAACACTTGTGCTGCTTAATATGTTTGTGGAAATCATGATACATTACATTTTCTGGATTCTTTAAAGAATAGAGAGTTCAAAGGAACAGCATTTTTCGAAGCAGAAATGTTTTGCAACATTATAAATGTCTTTCCTGTCACTTCTGATAAATTGAATGCATGCTTGAGAAATAAATGAAATAAGTTCTTTCACCAAACTTTTGAACAGTTTTGATGACAGTTTGCCATGCATCATTCTATTATAATTACAGTAGTCAAATCTATTTGTGAAATATTTTAAAATAGATGGAATCAGAAAATCATATGTATAAGTGACATTATTTAACCTGTAATCCACTTTTCCATCTTCTCCGACGGCTTTTCCATCTGATGCATCCTCCTCGGTTTTCTTGATTCCCATGATGTCTCCCAGTTTGGTGCCAGCGAGCTCCCAGTGTTTGTGTTGTGCCTGTCAGGTTAAAGAACCAAACGCAACAACAGTTACACAACAGTTTAGAGCAAGAGAAGTGTAAATGAAACATGAAAACCAGCTGTGCACCTTCTTTCTTTCTTTCTGCTCTCGGTGACGCCGGACCAGCTGACTGCCCTTGCGGGAGATGATGGCCATGTCAGAGGTCGCATCTTTCACTGGAATGACCGGCTCAGGCTGGAATCACAGGACAAATGTAAAATCATCAATTAGGAATGTTTGGTGACTCCCAAATAAGCACATTCATGCTCGGAGACGTCTGTACCTGCTTCGTGAAGACTATCCTCCCGTCCAGGAAGGGTGGCACGAGGTTATGGACAAGCAGATGCACTCTGGTTGCATTGTCTTCTTCAAAGTCCTCATCCACCTCCAAACGCTGGACCACTCCACTGGTGAGCATGCGGTTGGTCTCCCAGCGCTCGTTATCCTGACGAGAAACACACATGTGAGTAAGCGTGACACGTGTTGAGGTCTTTAAGACACAGATGGGTGAAGATGTGCACATGTACCTCGTTGATTTGCCGTTTCTGCGCTGAGATGCGTTTCTGGGTCTGCTTCTGTAGGATCTGCTCCCTCTTCTTCACATATTCCTCTGAACTGGATGTCAAGGGGTTGTGGAACTCATCGTAACCTTCATCCATCATGTACCAGTCTCGATCAGCTTGCTGTTTGGACAGAACACAGTGAGTACTCGCCGAAATAACATATATATTTATATCTGGTGTCTGAATCGTTTTTGGTTTGACTCTGTATATGTATGTGTTATGTATATATGTGGACAAATTTGGATATTATTAAATTCAATTCAATTATTGGCATGCCTTGGAATATATATATAATATAAATCCAACTTTATACAGAATACAAAGCAGACAACTAAAAGTAGTTTTTTTCTTTGACATAATATGCGCTTATGAGTCACACACATTAAGATCAGGATCAATTTATTAGGAATCCTAAGAACATAAACAGAGGAAAATGAAAAGCACTCACCCGCTGATCTTCCTCCCACCGTTCCTTCTCTTCTTCATCATTAAATAGGATGCCGTCCTCTCTGTCCTCCTTTTTATCAGCTACAAAACAAGAGTCCATATCAATATAACACTACAGATGTTGTACACTACTGTTCAAAATGATTCAGCAAGATTTGTGTTTCTGAAAGAAGAGTCTTTTCACCAAGGCTGTGTTAATTTAATGAAATATTTACAGTTTTCTGTTTCAAAATGTTTCTGTGATGGCAAAGCTGAATTTTTAGCATCATTACTCAGAAATTATGAAATCATTCAGAAAATCATTCTAAAGTTAAGAATTCATTCCAATATGCTGATTTGTTGCTTAATAAACATTCCTTCTTATTAGTTGAATATATTCAGCCTGGTGTGTGGAAGTGATTTTTCCTTTCATGAATAGAAAGTTAACGAAAAATATATTGTCATTCAATATAGAATTTATCAATTAATTGCACCTTTGCTGAATAAAAGGTTTCAGTTTCTTTAAAAATAAAAAAATATATATAAAAAAAAAAATTACCAACCCCAAATATTTGAACGGTAGTGCATACATGTTACATGTGCATTTTCAAATTAATCATGTTCGTTAATCATTGGCTTAATACATTCTTGTTATTTAAGAGTATTACGAATTCTATATATATATATATATATATATATATATTATTAATAATAAAAAGCTAATAAATAGACAATAAAAAAACAATAAATCTAGACTTTGGGAAGTAACTTACTTTAAAATGTTCAATAAATCAATCAGTATATACAAAACAAAAAAAAAAACAGTAGTAATAAACAGTTAAAAACAGTTAATGCAAAAATTTAAGTAGAACACACACACACAAAAAAAAAAATCACTTCTCCATCAAAAGAACTTGTAAGTGGTGTCTTTACTTTTTCCTCGAGACAGGCGTGGGGTGGAGCCAAGGTGCTTCCTGTCATTGGCCCACTCATTGTACTTGTATGATGGCGTTGGCAGAGGAGTTTCTGCTGGATACTGAGGTTTACTTGACCTGGAAAACAAGTGACAATGTACCATCTACTACTATTCCTCCTGACAGCACAAATAACCTTCAGTGTTAATCAGTGAGACTCTGCTGCAGTGTTTCACACCTGTCTCTCCTCTCACTGTCACGGACTGAGCGTTGGCTGCGCTCGGAGCAGTGGGACGGGGCAGGAGACGGACTCTCCCAGTGAGAGTGGCGTGAGCCCGAATATCCACTGTCATCCTCATCCCAGCTGGAGCGGGACGGAGTGGGCAGATCTGTGTGGACACATGAAACACACTTGAGCCATCATTTACCCAAACTCGTATTGGTCCTGGAACAGTACTGCAGCTTATGAAACACCAATCAGATTTTAGGTTTAAGTTTATTCATTATAGCTAGGATAAGGGCTGCAAAATTGAGAGGAAAAAATTCTATAGGGGAAGAAAAAAAGTTTTTTTGATTAAAACATTAAAAACAGGTGTGTTGTGCTGGTTTGGAGAGTTGCAGAATTTGGTCAGACATTTGTGATTATACATTAATATGGCCAATATAGCAATGATTAAATATCTACTGTATCATTATTATTATTATTATTATTATTATAAAGCAGCTTTTATCACTCTTTCACTGTATATGATAAAACGTGTTTAAGATTAAATTAAATTGCATTATTTAATTTATATATAGATTACATAATACAATTAATACAACATACTTCAATATAATTATAATCATGTTAGGGTGAAATATAACTTTTTAATGCAATTCTAAATAAGTGCGTTGTGCTGGTGTGCTCTCTCAATTGTTCCTATATTTGTTCAGAAATGTACCTTTGGGTTTGTTGCGCGGTGATTCGGGCTCATCGCGGCGAGTACCGCGGCTCATGCGCTCGGACGAGCCGTCCCTCTGGGAGCGTTCACTTCTCACGCTGCCATCACCGCGCTCGGAGCGACTGCTGCTGGAGCCACGGCCGCGGCTGCTTTCACGGTCATCTGCACAAAGACACAAACGCAAGATCAGAGCCTGCCACGGTGAGGTGGGATCTCTCAGACCCAGAGCACCTGATCTACCTCGGTCTCTTCTTCTGTCTCTGTCATGGTAGCGGTCCCTGTCCCTGTCTCTGGACCCGTCTTTGTCTCTGCTCTTGTCTTCTTTGGAGGACGCATAAACCCCATGCTCACGTCTGTCCTTCTCCCTCTGCTGATGCTTCTGCTTGAACTCCTCACTAACCCCTCCTGGGTTTGACGGCGTCTCTGATCCAGTGACACGGTACTTCCTGTAAAAGCATGTAACACACTCATGACTGCATTGCATTTCTTTCTGTCTTTCTTTCATGCGTGTCCTTGATAAGATAGAAGGCATTAGGGATATTCTGGATAATTTAGCTAAAATTTTATTACATAATATTATGTATTATATACATAATTTAGCATCACTGATATGCTATTACATATTTTTGTTTTATATCGAATTAGATTGTTTTTATATTTTTTGTTTCCTTTGTTGTTAAAGTTTATAGTCGTGTTTTGTCACTTTTATTAAATTTTGTTAGTTGTTTTTAATACACCTACATGTTTTATAAGGCTTTAGTTTATTTTGTTTTAGTTAAAGTTTAGATTTAACTGTATATGAGACCTCGGACCACAAAACCAAGTCATAAAGGTTTGAAAATTAAGATTTATACATCATCTGAAAGCTGAATAAATAAGCTTTCCATTGGAGTATTGTTTGTTATGGCAGGATTATATTTGTTTGAGATACAACTATTTGGAAATCTGGAATCTGAGGGAAAAAAAAAACATCTAAATAGGGAAAATCGCCTTTAAAAGTTGTCTAAATGAAGTCCTTAGCAATGCATATATATATATATATATATATATATATGTCCTTGATAAGATGGAAGGCATTAGGGATATTCTGGATAATTAAGCTAAAATTTAATTACATAATATTATGTATTATATACATAATTAAAATTCATGTAATTACAAGGAGTTGCTATACAGAGGACACTCAAGGATGGAGACATAACACACTGCTTTTCTTCCACTGTATATTAAAAAAATATATTTAAGATTGATTAACTATATAAAATTCATGTAATTACAAGGAGACCCTGAGCATATTTGTGCATTTGTTGTTCCTACATTTTTCAGATATTAAAATAAATGTTATTATGAAAGTCACTGATGAATCATGATTTTTTGCATGCAGATTTCATGCCAGAAAAAAAAAATGTCTATATACACTTAGTCAATAAGGCCCACTGTTCTTATAAAAAAAACACAGTGATGTCATTGTAACAAATTATTTTCTTGAAGCTCAACCCACCTTTCCTTTTTTTTATTTGTGCCATCGCCCTCTTCTTGATCTTCATCATCAGAGCCCGAATCACTCTTCCCCTCCTCCCAGTCCTTGTAGGACGACACCTTGGATCTCTTGGGTTGATCCTCAAGCCTCTCCTTGCCCTCGCGCTCCTTGCGTTTCTGTGCGGCCAGCAGATCGAGGCCCAGGAGCGAGGCACGTGGAGCAGGAGCTCTGAACACATGCGGCTCTGATGAAGCGCTCCTCTTCTTCACTATCAGCCCCCCGACCTGGACCCCAGGGTCACTGCCCTCCAGCCGATGCAGGGACCAATCATCCTCCATCACAGCGCTCCGCTGATGGATCGCCAGAAGTTACTAATTCAGGCCAAAAACACACAGTCTTTACGATCTAAAACAAATGCTGATAAAACATGATGCCGTGATTTATGAGAAGTGAACTTGTGTTAGCTTGTCATTTAAATTGGTCTAAAATGCCCGTAAGCAATTTAAGAGGCAAGTTTTGCCACAAAAAAGCCGATTTCTGATACTGTGACAATATCACTACATAGTATAAGTACACATAATTTATACAATGTATTACTGCAGCTAGCCTAGCATTAGTCATGGAGGTATTAGCCATAGATATGTATACCTCAGTTTTGGTCATTCAATATTACAAATACCTTTTAACTATAGTATTTTGTTTGCAAAGGTAAATTTGTGTAACGTATGGTTAAAAACATTAAATGAACTGATAATCTTAATAAAGCAATCTGATCAGATAACGGCCGCTGCCGTTATATAAAAACTATCACATGAGAAACAGAGAGGGATGTAGCTGAAGGTTAAAGGGCTCAGTGATTTACACCATGATCTTCTTGATATATTTGTTCATGTTAATAGCATTAACGTTACTGTGGCACTATTCATTTATAAGAGAGAGAAAACCGGTTTACCTTTCAAACGATATTTTTCAGAATACAGTCATTTAAGTTCCTCAAACCTGTTCTACACCGTGTGATAAAACGTATGCAATGTGTTATATAATATAAAAATATTCAATATAATAGCATAGCGGCAAACGTCAACAATGTGTGAAGAGGGGCGCCATTACTATCCCAGCATTCTCAGCCTAGTGACGTCCCATCCGTCTCCTGAACGAGTCACTCTTGTGAACCGGTTGATTCAAACGATTCAGTCAATCGGATCACACATGCTGGTTGTGATGGAGGTTTTGATTCATATCAGTGACTTAAATTTTTTTAATTCGTCCAACTAAACCTTTACTTATTAGTTTGTTGGCTTTTTCTGCTCATAGACGCCATTTTGCGTGATGACCAGCGAATTGTTGAATTATCTTTTTTAACCGATTTCAATTAATCAACCCGTCCGAAAGAACCGACTCACTTTAATTAGTCAGACTGAACAACTTAAAAACATTGAAGTTCTTCACATGGATAGGTTCCAATATATTTCATTATTTATTTTAATTTTATTCATTTACTTTAATTTCTTAACTGACATATTTACCGATAAATAAAAGTGAATCGAGTGAATCGCATGTATTTAATTATTTTTCGCAAGGCTCCTTGCAACAATCTTGAGTGAAGACAACCCTAAATTATTTTAATCATATTGTGCCATAACTCATGCTGTTCAAATGTGTAAATCCCTTACAGCAATAAAATTATTTTAAGGTAAAACTGAATAATTTCGTTCGTAGCTGTACAGAAATAAACAGTAAGACATGCACAGTCAAATATTGTCTGTAGTTTAAAACATCCATAAATACTTTAGTACTAATAGTTTTAAATTAAAATGGATTACCCTAATTTAGTAATACATATATATATATATATATATATATATTATAAAGAATGATTACATACTTATCAAAAATATTTCCATTTTTAAACATTTATTGAAACCTTTAACAAACACCGATTCAGCCAGTCGTATTCTTGATGACATACCACAGATAATCTTAATCCGACATATAAATACATTTATATTTATTTATATAAATACATTTATAAATACAAGGTCATCATGAACCATGATTTTTCCTGTTGTTGAGCTAAAAGAGCAGACGGGATCTAGAGATTAACAATAACTTGTTCTCAGTTCAGGACTGAGCTTTTTTTCCCTCTATAATTAAAATATAAATATCACATATAACTTCCAATATCTTCCAATAATAATGTTACACACGGTTTATTAAAAAAACATATGACTATATAACTGCATAATATTGACTCACTCAGTGTGTTTAATTAAAAACGACCCGATTTAAATGCAATATTGTTTGGAAAATAAATGCAAGACTTAACAAGTACATAAAAGAAGCAAACAAACATTTTGGTTTTCCTTAAACTTTTGAATTCAAAAGGCAACACTTGCATTTGATGATTTTTCACAACCTGCCCTTTAAGCTACAGCAAGTAGAGCTGGCATAAACCACATGCAAGTGCTTATCTTGCTAAATGCTAAGAACAGTTCATTAGAGAAACAGAAGCATATGCATAATGAATATATGAACAGGTGATCTACAAGCTGTTCAAGTATCAAACACTTCCCAAAACTAATGTTCTCACCAACGTTTTCAGAAAAAAAAAGTATTTAACCATCTCTCAAATGCATTATTACAAAAAGGCTGAATAACGGTACCACACTATAGAAATCTTCATTGTAAGAAAAAGCGTACCTATAATATTAAAGCACTGTATGACTGTAACTCTGTGACAAATTTCAGCAATTGCACGCTGTCTGACATTGAATGACATTCATGCAAAAGAGATGACAACATTTGAAACAATTATAATATTTCTGAGTTCTCCCTAAAGGGATTGTTCACCCGAAAATGAAAATTCTGCCATCATTTACTCACCCTCATGTCTGTTCAAATGACTTTCTTCTGTGGAACAATTTATTTCCTTTTTTTTTTTTTTTTTTTTTTCTCATACAGTGGAAGTGAATGTTGACCAAAACTTGCTCCTGGTGACCAACATTCTTAAAAGTAACTGTGTTTTTCACAGAAGAAAGTCATTCAAGTTTGACAAAATTTGACAATGGCAGAAAACTATCCCTATAAACATGTTATATTTAAAATAGCAATTTCTTTTTAATAGCATGAGTCGACTCTTGCTATTCTCTTCTTTTGGAGATGTATCTTTCTTGAATCATTTGGTCAAAATCCTTAGGTAATAACCCCAAAGCAATTCACTGACAAACATAAATAAGCAGCTATGTGAAGGCTGTGGACATGTGATTTGTCAAAATGATCAGTGAATTAAAATCCATTATCAAAAGCTGGAACATCCCTGAAGGACCTGATCTTTCCAACTACACTCTAGATTCATTTAAAGGAGTTGAAGTCATTTCCAAGTACATAAAAAAAAAAAGAAAAGAAAAACAAGACAATCTGATAACAGAAAGCGTATCCAAGATAATGCTGCAGGTTAAGTCCTGCAGGTTAGACAGAACTGCGAATTTGGGCAAAAAAGAAAAGCCTATGGGCTTTGGAGCTTCTCCAAATAGCCAGTTGAGTGGAAACTAAAGATGAGAAGATGGGCACGAGTTTAGAGAGTGATCTTGCGGACTCACTCACTCAAACAAGTCAAGGCCTCCAGACAAGAGAAATATAGATCAGTGACAAAGTTTGCAGGAGTTCAGGAGGATCTGTGCTCCAACATGTAGTAACGGTACATGAAGCCCACGAGCACAGCAGCCAAGCTAGGAATTAACCAGGAGCTCCATGACCTGAGCAAAACACAAACACTTGTTTAAAAAAAAAAACAAACAAACATGAGCAGCATTGTTTATGCAGAACATAGTCTGAAGTCCTACCTGGAGTCTTTGGAAGTTGTGATGTAAACTTCCTACAACAGAAATGTGAAGAAGCGAGAAAATGTTAAACCACAACAACTTTTACATGACAAGCAACATGTTCATGCATCAGTCACAAAGGTCAGGAGAACTTTGTGTTTCATTTTACCTTTTTTGACACTTTATTTCGATCATCCTGAAACAGAAAAATAGGTATTATTAAATTTCACCATTTTTTTTACATACTTAAAGAGACACTAGATAAGAGTCGAATAATCAATAATATTGTACATCCACAGTTTATTAACAATACATATCTAAAAACAAGCACACTGAACTACTGTAAAACAAGTGATCCAAGTAATCCTAAACAGGAGAAAGCTTCATATTAAGCTTCGACATACTCATAAGCTTTTAATATGTTTAAGGCATGTTTTCCTCAGCAAATAACTTTTGATAAGCTTGTATCCTAATCTAATATTAAAAATTCACACAAGTATTTCCAATGTTAAATATCACAAACTTCAATTTGCACACTGTTAGAATTAGAACAGAATTTGGCTTTTTAAATCAGATTAATCAAAGACAATCCATTATAAAAACAATTGTTAGTTGCAGTGCTAGACTAGATGATTACACTTACATCAGTCAGACACTTTTATTCAAAGTGACTTACAAATGAGGACAATGGAAACAATCAGAATCAACAAAACAGCAGTGATACACAAGTGCTAGGACAAGTCCCAGTTAAGGGGCGGTCACACTAGACTTTGAACGTGCAAAATTTTTTCGGATGCCGCTGCGAATATGGGCGGGATTAGTATATAATGGTTTCCCTCAGTTATCAAAGCATGGATCAATATGTGCTTGTACAGTGTCTTTTGCGACGGCGTTAAAAGCGTCTTATTATATTATACTCTCTGTCTGTCTCTCTATCTTATATATATATATATATATATATATATATATATATGTATATGTAGTAACAGCTGCTCTATGTGAGATCACGCACCTGAGGGAATTTACCGCTGATTACAGAACCGGCTTTACTGACGAGATGCGCATAACTATCGGCCGATCTATCGTGATCGGAGCAGCCCTATGTATGTATATATATATATATATATATATATATATATATATATATATATATATATATTACACACACATACATACACTACACACTAAGAAATAAAAAATTATAAAACGTGTCCTCATTCAAAGGTACCATCTGTTCCTGTTTCCATGTTTGCAAACCATGCAGTTTCTTTTTTTATTATTATAATCTTTTAAATATATATTATATAAAATAGGACGCTGCGCTACGGCTAAAATTAGCGCTTCCTTTCTTTTTTGAATTTCTGTACAGAGAGGTCATGCAGTGACGTATCGATCTTCTACTGGTCCCACGTCTTCACGTGATGCAAATTTGCAGGTCAGTTCACCAAACTTGAACTTTGGAACACAACGAAATGCGAAATTTTTCGCATGAGCTTGCGTTTCCGGTCCAACGCATGCGTATGAATGGAAGTCAATGGAACAAAAAAATGCAGTGTGACCACCCCTTTAGCTTAATGCAGTACACGTAGCAATGTTGTTGTTTTTTTGGATTAGATGACTAGATCACAAAAACGCTGTGTACAAGTTTGAACATTTTCTTAAGACTTTCTTGGCTAATCGTTAAACTAATAAACTTATAAGAAAACAGCCAACACTACCATATGAAGTTCGCCGACGTAATACTGCTGGAGCATCTCTCTGGCATCTGTGGAATGACCCACATCCTCGAAGCTCTCTGTAGCATCTGCACCTGCTTGCTCCAGCAGAACCTCTTCACCTCCTGGATGCTGTCAGAGACGAGAAGATGAGGTTTATATCCTTCGGAGTCACACCAATCAATGATACATCTGATGACTTAGGTAACCCTGGAGCACAAAACCAGTCTTAAGTCGCTGGGGTATATTTGTAGCAATAGTCAAAAAAACCCTGTATGGGTCAAAATTATCGATTTTTCTTTTATGCCAAAAATCATTAGGATATTAATTAAAGATTCATGTTCCATGAAGATATTTTATAAAAATTTCCTACCATAAATATCAAACCTTAAATATTTATTAGTAATATGCATTGCTAAGAACTTAATTTGAACAACTTTAATTTTATTTTTATTTTTTTGCACCCTCAGATTCCAGATTTTCAAATAGTTGCATCTCGGCCAAATATTGTCCGATGCCAACAATATCATCAAAGGAAAGCTCATCTATTCAGCTTTCAGATGATCTACAGTATAAATCTCAATTTCGAAAAACTGACACTTAAGACTGGTTTTGTGGTCCAGGGTCACATATGTTGCACAACATTTAAACTCTAATCTCACTTATGTTACACAATGGTGAGAAAACTTGACACGCCGGCAACTAACCTCAAGATTTCTGTGTAAGCCTTCTGTACAAAACATGTTAATGCAAGGGTTTGGATCCAAGAACCGGTTCTTATAGCGTATTAGTGCCCACGCACTTTGGTTCCCAAAGGCATTTTAATAATATTTTAATCATTGAAAACTTACAAGCCTTGAACCAAATAGATAAGTCGTCAACTGGAACATTACAACTTTTGACTAAAAGAAAAAAAAAATTGAAATATGGCCCTTAGCTTAATGGTGGAGGATACTAATCTCATTAAGTACTGTTAATGATAAATAAATTAAAAGTGATGCAGAAATGTAGTGGTGTATATATAGAAAAAATAGCATATATTTATCTATATTTATCCCGTGTCATTCACAGTGCTTCACAGAAGCGGATGTTTCTTCAGGCGCAGTTTGCTTACCGTTCTTTGATTGGTGGAGATTTGTTTGCAGAATCATGGGTAATGTAGTTTTTCACCAGGGGCCTACACCATGTAACCGGTTTAGCTAGCTAACCAGTTACGTGTAGTTTGCATCAAACATTCAAGGCTTTAGTAACCATGAAAGTGGTTGGACTAAGCGGTGTTCATTACCAAAGCAGCTTACGCTCCACGGCTAAAATCTGACCAATCAGCTTCGAGCAGACTAACACATCTCTGACTAAAGCCCTGTCCACACGGACACGGGTATTTTTATAACCGTGACTTTTTTTACGCGGTTCGGCCTTTCGTCCACATGAAAACGCAGTTTTAGGGCACCGAAACCGAACATTTTTTAAAACTACGGCCAGGGTGAGCATTTTCAGAAACGACGGTTGCAGTCTTGTCGTGTGGACAGTATAACCGGGGTTTTTGCCTTGCGACGTCAGAGTGTGCGCCGTTATCCGCTGTGTTTGACGTCAGATTGTGCGCTGCTGACCATAGACATATGTCTATGCTGCTGACTGCTTCTGATTGGCCAAGGTGACTTTACGATTTGGGTTATATCGCCGCCTGCTGGTGTGGCATGCTCTTGGCAGCGTTTGATAGCATGTTTTTGCGTTTTCATGTGGACGGGATTTTTTTTTAAAACGCAGGAGGAAAAACTCCTAAAAACTAAACTCCCCCAGTGACACTTGCTCCAAATTAAAGGGCGCCTCATAGTAAAACATATTAAGGATAAAATCATCTAGCTTTTAGAGATGATTATTTCATTATAATTACTTGATATGATTTATATATTTATCATACGTTTAATATATTGCACAAGCCCTTTTAGTTTGTATAATAAATGCATATACAGATAATATGCCAAATAAATAATCTGTATATGTAGCAATATAAATAAAATTACACACGCGTGCTGCAACAACCCCTTAGTTACGTCATTCAAAAAAAAACAAATAACTGTAAAGTTAGGTTGCATAAACCTGATAACATGAGTCAGGATTTGAAGGGCAATAAAACTTTCGCCACCTGGAGGAAACGCAACTGCAAACGTTGATTGTAATAGACCAGGCTAGCAGAGCAGCTAACGATCCTGTGTCCCATGTTTTGATACGAAATATTTCCGTAGTAGAGAGTTAACGAAGTTAGTGCTGTGTGGCTAATCAGATGTGTCAGGTGTGATGTGGAGGAGGACACGATGAAACTCAAACCCTCTTACCTCCTCCATGAAACGTGTGATATCGTAAACTTTATCGTGGATGATGAGCCATGTGTCATTGCTCATGTTATGGTTCTGCACCTCCTCGCGAGTGTAATATTTCACTGTATCTTCATCCTTGACGTCCTGGTTCTCTCTCTTCACCGAGCTCTCGGTTTCTTCCCCCATATTCACGTGGATTCTGTCGCTACTCCGCTGGGTTTCAGTGGAAAGCAGCGCTTGGGTTTTACCTGTAATATTTGAGCTTGAAGCTGTTTTAAATACACCTGACGTTAACCTGCCCAGGTTAGTTCTCGTCCAGCCGGCACACCATTTCACCACCAGTCACGAGAAACGACCCAATCCGGCTCAATCGAACCGAACCAGCCAATCGGCGCTCGGCTCCGAACACGTTTCCAGGAACAGCCAATAAGAATCAAGAGCAGATCATCACGAGACCTCCAAACGTCACACGAATGTTACACGCACACTGGTCTCACGTTACACAACCCAAAAGTCCTAAATACCCTTTTGTTTGGGTGTATATTATTTTGTGATTGGATTGATGTTTTTATCATAAATTACGTTTAAGTGTCTATTTAGAGGCTGCGTTTAAGTGTCTTTTTAAATTGTCTACCGCGTCCAAAATCTAATAATCTAGCCAAAAAGGTACAAAAGGTTAAGGCAAACTTTTAAGTAGCTTTGAAAAATAATAAAATAAAAGACAATGCACATGTCTAAATATCCAATATCCTGATTATGAAAGGTGTTAGGACACCACCACTGATGGTAAACACATATAAACCCTTGATTAAAACATGTATATCTGTTCTGCAGTTAAAGATGTCATAAAGTCATAATTATCTGTATAAAAAAAAAACTTGTAAAGTAGCCTACTTGTAAAGTAACATTTTAAGTTAAATCTTTTATTTTTATCTTGAAAATGTATTTGAGTGCAAATATTCAAGTCTCAATAATAAACATATTCAAGAGAGAGATTTTTTTAAGATTTCAGGTTTGTATTCTCAGACAAAATAAATTCACACCACTGCTCTTTCCTAGTTGTTGCTCTGAATTTAGTAGGACTATGTCAAAGGCAAGTATTGGGTGTTTAGAAACTGCAGTTGTGTTGAGAGGAGGCATTCATTTGCTCTGTTTATTCTGTCTCTGTCCTGAAACCAGAACTAACAAACCCTTCCCTGAATGAGTTTGCTAATCACTTTTGCAGTTTGTCAGTCCAGGCTAGGCAGAGAGCAACTCTCCCTCATTTGCATATCTAATCAGCTAGTTGTGAGTGCCATGTGTGCTCTACTGATATCAGTTTAGGGAAAACAGAGGACTCATATTGGGTCTCGTCTGTAAAATGTGTCAATAATAAGCCCATGTAGAGCCTGTGCACTTTCCCATTTTTACAAACTGAAATCTGCAGATTCTAATGTTATATTAATATCGGGAGAAAACAATGAGATAACATGTGACATCTTGCATAGACATCAGTATCATAGGAGACTGTTTTTGAGAACCCAAGTTTATATATATAATATAATTTTATTTTTTTCTATTTCAGCTGTTTGAATTTGTAAAAATCAGAGGATTATTATTATTATGATGAGGTTTCATTTAAATTATTTCAACTGTTAAAGATTTGGTTTCAAACTTCATATTTATAAACTAAATGGTTGATATAGTGTGTTAAATAATGTTTTATCTTTCAACTGAAATAAAGTAATCTTAAACAAACAAATTGTGCCAAAGTATGTTGAACTGTGCAAAAGTTGGATGGTGGTTGGAGTCACAACATTGCTCTGCTCAAACTTTTACATATGTTCAGTCTTTGAGTTTTGTAATTTCTCAGCCCTCCAAAATGTTTCCAATGCTGTTTTGAGTTACAAGTGACTGAATTCTTAAGTGGCTGGTATACCTCTACATATACCATTTGTGTAAAATGTTAAGAGTAGACAATTTATGCAATTTAATGCAATTTATACTTTCTTTTGTGTATGACTCATTCCACTGACTCATGCAGGAATGAAATGTGCTGCTCAGACATGCAGTGTATGACAGGTTGAGTCCATTGCGGCTTTCTTTGGAACCATTTTTTGTTGGCGAGGTAAAAATGGTAACTAAAGATTGTGTAAATGTAAGTCGTCATCATTAATTTCACTTAACTGTTATAATTGTGCACTAGGTGACCTGATCTGCAGTTGTGTGATGAGGCCCATCTGAAGCTGCATGCAAAATGTTTATCCAGGAGTGACTGGTCTAGAAATATATATATATTTATTTTTTTTATTTTTTTTTATGAAAAACTGCACTGAAAAAGTGAAAAACTGCATTTCCTTTTTTGTGTGTTTGAGCACCTTTTATTTGTTTGTACTTAGTTCATGGAGATCCACATTCAAGGGAGGATCCGATTCCTTGCGTCACTGGAGAAAAAACCTTCAGGCCTTTAGGAACCGAAGCAGTTAGAATGAAACTGGACCAACCTGAAATATACAGTATAGCTCCACAAGTTACCAGCCATCACAGCACGGGCCCCTCGCCTTCTGTTTTGTTGTTTTAATGTGGACACTATTTTCTCTGTTTAGACTTCTACAGGTTTATGCTTTTATCAGATCGAGTTTCACACATTAACTAAAACAGTGTACAGTAGGTTTGTCTTGGTAACTGTCACGTGCATCACAAGTAACTCCTTCACTTATTTATTTCCTCACTCCAAACTGTCAGCATTTGTGCATTGTGCCTTCGCTTCGGTTGATTTGTTTTTGAACAGGGCAGTGAATGGCTTTTCTCCAGTGTGCATTCTTTTGTGTTTCATTTCCTTCTCCCTCACAGAGAGATAAGGGAGCAGTGACTCTTCACAGTGTGAGCACTTGTAAGGTCTGGCTTCAGTACATGGATTTGATGGATATCTCACTCATATGTGTCAAGAGTGAAGTTTTGCGTTGCTATTGTTATTGTGAATGATTCATCTGTACATCTTGTTCCTAAAGAGAGTACTGTTTTCATTCATCTTCAGTGTACTTTGACTTGTAGTATTGATTTGCAGCTGATGTTAACCTGCTCCTCACACTATCTTTTAATTTAGATAATTTTTTACAGTCCATGGGGATCCCTATTATAATATTTATATATTAACATAGTTAGACAATGCACACAACTATTACTTGAGTGAAAAACAGATACTGTCAATCAAATATTACTGCATTTCAAGCGATAGTAGGAAAGAAAGATTTTGTGTGTGTGTGTGTGTGTGTGTGTGAAAGTACAGAAGTACTTGCTTTTAAAAGTGCCTATTTACAAAAAGTACATCTCCTTTATGTAATACTTGCAAAACTTGTATGCCTTTGAACCAACTTACAATCCATTATGTCTACTGAATGCAATTTAGTATCAATGCATCGAAGGTAAAAACTTATAGAAAGTGATTACTGATAGACTGTCTGAAAAGAAGAAAGTCACATTTTCAGAGAAGAAAAAATCACCCACTGACTTTCAAAGCTTCTACATAGAAACTACTTTCTACTTCAAGGACCTAGATAGAAATGAAGTGGAGAGAAAGTATGATATTTGTCTTTCAAATGCAGTGACGTTAAAGTCTTAAGTTTACAGAAAAATTATACTCAAGTAAAGTACAGATCCTCAAAAAGTGTACAGTATAATCAAGTAAATGTATATTAATGTTTCACTCTAAAGTGTCACTTAATAGAATAAAAATGGTTTCACCTCGTGTTGGTCTAAATATGAACTATATTTTATGGTTCATATTGGGGTTTCTAAAAATATACAGTGCATCTCTAAACTTTCCAAAGTTTTTTTTTTCTTCCTTAAAGTGCCACAGAAGCACCACAGAGTTTTCCAAATAACCTTTTAGTGAGTAGTTAAAATATTTTAGTCTATCTTAGTGTGAATATATATATATATATATATATATATGTATATATATACACACACACACACACACACACACACACACACACACATATATATATATATACACATATGTGTGTGTGTGTGTGTGTGTGTGTGTGTGTGTGTGTGTGTGTGTGTGTGTGTGTGTGTGTGTGTGTGTGTGTGTGTGTATAAACTTTTCCCAACCCCACCATAGAAATTTGGGAATTTGGAATTTGGTAAAATGAAAAGGTTTCATTGATGTTAAATGTTCTTTATTCACACATGGTTCCTTCAAGAAGCAAAAGAAGAGCCTTTATTTTAAAAAGGGTAGGGTTTTGGGAAGACTAGTTGTGATGCTGATTAATTGCTTAAAATCGGTGTAAAAAAATAGAATGTTCTAAAATGTAATATGTTCAAAACTGACATTTTCCTGTTAACTTTGCCTTCAGCTATACAGTATGTAAAGTGGTCTTTCCAAACAACCATTGCTCACCTTATACAAATTTTGAACAATAGTTTATAGCGTGTGCATGTTTACAACAAATTATATATGCTTGGGACCTTGCACAAAGATTGATATAAAACCTTATCAAAGGGGATTACATCACGTTCTAACCAAGCACAAGCAATAAATTGACAAGCTCTTTCAGCACAGGAGGTTTTGATAGCTTTGAATGTGTGTGGATGGATTCTAAATCACAGGCTAGTTCTTGGTCACTATAAATGCATATTAAATATCAAATATGTTCTGACTGGCGGTGATCGGGATGTGTCATGCAGCATTTTTTTGCTTGTAGCACTGAAAAGACTGGTCAGTAATAAACTGAGAACAGATTCAATGAGGTTTGTACAATAGGTGGCCTCTCGTCTCGTGGTGTATCCATCTACAGTTTTAAAACTGGCCACAAGGTGGCAGTAAATTCATTTAAATAGAGCTGTGTGTGTAGTGCTATGGAAATTATATATATAGATTATGCATTTTAAATTATACATTGTTAATTCAGCATGAGGACAAACATGCACAGCCCCAGTCTGCTCAGACACAATATCTGAAATAGTCATTAAATATATATATATATATATATATATATATATATATATATATATATATATATATATATATATATATATATATATATATATATATATTCATTACAATTGATCAGAATAACAATTTGACAGACAACCTGAACTGAAAAACATGTTTGGTTTGTCCCTATTTAGCTTTAATGACAGCAGATTGACAGCATGATTAAAAACCTTTTTTAATGGCTTACTCAAAAATTTATGAATATTGTCAATAAATACAAATTATAAATAAATATTATTTCCTAAATATTTTATGGGCTGACGATATGCATTAAATTCCACGACTTTTCCAGCTCAAAAAAAAAAAAATGACACATGCAATACCCTCATGCAGTACATCCAGGTCGCTCAAGATAATTTAATTTAATTTAATTTTAATTTAGTTTATAATTCGTTTTTTTAAAAGTTTGTAAAGGAATACATTAAATAAGAAATATGAATTCAGCTTGCATCTTGATTTTAAACAATTTTAGCATATTTTAAATCTTATTTTGTGTTATTTCATTCTGCGGCCCTCTTGGAAATGTGGAGTCCCCCTCACAGCTTCTTCACTGAGAACCGCAGACTTACTGTTATAACTTCAAGATTGATTTATTTTAGGTTTTTTTTTTCAAGTTTGTTTATTTTTAATGTGGTTTCAGACTTTTGGACCCCGTTTTTCACCTCTAAGTTTGAATCAGATATCTTTTTTTTTTTTTTTGTCTAAACAAAGATTGTGAACACTAATTGTGTGTTTTAAGTCATTGCATCATTTGCCACGACACACAACAGATTTCACTTCAATCCAGTAAATATTTGCATGCTTTTCCCTGGCAGAAGGACGGCGGACCATGCAATGGCTCTGTCCTCTCAAGCGCTAGTTGACAGTGAAACCTAATGGTACGTGAATAACTTACACACAAACAAAAACAACTAAGATGGAGACAAACAGGCCAAGAGAGCAACAGCACAGATGAAAGGTGGACCTGATCATCAATGACTCTGTTTATTTCCATTCAGGCAAGGAAATGAGTGATTAGGATCTCAGATTGGTGCACTAAACAGCTGGGGATGTTTACACAGGAAATTAGATGACTTTCTGTCCCCACTATGCCATATGGAGTGATGCATTAGGATTATTCTGACGATGAATCACAATTCAATGCCTCTATGAATTTCAGCAAGACACTCAGGCATTAAACTCCATTCTGTTATGATGCTGCCAGATGCAGTTTCATGTTTATAAGTGTGCTATCTCATCCCAAGAACCCATGTTTCTTTATCCGAATTAGACAATAAAACATTGCACACCCTGCGTCATGTCCATTGGATCCAGTCTTTCCTGCTTTATCCTCTCTTTTTATATCGTCATCTGTGCCTTGAAGTCAATGGCAGCAGAGTGTGCAAAGACAAGATGTGAGAGGTTTACAGGTTTTACTGAACGCTGTAGAAACTGGTAAAATCTCATCCTGAAATGTGGCATGACACTTCAGGAGACTCGATATGTCACCACAGCAACGGTTCATCGTCTACACTGCCTGACGGGTCAGAGGACATCACACGAACACAGGCCTGACAAAAACCCCCAAGGTCAAAGCTCACTGCAGAGGCGGGACAGCATTGATAATTAAATCCACCCACGCTCTTTAATATACCAGAGTTTAAAACATCGTTTGTAGCAGCGAGCTGCATGTGGTTTTGCATCAAGGTTTTGTTCGTCCTGCTGTGATGGAATAGTGCTATTGAATCTGACGGACGTGAATAGCTGAATGATGGAGATACAAGAATATAAAGACCTTGTGAAGTTCTCGGTGAGTTATAGAAGGTGACACAAAAGTTCAAACAGTTAATATTGTTGCTAAGAGCCTAAAATCCTTTCAGTCTTTAAAGGGGTAGTTTGAATTTCTTTCTTTTGTAAAACACAAAAGCAGCACATTTTGAAGAATTGTACTGGTCTCCATTGACTTCTATGGAAAAAATACTATAACAGAAACTGTTTGTTAACCAACATTCTTCAAAATATCTTCTTTTTTTCTTCTTCTTCTTTTTGTTCTGCAGAAGAAAGAAAACATGTTTGGAAATATTTGAGGTTAAGTAAACAATAACAGAAGTTTCATTTTGGGGGAACCCTTTAAAGGAGCACTCACTGATTTTTGCCTATTAAAAGAATTCATTCATTAAGAAATAAATGGCACTTTTTTTTTAAATGATGTACACTCAAATGAAATGAACACTCCAGTCATATAAGTAGTACAGTAAAAGCTGATTTATTCTGCTTTAAGCAGGTCACCTCCAAGTTAAGATCACACGACTAGCTGAATTATCTCAATAACCTCCTGTTATGGAATGGAATAAATTATGATTGTCTCTTTGGTAATAGCACAATGCTACAAAATATGATTATAATATTTAGTCTCAGTTATGACATGCATTGGTGCTTTAAGTGCAATATTTTACAATAATTATTCTTTTTTTTGTTTGATAAAATCTATTCAAATTTCAAGTGGTTGTGTGAAAGCCACACATCGGTTCAATTTTTGTGATCTCACTAGACTGGAAAGCAAGCAACAGAAAAAAGGCATGCTCCTTTCGGCAAATATTTTGCCTCTGCTATCAAAAAGAGAGAAAAATAACAAACATTGTTGAAAGCTAATCAGCGGCTTGCAAGGGGAGTATTTATTGTGAAATACCCTAAAAGGTAATTTTCTGTAGTGTTCGGTAATAAGAAATAACATTCGTAGAATCGAAGACTTTTAGGAGAGCTGAGATAAAAGACAGGCCACAGCTGAAGCCCCCTAAACAATGGTCTAGCTATGGCTATGTTTGAAAGAGATGTGTAATGATGAGAATGTAAAATGAGGCTCTGAATTGCCATCATTACAATCAGTATAATTAGAATCCTGCTTGGGAAGGTCCAGCTTGCACAGATGAAGCTATCAGATGTCACTACACACATCTAAATCTCAAATAATCCTGAATTCTGATGAGCTCTCACAGCCATAATGACTGTTCAGTGACTCTACTTACATTTTTGTAAAACTGCAAGAAACATAACTATACACAGGCCTACAATTCACTGCCATTTTCGGCTGAAATTGTCACTAGTGGAAGAAAAACACCAACAACTTTTATTCTTTTCACACAAATTGTGATTACAAAGACAGATCATCAGTTGATTTACTTCCACTACTGTGTTATGACATCAAAAACACTTTTACCATAAAGCAAGTTTTGTAAACAAGTACATTTGATGTTTGTCAAATAACCAGCTCAATATGTTAATCTTTTCTGACATAGTAAATTTGCTCCGTAGCTCACCCGGTACAGCATTGCACTTATACCGTGGAGCACAAAAGCTCAAAGACTTAGAAGCAAACTAAACTAATGTTCCTGTAGCTCAATTGCTAGAGCACTGCTATATCAAGCGCAAGGTTGGGGGATTGATTCCCCGGGAACACATGATATGTAAAAATTGATAGCCTGAATGCACTGTAAGTCGCTTTGGACAAAAGCGTCTGCTAAATGCATAAATTTAATTTTTAATTTTTGGATTTAAATTGACATGGTTGCATCGGCAAGTGCATTTTTATCTCAAGTTTGCTTTTGTTAATATTATCTGTTAGTTTTAGGGTATAGTGTAGGATTTAAAACACAATAGAGCTTTCACCTTTCAGCACCCCTCAACGGACATTTCATTTCCAAACTGAGGTGACACATACAAAAACCAATGTAAAAAAAGTAGCCAGATTCATGTTCATCTGTTTCAGATAAAACAGAACATGGTATGCAAGTAGCAATCAGTAGTAAATTAGTAATGAGTAAGTAATGAGTAGTAATGAGTAAATTATGACACAATTTACAATTCTAGGTGAACTATATCTAAGTTCTTGACCTTATTTTGAACACACACACCCATTTATTGCTATCCTCACTTACATAAGTGCATAAGTTACATAAGTGTCCTGCACCCACTAGTAAAACAATTATCAAAAATTATATCTGGTGTTTGTATAATTTTTGGTCTGACTGTACATACATACATATATATATATATATATATATATATGTGTGTGTGTGTGTGTGTGTGTGTGTGTGTGTGTGTACAAATGGCATGAGGGTTTCCACGTGATCTAATATGGTATCCTACATTCATCCTAATTGCATCTTCATAACAACAAACAGCTACAAAGTCACTGCCCAGCTAGCAGCTGAACCGCACGAGGAGGCTTTACAAATCAGTTTTGCATTAGCAGCAGTTCAACAACCCCCTATAGCTTCCTATACTTGAGTAATACTGTCACTGGATTTGCTGTTAAGAAGCTGCTTTAATCAGCCTCACGTAGTTGGTCTTGCGTTATACTCAACACAAGTTTTTCATGCACTGAAAAGATCAGAAGAGAAATATGCAAAACGGTCTGTATTGACCAGTGCAGATATTTATTCTCTTAAACAAGCAAACCGATTTTAACCTTCAGGGATGTTGGAACTTGATTTGATATGATCGCCATAAGATTTAGGTGGGACTCTATCCTCATCGTTTTTCTCCATTAGAGAAGGCAAGAAAAGAGCTGAATTGATCAGGACTTCTGCAGCACTACAGAAGTTGCTGAGGCAGCACTGAGGTTAACAGCAGATGTTCCCTCATCACAAATAAGAACGTTTATTGTATATGCTGCAGCCTTAATGTGGACTGTTTACCATAGCCCTTGAGGGTATGCATGCAATTTTTTTGGAGGCGAGATGGAATTTATATATTGTCCAATATGTGAGAAGTAGACCAGGGAGTTTCAAAATGATGATGCCAAGGACCCTTAAATATCATGTGTGCTCACAAAAATGCAACATATAGTTTCTTTATTTGGGATGTAGGAACATCTTCTGCAAACTTGGGCACATTTCTTACATACTATATAATGCCCCCAAGGTTTATCGTCAAAATGAACCACTATAAATGTCATCTGTGAGCCGTGCAGAATGGAGTCCTGCTCCGTCAAAGATAACCACACTTCTCAAGTCAAGCTGCATGTCTGACTGCTCATGTGTGGGTTTTCACACAGGGACAGGTATATTTACTCTGCTACCACAGCTCAACAACATCTTACCATCTCACACAGCTCTACCAGCCAATTAAAAATATGATTTACGACTTCAGCAAGTCCTGAATCTCTTAAATCAAAATCAAACAGCCGAAACAAACAGTGATGCTTTAAATGGTAAATAGGCTTTGACGCTTTATTTTTATTTTTTACAACAATTAGAAGTTTTAACATTTCATACAAACACTTTTATAAACCATATATAAAAATTTTATTATTTACACATCAAAAACTTTTGGTAATCAATCAATGTACAGCTGTATAACACTCCCAGGTCATTAACAGCTCTTTGTGTGCTTGCTTTTTATGCACCCTGCACCACTGGACATGTTTTTTTTTCACCCCATTGAAATGTATTATTCTGTAACAGGTGCTTAAACTAAAACTTAAAGCTTAAAATTTTGGATTTACAGTTATGCTATTACAACACAGCCAAAAAGATGCACAAAGTTTCACCCTCGGAGCACGACAGCTTCAATTCAACATCAGCTCCAGTCCGTCGTAGCCCACCCATACGCTTTATTTACAATTTGATAACGCTGGCCATACAATGTTCCTCTACAACTGACAGTGACCAAAAAGCCTACTTAGCTGAACATAAAAATTAATGTTGAATGGAAATGTCATGAAACAGAAAAGGTTAAAGCCAAAAGGCATATTTGATCTGACCTTTACATTACGTACCTGGCTAATTACTTCCCCTTCTTCATAAAATGCATAACTGAGACTTAAAGGTTAAACTTCCATAGCTGCTTGATTTGGGGTTTATGAATAGATAAAGGAAATGTGTGCAAAAGTTTCAAAGGCTCTTGTGTGTTTAACCTGAAATGGCAATCAACAACGCAAAACCATTTCAGACTTCAATTAGGCCAAGAAACCAGGTCTGAGTGAATATGAGAAGGTGCCATCAAGAAGCAAAAAGACACAAATAGCCATTGAACTAAAAGAGCATGAAGGCAATAGGAGTGTTTCTGAATGCTAACTTGCGTTTAAAAAGACATTCATTGGAATAACCTCCATCCAAACAGGTTAATGACATGTCAGCAGCACTCATGATGACTCAACTTCACCTGAGCTTTAAAACTTCATCAGATCACGAGACTAAAAGGAATCTCAAGCCGGCTCTGGTTCACACATGTTGGTTTGAGGTGGCATGAGCGTCAGCAGAGTGCAGGTGGACGACACGCTAGAAAACCTCTCATGGAGCGAGTTGTTACCGTTCCACCCGGGAACCACAGAGGATTCTACGGAGTTCACGCAGCTTGAATCAATGTTAGAACCTGGACAGAGTCCTAGACAAAGTCTCCGAAGTACCAAATGGAATTTCCTTCTAAAGCTATGGTTGATCCAGAAGTAGAAGATACAATTGAGGAAGCCATTGGAGGTTGGTAACCACACAGCAATAAACTCGATCCATTCGGGGACACCACTGCCGGATATCGCTGTGAACAAGGAAAACATGCTTTAGGACTTATACTTTCTTCAATATATTAGCATCATGATAATAGGTACTTAATGAAAGAAATTTACAAAGCAGCATCTTTTTTTTTGTTGTTTTTTTTTTTTTACTATGGTGGTGTTAAATTTCTATTAAAGGTATTCAAACATTTAACAAAAAAAAAAACGTCAACAGCCATCATGTGTATGATATGGAAGCCTGTTTCCACCACTAAATAGAAAATAAAGGCGACTGCGAATTTCTCTCACAATTATGACTAACTCGAAAATTGTGTTTATATCACGCAATTCTGAGAAATAAAGTCAGAACTGCAAGATGTAAACTCACAATTCTAAGAAAATATCAGCCCCCCCCCCCACCCAAATTGCATAAATGCTTGTTATAAAGTCATAATTGCGAGATATAAATTCGCAATTGCGAGAAAAAAAAAAGAGTCACATTTGCAATTTGAGATCTCACAATTCCGACTTTGTAACTTGCAAAAAAATAAAAGTAAATAAAAATCCATATATATAAATGTCCATAAATATTCAAATGTCAATTAACTGTAAAACCAGCTGCTGAATTTTAACGTTTAACCATCTCAGGTAACTGGTTCCAGAATGATGGTTGTGTCAGGAAACAGTATTCTTCAGTCCAATTAAATATGGAAGGTTTTTTTTTTTTTTTTTTACTTGACACAAATGTACACAACCGAAGTAGTCAGTAAACAAGGACTGTCAAGCTCCAAAAAGGACAAACAAGTTCCATAAAATTGGGCAATTTAAATGCTATGCAGGAGGTCTTCAGTCTCCTTGTCTTTCATCTCAGCCAGTGCCGTAGCTGGGGTCAGCGGGGCCCCGGTGAAGGTTGTACCAGTGGGCCCTGTTTGAAATTGTTTATTGTTCATTCATTTTTATTTATTTGTGCCATTTACACAATGTTTAAGTTTTTTTTTTCAAGTTTGTAGGTGTCCAGGTACAGAAACAGAATAATTAAATGTAAAATAGCAATGGATAGTCTTCAATGTAAAAATTAAATATACAAACAAACCACAATTTATTCAGACACCTTCAACATTTCTCACATCATTACATTTGATTTGCTATCACTTGTAAAGTGGTTATAAAAATGACAAGAACTTAGAGTTAAACTGTAACCCATTACGTAAATTTCTATCAAAGTTATGACACTATCAAGACGAATTTGTTCTGACACAATCAACCAAAACTACAAACAACTGTTATTATGACAATATTTACACAACTATCAATACTTTGACCAATTACCAAGCAATGCTTAATTTTGTTCAGTCTGTGGTGTGAAAAGCTTGCATTAGCAATTCAGAAAAAGCACATAAGCAATACATGGTGCTTTATAAGGTGCTGAATAATTTTTTGTCCCAATTTTTTTATTTATATATATATATATATATATATATATAATTAACATTACAGCAGCTATAGCTAAATTAGGCGCGGTCACTTTAAGCATCCAAAATAATTTTTTCCTCAACTGTTTGCTTTCACTTAAGAAATAACTGACAGCTCTCTCTCTCTTACACACTGAACACATAATGCGAGTAACCAGCTACTCTGTTAAGCTTTTCCGCGTCTTGTGTTTGGATGCTTTAATGTACAGTACAGACCAAAAGTTTGGAAACATTACTATTTTTCATGTTTTTGAAAGAAGTTTCTTCTGCTCATCAAGCCTGCATTTATTTGATCAAAAATACAGAAAAAAAACTGTAATATTGTGAAATATTATTACAACTTAAAATAAGTTTTCTATTTGAATATACTTTTAAAAAATTATTTATTCCTGTGATGCAAAGCTGAATTTTCAGCATCATTACTCCAGCCTTCAGTGTCACATGTAACATCCAGTCTATCACATGATCATTTAGAAATCATTCTAATATTCTGATTTATTATGAGTGTTGGAAACAGTTCTGCTGTCTAATATATTTGATGAATAAAAGGTTAAAAAGAACTGCATTTATTCAAAATAAAAATAAAAACTTCTAATAATATATATTCTAATAATATATTTTCTTTACAATCACTTTTTATGAATTTAACACATCCTTGCTGAATAAAAGTATTGATTTTATTAAAAAAAAGAAAAGAAAAAAAATTACTGAAAAAACATTAAAAATAGTAATGTTTCCAAACTTTTGGTCTGTACTGTATAAATCGACAAGCGGTAAGGTTTAAAAAACCGTGAAAAAGATAAGCTTTTGTGACGCTGCACAGCAGTGTCCCGTCAACTGTCCTGAGCATCTTTTTAGGCCGGCCTCAGCCAGTCGGTTGAGATCGTTGGGCCCCCCCCCAGCCGTGGGCCCCTTTAATTGTCACCACCTTTCACCCCACTAGTGACGGCCCTGATCTCAGCTCCCCTAAACCTCTGTGATCTCCTCTTCACGTTTGCTGAAAACAGCAGTTGCAGTAAGCTATCTGAGGTCACTGCACTCAGAGTCCTTCCCTTATTGGTTGTAAGAAAGTTAACATCATATTAAATTTCCCTCTCTCCAGTCATATAGGCCGAGGCGCCATAACCACAGACAGCTGCCAAACATGTAGATGTATAAACATGCACTCGTGAAAGCTATGCTTTTCAGTGAAATTACAAAGTAAAATAAAAGCAATGGTAACACTTGATAATAAGGTTCCACATGTTAATAATAATTATTATGAACTTGCAATGAAGAATACTTTTAAAGCATGTATTTATCTTAATTTTATAATGTTTACTAATGTTATTAAAAATGGATCGGTACCTACTGTATTAATATTTAAAGAGAGCTCATTTAACATTATTATGATGAACAGCTGCATTTTTATTAACCGAATAAAAGGATCAATAAAAATATATTCCTCCAGTCCTTGTTAGTTAACCTGTAAAGTTTTGGACCTGAAGTATTACTAGATCCCACAATATCAAATACACCAATGCAAAATACAAGGGCTGTCAAAACTTTAAAAGGATGGCAATCATTTATTTATTTTTCAAGATCCTTAACACTGCATTTTACATAAACTTTTGCTTAATATATTTTTTAATGGAAAAATATTAATTTTAACCTTCATCAGCATATTAGAATGATTTCTGAAGGATCATGTGACACTGAAGATTGGAGGAAGGACGCTAAAAATTCAGCTTTGAAATCACTGGAAAAAAGTTGTTTAAAAAAGAATATTAAAATATAAAGTAGTTTTCTTAAATAGCAAAAATCTCACAATATTACTGCTTTTGTTTTGTTTTTTTATCAAATAAATGCAGGCTTGGTGAGCATAAGATAATTCTTAAAAAAAAAAAAAAAAACTTGTTTCATTTTCGAAACTATATTTATATTTAAATGCTTTCACACATGGGTTTAGAAGACCAGGTTGATTCGATTAATAATGATCTCACCATTGTAGAGCATGATGACCATGCAGGGCGTCCAGCAGGTGTAGTAAACGGTCATGACTGGCACTAACACGCGCAAGGCGACTTTAGGCCTGTATCCTCCACCCCAGCTGTGCCTTCTCAGCTTCAGCCTCTGTCTCTTCGCGGCTATCCACAGTCTGAGGTTACAGAAGGTCATGATGGCCGAGCACGGGAAGAAGATGAAGCACGTCAGAGACAGAGAGTAAGAGACATTGCTGGAGTACAGCGGGTTGCACACGAGCGAGGCTCTGGAGAACTGCACTTCAATGATGCCCTCCGGGAACGAGATGGGCACGAGTAGGACGGGAGGGAAGCCCCAGGCGAAGGCGATCAGCAGCAGCGCTCTTCTCCTGGTCAGCACGGTGGAGTACTTCAGAGGGTAAAACACTGCGATGTATCGCTCCAGACTGATGGTTGCAAGGGTGTACATGCAGGTGGAATAAATAGTCGCGTTGAAAAATGCCACGACGTGACAGAAGGGGTCCGGGCCCCCGTTGTATTCTTTCATGAAACTCACGCACAGATTGAGCGGCATGAGGAGCAGCCCGAACGCCGAGTCCGCTCCCGTTAACGATAAAAGAAAGTACCGAGAGTTTCTCGACCACCCCGATACCGCTGAAGCTATGACCATCACCACAGCGATGTTTCCCAGAGTTATCATCACTCCCAAAACCGATATAATCCCGACTTTAATGGGGCGGTGGGCCTCCAGTGTCCCCTGTAGATCCGTGACATTCAAGTCCACATCAGCTGATGGGATGGAAAGGTTGTTTATGCTGGACATCATGGCGCATTTCCATCAGTGACCCATGGCTATTTGAAAAATCCTTATTTTTCAAACCTCACAAATAGTTTTGACAAAGATCAACTGTATGCAAACAGAATCTACAACTGCCGACGCTCCACGAGAGATGAACACCTGTGGCAAATCAAGACCAGTCACGTGATGCTGCCCTGTTGAATGCATGGCCTTAATTGCCGCATCGTTACAGGTGGCCCGTTTTTGAACAGCCCGGCCATGTTTTTGGAGGACACATTGGGGAATGGCGTTAATAAACCTACTTGTTTTAGTTTTAATATTTGCGTAATGGAATATTTTTTCCAAAATATATAATAAAGAGTTATTTGGAATCATGTGTTGCATTGTAGAAGTTACAACAAAATGTAGCTTTCCAGAGATGAAAGGTGATGGTCACACAGCAGATGCAGAAAAGGTTTAAACTTAACTCTATTTGGGAAATTACCGGATGCAGTAAAAAAAAATAGAATAAAAAAATAAATAAAAAAGAATAAACTGCATAAGAAAGGCTTTAAAATTCTCAAGATTCAAAACCCATTGTACAAAATCTTCTCAATGCCATCTGTCACCTTTTATAAGTAAAATTATTAAAGATAATAAAAAAGTATTTTTATAAGGTAAACATAATTGTTAGTAATATTTCAAAACAAACTCTTTCTAAGGTTTACATGCCATACATCATTTTTTAGAAACGTCATGTTAAAGTATGAGGCTCAGCATCAGGCTTTTGAAGAACAGAGTAGTCTGTTTTATAAAGATCTCTTTGATTTACATTACAAGCTATCAAAATTTCAGCTTACTTTTTGGCCATATAAATATCAGCAGCTGCACCAAATAACATATTTTTTGCTCAGTTCGTTAAGCTTCTGAATAAAATTTAGGTGTTTATATATTTATTTTTTCCTCTGTGTGATCCATGTTTTCACTATATCATACTGTATGGGCCGTATAAGGGCCTGATGTGTTATTTTATTTATCCATTTATTTATTTAAGAAAAGAAAATATATTTTTCTGAGTAATATTTCTTGTATCATGGTTCATTAACTATAAAACCTTTTCTTAATCCAAAAACTATTTAATGATGTCTTTATTTATAATGTCAAGTGGTATTCAAATGAGCGACTGCAGTGTTCCTAAGAACAATATTGTATAAAAAGCATTAACTGAATAAATTTTGCTCAGAATACTATTTTAATTAACCCATTAAATTATTTTGATTGAGCTGACAGATTGGGCATACTGAGAAGAATGAATTTAGACTCTACATGGGACTATAATTATTCAGTACTCATGCTGATTACATTTTTAACGTTCTGTTATTTAAGTCAAAGGGACATTTTCAAACTGTCATTTTGAGTTTTCTTAAAGTAAACAGACACTCAAAAGTTTATAGTTCACCTTAAACAATGAAAATTCTATCATCATTTACTTATCCTTGTTCCAAAATTGCTCCAACCCTGTATGAGTTTCTTTGTTCTTTTGAACACAAAAGATATTTGAAAACTCTTGCTAACGAAACAGTTCCTAGCCATTGACTTCCATAATATATATCTTCTTTTTTTTTTCAGTCAGTGCACCAGCAACTGTTTGCACACCAACAATCTTCAAAATATCTTCTTTTGTGTTCAGCAGAAGAAAGAAACTGGTTTGGAACAACTTCAGGGTGAAGTAAACAGAATTTAAATTTTTGGGTAAACTACCCCTTTTAAAGTTGAAATTAGATACAAAAGTTTAAATGAGGTCTATAAAGTTTGGACTAAATTAATTGCAGGGTTGAACCACAGTGCATCTCATAATATTTAGTGGAATTTAGAGAACACACTCTATGCAAACACGTTCAACAACGTGGACAAGTTGAGTAGAATTACTTTGTGGCTTGACAGCAAAGCATTTAGCTGGCTGGTTCCCTGACAGCTATCCAAGTTAATTATTAGAGAAGTAAATAAGTGTTATTTAGGTGCTCAAGTGAAACATGATACAATCATGTAGTGAATGACAGCAGCAGCAAGATTGCTTTAGGTGTTTTGTTTCAGCTTGCTGAGATGTTTCTCTCATTGTCCAACTCCCCATTGACCTGATGTGTTAATTCAGAGCCGAAACATTAAAATGCATATTTTGTCATGTAGATAGGCCTTTTAGGCTTAGATTGTCGGGAAGACTTGCATGCAAATCATGAATTGTTTAATTTGTCTACACCCAAACATGTGCAAGGGGCGCTTGTGAACATTTCAATCATCTTTTGATTCAGAAAAGAGGCTCTTGATTTATCAGAGGAGTATATTAGATAAAGATCTTGTTTTTATTCCTTTTAATAACATCACAAAACCTCCCAGCTGTCATTTTTGCAGCATGACTGCAGTAGTTAGTGTGACAACTGAAACGAGTGAGCATGACGCTTTGATTGAAGCTGAGTGGGAAGTGAAAGGGGAGTTTGATTCAAGATTAAAGTCGTGCCATGCATGTATAGACTCATGTACGTCACCTCAGACGTTTGCTCATCTGACATTCTATTGTTGATTCAAGGGGAAATTAAGCTTTAACGACAGTTCATTTCTTGATCAGTGTGACGGTTTGATGTCTCACTTTAACTTTATACACATTCCGGCTTTGGCCTATACTTGCAGATTAGGCCAGTTTATTTGATCTTTTCATAAATTAATCGCTTAAACCATTAGTCATGCTGAGTTATAAATATACTCATTTGATATAAAATAACAGTTTAAGTTAAAGCAGGGCAATAAACCACATTTAAAATGCATCAATGCCATTTCCTTGAACTATTTGTGTTTACATGATATTTTTATTTTGGAATATCACATGGAATTTCGAACTGCATAGCAACAGTATAGCAAGGTTATCAATGTGAAAAATAAATTGTAATTAAAGGAATAATTATTGGAGAATTCTACTTACAAAAATCTTGTCTTGCTCATGTCTTTCAATTGACAAAAATTGCAATGTTGTTTATTTTTTCTTTGTAATTATTTGTAAAAATGTAACAGCATTTTCTTAGTGAAAATTATTTAGAAGTTAAAAAAAACATAAAAAAAAAATTTTGTTACAAGAAATAAAATAAATGTTCACTGAAATATAAAATTATAACATGCAAAAACATGTCAAATTAAAAACTATGAAAATAAATTAACTAATTCAAAATAATAATGTCAATATAGTATCTCAATGATGCTAACACTGCTGTGTATAGGGAATAACTCTGTGTTTGTGTGCACATGTTGTGCTGAGATAAGGACCAGTGGGCATTGATCGTATTGCTTTTTTGTGTATGTCTCACCTGTAACTTGTGACACAGGGCAGATGCTGCAGAGAGATAGAGCTTTTGTTCATGCAAATGGGGCGAGACTTTTAAAAGGCTATGTTATCACAATGTGTGAGGAAGCAGAAGGGCACACACTTAGACCGACAGCAGGGCTCAGGGTCAGAAACAAGCTGACAGATGCTCCCTACTCATTTTAACAGGGACTTCAGCCACACTAGAAGCACACATGACACTAAAATAATGTAGCAAACATTAAGCTGAAAAGAAACTAAGAAGAAACATAGTTATTTAAATGAAAAGCCATCAAATGTGAGTTGTTACATAGAGGATCTGGAAATGTCAATTTATGTTTGTTTGTTTGTTTTTTACTGCAAATTATAAGGTGATTTGTTCTTTCCTCTTCCAAAAACAATTGACATTTTACAGAAAAATTGCATGAAATGTGCCATTATATCTATTAGAGTTTTTCGGAGAATTAACAGGTTTTCACAGTTCCAATCATTTTTTTGCCTTGTTAAAATAGCACATTACTTATATTTAGACATTATGTGAATAGCATCTACCATGATTTGCAGTTAGTGTGGTCCTATTTATACATTGTGCAGACAGTTTCTATCTATAGTTTCTATTGCACTCAATATAAATAGCCGCTGCCTTATATTAGACCAGTCTATTTGTGAAAATGCAAGCGTAAAATACCTGACAGAAAAAAATGTAAAGTGTTTGGTCAGTACAGCTTGTGAAAGAACAATATATTCTGTTTCATTTACAAAACATAAAAATCTGCATCTATTAAACCATGCATGTTTGTGAGTGAATTTATGTGCTCATAGTGATGCAGTTTGTGTCTGCCGTGTGGTTAAGACAGATCCTTTAAATAGCGTGTTTTAACTCTGAGGGAATGATCTGATCCCAGCTGCTCCCACATTTCCAGCTCTCTGCAAATAGACACCTATGACCTACTGGATTTTTTTAAAACTACATTTCTGATAAGTCTCAGAAGCCACTTTAAGTGACATGATAAATTGGTGTCATTTTCTGTTACATAATCTTTATAATGTCAGTATCTCTTGTATAACATATGTATATTATATCTTGTATAATAATGCTGTAGCAGTAGGTGGTTATGTCCCAAAGTACTCAGATGCATGAATAAATAAATGAAGAGATAAGAAAAGTTTTTACCTGAAAAGAGCGGAAAGGCAGCGAATGTAAGAGGAGGTGGAGTGATATTACCACATCTATGAATATTTACAAAAAGAGAAATAATAAAACATCAGCTTATTCACAGTGGAATTTAGCTACAGTAAAACTCAAGGCATTTTAAGTAGTAGAATATATGCCCTGAGTCTCAACCTCTTGACTCCTTCCACCTCTAAAATCATAAAAATATAAGGATATTTTTTCTGAGTGAGTAAAAAAACACTTAAGTGTTGTGTAAGCACAGCTTGTCTATAGTCTTAACAGTCAAGGCTATTGAATTTCATCAAACGCGCTCTCAATCGTGTTTGTCAGCTTGGAAGCATCGATTTGAACCCCTAACCTTTGCTTTTCACCGATTCTGAAAACACTGCAGAAAGATCTTGTGTGGCGACTGATGAAGGGCGGTTAGGCAGACTTCCAATGTCTTAACCTTTCCAGAAACAAAAGGAAGCTGTCCACTGGCATATGCAGTTAGCGGGTGATACTGGCAATGCATCAGGGCGAACTAGATCATTCTGGAAGCAAAAATCATTTTTAAAAAGTCCTAAATAAGTAATTTACAAGAAAATGTTAGACTTTTGACAGAAAGTCTGCGGGCCGTCTGCATTAAACGTTTAATCAAATTATGATTAATTTTAAGTAAAGCAAGATGGAAAGAAGCAATCGACTTCTAAAGCCTGCTACATTGTATTTGATATGCTAATTCATAAGGCCTCTAAACTATGATGAAAACTTTGCTGAAAACCTATAGAACAGCAACACATGAACCTAGGAGAGAAGGTACTTTTGACTCTGCAACGACAATCTGGCACTTCTGAATCAGATACTGTAAGTATGTTTTGTTATTAGTTTAAGTACTTGCTATTGAATGTTCAAATGTAGAGTTTTGCGAGTTGTGTGTGTGTGTGTGTGTGTGAGAGAGAGAGAGAGAGAGAGAGAGAGAGAGAGAGAGAGTCACACAGTGGAGTCAGCTGTCTTAACCGTCTGTGGCTTATGTACTGCAAACACATACGAGCGTCATCACTGTGTCTGTCACACGACTCTGTTCCTCTTTCGGGCTTGAACTGATGGTAAAACTAAGGACATTATTAACTGTCTTTACATTTATTTTGAAAGAAGAAGCTCGCGATTATGGAAAGAGGCGTTACATTTCCAACTAGTGCTTGGAGTGTTCGGCCAATCACAATGCATTGTGTCAGTTGGCCAATCAGAGCAGACTGTGCTTGTCGGAAGGAGGGACTTTGTAGAAAATGATGCATTTAAGAGGGGTGGGGCATAGAGGACCTACATTAATGTACAGTATTTGAAGAATAATGTGTTTTTTTTTTTACATTAAAGCATGTCCACCACATACACAAAATAATGATCTTTAAAAAAGCATCATATGAACCACTTATTTTGAACCAAATTATTTTTGAACCAAAACTTATTTGTGTTTGTATTATCTCTAAATCATCACTATATTGCATTGCACTATGAAATAGAGTGACAACAACTTATATTCATTTTGTGTATAGTCTTTTATAGATCTCATTGATTTGCATAGAAAATAATTGTGACTTTTATCTCACAATTCATTTTTTTCTCAGTTCTAAAAAAAGTATTTACTGCAAGCTATAAACTGAGAATTGATATAAATTAGATAATTGTGACTTATAAACAGAAACTGTAAAATATAAACAGTATAATATTGAAATAATATAAGCTTATGATTCTAATTTCCTTTTCTAATTTTCCTAATTTCCTTTTATATTTCTTTATTCTGTTGTGGAAGCAAAAAATAGTTTATATCTAACCAATCTGAGTTTATTTTACAATTTAGATTTTTTTTTTTTTTTTTACTTAGACTTGCAATAAACAAAGCCCTAATTGTGAAATATAAACACTGAATTAGTGAGAAATTAAAAATCTAAAATTGTTTAATAAAAATAGCAATGTGTTTGTGTTATAAACAGGTTTACATACCACATTTTCCTGTATCATACTTCCATAAAAGCCTGATATATGAGGAAAAAATAAACAAATAAAAATAAAGAACATATGCATGGTTGTTTTTAGAGTTTTGTCTAATGGTTCAGTAAATTATTTTATTATTAATTATTAAAACTAAATTAAAAGTTTCATATATCAGGCTTTATAGGGGTAAAGGGATAGTTCATCCACAAATTAAAATCATCAGTCATCTTTTACCCTTAAAATGTTTCTGTTTTTACTGTCAGAGATGTTTTGAAGTCAGTGAAGCCCCGTGTTATTTTGGATCCCACTGACTTTTTATTGTACATACAGAAACATTATCTTCTTTTGTGTTCTGCCACCTCCTTTCCACAAGAAAGAGTTGAAATAATCTACAAAGTATGTAAAGAGTTAATTACGTGTCATGTACACTTTTCCAAAAGTATGAGATACAGTAGTTATGCCAGTAAATTCCCATGCATTCAATTTCAAAGTTACTTTGATTATTTTTCATTTGTTCAAAAGAAAATCATCCCAAAATCTCATCAAGTACTGAATGGGAGAATCAGATAGGAAGCCACAAACCTGCAGCCATTACTATTATCAGATATTCAGAGTTTGATAGTTAGATCAGACGTGGCAGTGCTCCAGTGGTGGGTGAGCACAAAAAAAGATGCAAATCCAATAGACAGAATAGATTTAGGATGATCAAGAATGTTTTCACCCAGACTTGATGATCATCACAAAGATAACAGATTATGACACTCCTCACTTTGATTTATTCTGCTTGCCTTCACCCCAGTGGGTAAATTAAATAGTGTTATCATGTTATGCCACTGGCAGAGCTACTGTGGATGAGAATGAGTAATTATGCCCAGGCCGATGGACTGAATGAGAGGGATAGGGCAGGAAATGAAGAGCAGAGCATTATTTTCCAGGCTGATAGTGCATGTTATTGCTATGATAATTGAGAGTAAACATTTCTGTAACACACATTGGCCTGTGTGCATCCACATCCCCTGATGACGAGACACTGAATGAGACCCGACGGTGCACACATACGCACAGACACTGGGTGTTAACCATCTAATCAGACAGATAAGACAGAACATCACTGAACACTGTAAAGAGTTGGGGTTCCTCACACTGTTCTGGAGAACCTCCTTCTGAAGGTGCCTTAAAATATATACTATGATACTATTCTGCCCTTCTAAAAATAAAGGTTCTTTATTGGCATCTATGGTTTCATTAGGAACATCTTGACAAAATTTCCGTTGTTCAAAGGTTTTTTATAGCCGAGAAAAAGTTTCATCGGTTTTTAAAATATACTGCACACTAATTAAAAATGATTGTTTTAAGAACTGACCAACTGCAAGGTTCTTTATTTTAATGTGTTATTTGGTCATAAAATTTTGGTTTTCAGATTAAATAAAAAGGTTTTGTACTTATTAAATTATTTTATGATGAATAGGAACGGAAGGTGCTGTAAAAATGGTGTCCATTAAGAAAAAAAGCATTAATTATATTCAAAAATTTAAGAGCACTTTTTAATTCAATAGCTTCAGGCCAATAAGATACTATTTATAGGACGCTACAAATTTAGAAAACTGATCAGGTAAAAACAGAAAGGGGGTTCGTGGCAGACCATTGGAGTCATCACTTGTTCAAAGAAAAATGATTCCCAAAGGTTACAAAGCTTCCTGAAGCAGTGTTTTGAAAGCACTTATCACTACTTTGAAATGCCTGGTGTGATGACTTTTGATTTGTGCCTGCATTCATTGCCCTTTCAGATGTCATGTGACATTTGACCTTGCCTGGTTTTCATTTTACTCTTTGTGGATTTACTTATTGAATTGTTTGCTGATCTTCTATTAAACCCTATGCACATGGATCGTCACCTTAGGCTTTTGTCTAATCTGTTACAAAATTATTACTACTACTCAGACAGTATGGGATTTTTAATGCTCCTTCCAAAGATCACTGAATTTATTTTTGTTTTGTTCTTTTCAAACTTGACTTAGGAATCAACCTACAAATGATTAACTACTTGTCTTCGCATATTAAGATCAGCGGTTTTGCAAACTTCAACCACATGACCTCTATTCAAAACCCCATCACACAAAGACAAGTCCATTTTTTTATGCCTAAGGCTTTCACAGAGGCTTCTTTTCTCCATAAACCTATTTCAGTGATATCTGAAAGACTGATAGCATGCAGCACCGTTAGCCATTTTAAATGCTCTATTTTTTGCACATGGAGCAGCAGTATAACTGATGTGATGCCTGCTAAAGTTCGTCTGATCAATGAAGCAGAAGGAAGAGTTCAGTCCAATGGTAAAGATGAAGGGTTTGACCAGTGAGCTGGAAGTTCAGGTTACTAATGAACTCTCTAGTACACGTATGTGTGGCAATTAGCGGTATCATGGCAGCTTTCTAAATTATGACTACTTAAAAAAAAATAATGACTACGCCACCCAGAACAAACTCTGGGAAAAGAAAGCCCAAAGGGCACAGGTTCGAATTCTCAGAAAATGACCAAGAGGCATGGGTACCTTGTATAAAACTTGTACATCTTTATTAAACAAAAATAATTAAAAATGGTCTCGTTCAATGAATCACATGTAACCGCAAGAAGATTCCACACAGCAAACAACACCACCTGCTGCAAAACAAACAAGAAAAGAAAAACAAAAACACACCACAACAAAAGAGCTGGGGCTTACCACTAGGGCGGCAGGCTTGACACCGGGCTTCAAGAATGCCCCTAATAGTAATAATGATAACCACACACGTGCCTCAAACCACTCACACCCTCCAAAGGATTCACGGCAACTCCACGCCACTCTGGTGAACAGTGAGATAACCACACGGGAAGGGTCAGCCTGCCCTCTCCAGGCCCCAGCTCCAGTACAAGAAAAAAAGAAAAGGTTTCAGCAAACAAAAAGAAATGTCAATGAACAAACCAAAATAACAGGACAAATTATGAAATACCAAGCCGACGTTACCAAATATAAAGCAAAATAAATGAAGCCAAAACAAAACACAATAAATACAAAACAAATGATTATAAGAAAACATAATAAAGACAAAGCAAGCGTTACCGAATGCAATGCAAACTTAACGGATGCACTCACAGAATGGTTTCAACTCCTAAAACACATAAAAGAATTATAATACCATTTACCTTTATGAGGGCCAAAGGGAAATAGGAGATTATACATACCAAATCGTGCAAAACACATCATCTATCCGGCAGCCACCACTCTATTCGATCACATGCCAACGGGAGAATTCACCCACAAAGGCATCACATGCAGTTCGCACATACAGCGGAGCGCAACGGCAAAGCAACGGTTGTTAATCATCTATGGGTGCAACAAGCACTCAACCGAACGCCAGCTAAACCAAAATTACTGTTAGCAAACAACAAACATGTAAAAAAGGACTTTTAGCATCTACCACATGGAAAACCACGGAGAAAACACCCATACATACCCCTCGTGCAGCACAACGAGACACCGGAAGTGAGATGCCAGGTATGACGCAATACTCGTTTTACCGAACCGCTCACCTTATATACACGCTCCCTCGCAAATGTTACCCGAGGGGGGGGCCTGGTCAAAAAGGACCACAGCAATAATTTGCGTTTCACCACAATCTACCCCCTTTTTTTTTTCAACGTCGCCCCCGACGATGAAATGACTGGCAACTCGACCTCAATTCCAAGGCCTAAAAATAGCAACTACAGAATTAGATGCGGAAGGAATAGAAAGCGACGCTCCTACTGTACGGGGGAGATGGTAAGGATTGGGATGGCGACCGGCCGTTACCCGCCCTGTTCGTCTTGGTAAAGTATCGCCGATCTCCAGTTCCCCTACTACCGCAGGAACCAAAGGGTGTATGTCTACCCAAATGCCACTTGCAACCTGGTCTCATGTTCCTGGACCGATTCGTGCACTTTACCAGCCACTGGCTCCCGTACTCTACCCAACGGAAAATCCACTGGCAACCGTCGTTCCTGCCCAAACATTAAAAAATGGGGTGACTCCCCAGTGGCTCGATGGGGGGTGGTGTTATAACAAAAGAGGACTTGGGGCAAGCAGGCTACCTAATCTCTCTTTCTAGAGGGCGGCAATGTACGCAATAGATTGTGCAAGGTCCGGTTGAAGCGCTCACACTGGCCATTTCCGGCCGGATGGTACGGTGTCGTGCGAGACTTTCATACATTATACAGGGAACAAAGCTGACGGATCAACAGGGACTCGAAATTACGCCCCTGGTCACAATGTAGACGACCTGATACCCCAAACTTATAAAACCAGTCGGTTACCAAGGCCTGCGCCACCTTCTCCACCCGCTGGTCCCTCGTAGGAACAGCAAGTGTATATTTGCTGAAAACATCAGTAATCACCAGCACATTCTCAACTCCTGAACTGGATGGTTCCAACAGAGTAAAGTCCATGGCCACGATTTCATTTGGCCTTGAAGCCAAAAGGTGACCCATAAAACTGTGAGCTAGTGGCTGTAAATCTTTACTAGACTGGCATCTTTCACATTCCTGACACCAAGAAACAATGTCAAAAGACATACCAGGCCAGTAGCACCGCTGCCGAACTAGTTCCCCTGTACGCTCTATACCCTGATGCCCATGCTGTTGATGCAACTGGGTGAGGACATCAACCTTCAGGGTGGTAGGCAACAGCAACTGTAGTACTTCCTCTCCCCCATTTGGGGAATACACCCTATGATATAACACACCATCCCTTTTCACTAAACGGTCCCATTGTCGAAGCAATGTCAAGGCCAAGGCAGACATCGGCAGACGTTCTTCTCGCCCCGGGCGAACCTTCCGCCTCCAAAAAGGTAAAATCTCCGAAATAACGGGATCTGCCAACTGCAAAGCACCAACTTCAGTTAATGAATGACTCGGCAAAGCAGCTATCATTGCTTGTTGTACGTCTACAATCGGTCCTGCCTCCAAAACCTGCTGCAATGATGCAGGCACTACCGTGCCTGGAACTAGTCCGCCCAGCACTCCCACTGCCGGAGGATACTGCCGGGAAAGGGCGTCAGTGTTTGTATTACTTTTGCCAGATCTATAACGGGATTTCAAAGTCAAAAGCTGCCAGCTGGGCGGCCCAGCGCTGCTCCGTAGCCCCGAGCTTAGCAGTGGAGAGATGGCTAAGGGGGTTGTTATCAGTAAAAACCACACACCGACCTCCTAACAGGTATTTTCTAAATTTCTCGGTCATGGCCCACTTGAGCGCCAAAAACTCCAATTTCATGGAGCTATAGTTAGACAGATTGCGCTCAGTGGGCCTCAGACTGCGACTAGCATAGGCAATGGGTCGCACCTTACCATCCTGCTCTTGGGAAAGTACTGCTCCCAGTCCCCCCTGACTGGCATCCACCTCCAGGATGAAGGGCTGAGAGAAATCTGCATAAGAAAGAATTGGTGAAGTAGTGAGTTTCGCCTTTAACTCCTCAAAACAATGCTGGCACTGCTCGCTCCAGGCATCCATAAAGTCCGGCCTGACACCCCTCTTAGGCCTGCTCTTATTACTAGAGAACTTTGCGGCCAGCCTATGCAGAGGGGCTGCAATTTTAGCAAACCGCTCCACAAAACGGCGGTAATAGTTTGCAAAGCCAAGTGTGATACTGCCTGCGTTTTACTCGGATCAGTGGCCACGCCTGCCGCAGAGATCACATGGCCCAAGAACAACCTCCAACCATTCCAAGTGCTGCTCGACAGAAGAAGAAAACACAATAATATCATCCAAGTAAAGGAGAAGAGATTGACATTGTTGATCTCCAAACAGGCGTTGCATCAGTCGCTGGAATGTGCTGGGGGCATTGCAGAGCCCAAACGGCATCCGGTTCCACTCAAATAAACCGAATGGGGTGCAAAACGCAGTCTTAGGCCTATCCCCCTCAGTAACCGGGACTTGGTTATACCCGCTGGTTAGATCCAAAGTGGAAAACCAGCGGGCACCCGTTAACGTATCCAGCGACTCCAAGATGCGCGGCAATGGGAACGCATCTTTTCTAGTTTTGGAGTTCAACTGACGGTAGTCCACGCACATGCGCAGACTACCGTCTTTCTTCTTAACAAGAACGATTGGAGAGGCATACGGACTACAACTTTCTCGAATTACTTGCATCTCCAAAAGCTGATTGGTATGCACCCTAACTACTTCGTATTCGCATGGAGGTATGCGCCGGTAACGCTGTCGAATGGGAGTGTCATCAAGGAGAGGGATGTCATGGGACAGGAGATCTGTACACCCCAAATCTCCCTCAAAAGTGGAGAAAACGAACTTATACTTTGAAGAAGGGCCCTAACCTTACCTTGCTCATCCCCAGACAACTGGGACAAGTCCAAAGCTTCCAATTGCCCTGACACAGTTGAGGAACCTACTTGGGAATCGGTGGAACAAATGATCCCCAGCCCAGGCCTGACCTCCGTAACACCTGGAGGCAAACTAACAATATGCACACTCGACAATGTACTGATCACTCGACGAGGAAACAGGAGAGCATCAGTAGTCCCAACGTTGAAAACTGGCACATAGGCTATACTCCTGACCAACCTAACAAGGGCAGAGGAGATCAACAGTCCCACTGGGAGTCCAAACTCTGGTGGCTCAAGAAGCACAACAACACTAGAAAAATAGTCAGAACAGGTGGCTTCTACCAATTTAAGGGTACCAGCAGGTATGCGAGCAGCTCGAGGACCCCACACCTTAACCTTACCTATACTCTTAGAAGACTGCTGAATGCCTAGCTGATGACAAAACTGTAAAGCCTGAAAAACTGACTGGGGAGAGTGTGACACTGCTGGGGATTTAAACCAAGAGGATTCATGTTGTTCCTGGTAACATCGGCCCAATATGCTATCCCCAGCACCACAGGGGCTTGAGCACCGATGCCACTAGGAGGATCCCGGACCACCAGAACACCGCATTTTGGGACCACCCTACCATAGAGCTCCACATCCAATTCCACATGACCTATGTAAGGAATAGATAAACCATTGGCAGCCCTCAGCTGCAGCCAATGACAAGACATAAGGTGATCCTGGCCCCATGGCTCAAAAGATTCCCGAAAACAACTTTCAGTAATCGTACTGTAGATACCATGGAGCCAGTGTCGGCCAAACAGGATACAGGTATACCACTCATAATGACAGCCAAATGCGGGCAGGAAGACATCAGTTGCGACACAGGGCCAACACTACCCAACAAATCAGAGCCAGTATATTCCTGTGGCCCAACAACTCGGCGGGAATTAGTTTTCCGGCAACGAGCCTGAACAAGACGGTCTATGTTCCGGCACCCTGATGTCCGTACGAGGCAGCAAAGGCGCAGCAACCCACTCCCCATCACACTCTGCAGCAAAATGGCCAGATTTCTGGCACCTTCTACATATAACAGAATTATTACGGAAAGGTCGGCCACGACAAGGCTGGTCTCGAAATTGAGCGATACTCTGTGTAAGCTGATTTAACTGTTGCTGCTGCAAATGTAACATTTCCCTAAGTTCCCTCATCTCTGAATGTCAAAGAGAATTGTCTGTTCCAGAACGCGAATCACTTTGTACCCCATACTGAAACCTAAATGCCAATGGAACAGAATGGCTACGTCCTCGCGCTCCCCTGGGCATACCCTCGCATTCCCACCTAATGGCCTCTCCATGGACGTCTAGAAGTGTAACTGTGGGTTGGTGACGGACCAACTGCTTCAACTCACGACAAAGGGTACTGTCAAGAACATGTTCAACGAATTGGTCGCGCAACAATACCTCAGCATTTGGAATCGCATCCGGCGAACACTGCTTGGCCTTCTCAAGAAGGCCCATAAGAGCAAGGGAAAACTCCAACAGGGTTTCCCCATCCTGCTGCCTCCTAGAGAAGAAAGCCTCCTGCAACGCAACATATGATTGGGAACACCCATATACTTCTTTCAGTGCCAAAATAATTTTGGCAGGGTCCTCACGTTCCTCTAGAGGACTGATACTTTATCTCTTCCCGGGCTTCCCCCTCCAAGTGATCAAACAAAAAAAAAGGATTGGTCTGCAACGGATAGATGACGAGCACGCATACAAGCCTCTACCTCTTCAACCCACTCATTAATCCCTATCCCGGACCTACCACTAAATTTTGGGCACTTTCGGTCTCTTGGTAAAAAAACAAACCGCTCAGTCAATGCTGCACCAGCCCCAACTGGTTGAGATGCGACTACGGATGGACTAGGTAAACTAGAGTCAGTACTAGGGCCAGGCAACCCAGTCTGTGTGCGCTCCTGTCTCAATTTGGCATTATCAGCTCTTAAATGAGCCACCAGCTCTCTGAGTTCCTGCATTTCCTCTTCCATCATAAAAAAAAAACAACTCTAAAAAAAAAGTTCTAGTAAATGATGGATCTTACCTAAAAGAGAGGTTCCAAATCCACAACAAACACTGGCGTTTTGCTTCTGCCAAAGAAAAAAACAAAGAAAACACAATAGGGTACTGCCGACTCCGCCAAATGTGGCTATTACTACTTCAAAAAAAATAATGACTACGCCACCCAGAACAAACTCTGGGAAAAGAAAGCCCAAAGGGCACAGGTTCGATTTCTCAGAAAATGACCAAGAGGCATGGGTACCTTGTATAAAACTTGTACATCTTTATTAAACAAAAATAATTTAAAAAATGGTCTCGTTCAATGAATCACACGTAACCGCAAGAAGACTCCACACAGCAAGCAACACCACCTGCTGCAAAACAAACAAGAAAAGAAAAACAAAAACACACCACAACAAAAGAGCTGGGGCTTACCACTAGGTGGTAAATTCAAGGCTTGAAACCGGGCTTCAAGAATGCCCGTAATAGTAATATTAGTAATAATGATAACCACACACGTGCCTCAAACCACTCACACCCTCCAAAGGATTCACGGCAACTCCACGCCACTCTGGTGAACAGTGAGATAACCACACGGGAAGGGTCAGCCTGCCCTCTCCAGGCCCCAGCTCCAGTACAAGAAAAAAAGAAAAGGTTACAGCAAACAAAAAGAAATGTCAATGAACAAACCAAAATAACAGGACAAATTATGAAATACCAAGCCGACGTTACCAAATATAAAGCAAAATAAATGAAGCCAAAACAAAACACAATAATTACAAAACAAATTAATATTTGACAGAAGTAAATAAAGAAAGAAAAATGAGAACACAAAAGAATAGGAAACAAAATGTTTAAACAAACTTAATACATACAACCCAAATCATTAAACAAAACAGATTTAAAGCAAAACAGCAGTGTTGAAGGTGCCAGCCATGCTGAAATCAAGTTGTTACAGGATGCAAACTGGGAGTGAAACAAGCCCACTCACAGAATGGTTTCAACTCCTAAAACACATAAAAGAATTATAACCCCATTTACCTTTATGAGGGCCAAAGGGATATAAGGGGTTATACATACCAAATCGTGCAAAACACATCATCTATCCGGCAGCCACCACTCTATTCGATCACATGCCTACGGCAGAATTCACCCACAAAGGCATCACATGCAGTTCACACATACAGCGGAGCGCAACGGCAAAGCAACGGTTGTTAATCATCTATGGGTGCAACAAGCACTCAACCGAACGCCAGCTCAACCGAAATTACTGTTAGCAAACAACAAACATGTAAAAAAGGACTTTTAGCATCTACCACATGGAAAACCACGGAGAAAACACCCATACATACCCCTCGTGCAGCACAACAAGATGCCGGAAATGAGATGCCAGGTATGACGCAATACTCGTTTTACGCAAAATAATCATCATGCAATGTGCTCAATGGAGATATTTTGTGCTTTCAGGTTCTGAATTATTATTATTTTTTGTAAATGGCAGATTGACCATGTAATTCCCTGAGATTGGAACCTACTACTGTATCTCTGTGTTTTCCTCACATTTGCAGTAATGCAATTGTGGAAATCATAAGGCATTCAGTGCAAGTATACTGGACACAATCCATCTAATCATTTAATCAGACCAACATACACACGCACACCTGCCTCCACTCCTGCCATGCCAGAAATCATAGCCAGGAGCCTTTTCTCTATTTAAAGAGTGAAATGTGAGGCAGTAAAGCGTTCCAAAGAAACATTAAAAGAACAATCCTGTAACGGGCGCAGCCACATCCTCTAATCTCTGAATCCAAATGTGCTGTGGGGATCTATAATGAGGCTCTGTTAGCTGCTTCTGGCTGTGAGGAATCGCCGTGTCTCCTCTAGCTCACTGTAAAACAGATTTTAGAGACGGTAGATCTAATCTCTGGTTATTTTCCACAAGCTCTGCTCTTGTTCAGTCGCTGGGAGACTTGAACAAGCCAACGGTTTAAGAAGAAGAACAATTTGCCTAATTGCTTAATGTCAACTTGTTTTCCTCAGCACTAATAAAACTAATCACTCAACATTAAAATTTTAAATTTGGACAAACAAATTCAAGCTGCCATACTAGTACGCTTATTTGTTGAAATTTATTTTGTCACCAATTAGGTAACAACAGCTCATTTGCATCTCATTAATATATTGTCTCTGGGAATAACTAGCATGGTTGTTGTTCTTGACAATGTCTTTTATTGAGAACAATGTTAATTAAAAATTAACGCGTGTCTCAATGGCACACAACAATATTACTGAAAGTGCAAGCGAAGCATGCAATCGTGAGTAATCAGCAGCCGCTGGAGAAACAGGGGAATGCTTTTCATCTTTATCTATGTATTGTATTTTGATGGCAGAGAAATAATTGACATCATTTACATTGATGTAACGTTGTATGTGACTGACTGAAAGGGAATGAATTACGTTTTTCCCTGAAGAGGGAACAGAGGCGTTACTTCCCTCATGCCACAACTACTGCTGACTAGAGTGGATGCTTTCTCGACTCCTCAGCACAAATCTGAATGAGTGAATGCATCTTATTTACTTGTATTGTACTTATTTACTTGTACTGATGAGTGAACCTGCTGTAACACAAGACAAAATTCAGACCTTGTCTGACAATAAAATTGTATTGTATCGTATCATATGCTCAGGGAGTGGATTGGCATGCAATATAGGCAATATAGGTACAGTCTATATCCACTTTTACAGAAATGTGGAAATAAAAAAGTATAAAAAAGTTACATCATACTCTCCCTCGTTCTCTCTTTCTATATAATGTACCAGAGCTGTAATTTTAATATGTAATAATGGCCACATGTACTAATTTGTTCCTCTCATTTTAATTTCACAAAAATGGCCACAGTTTACCTAAAACACAGGAACAAATGAATATGATTTGTGGCAAATAATTCTTCATTTGGGGCCATGATATCTTGTGCATTCTGCACAACTGGAAGCTTGTCTTTCACATTCTTCAGCTGCATCACACACTAAAAGCATTTTGAAAATAATTGACACAGTTTGACTTTGCAGTATTACTGAAAAAAGTATTTTGAGATGCTAAGTGAGTAGCCCATTCAGTTTCTTGTTTCTTGAAGCTCACCGACTCGTACATCTGTGTAAATTGCATTTTCTTACTCGGCTCAAAAGCTTCTTGTTGTCAGAGTTGATGCCCCATGTGTTTAGACCTTAAACCTTCTTACCTTTGTTACATTATGATACACTCTTCATACACAGTTGTAATACCTTCTACCTATCATAAGTATAACTGTGATTTGAAGACCGAAAGAAAAGTAACAAAGAATCATATTCACATGTACACCAGAGAGACACAGATGAATCCGGAAGCCGCAGTATACGAGTGGGCGCATAACCCATTTCGGTCCTGTGACTTGGCAAGAGAAATAACTAAATTGCATATTGGAGAGAAAGACCTTGATATTATAGCACATCCATCCCTGATGATTCAATAATGTAATTTAAAGAGTTCATGCTATGTGGAGAACTGTGTTTGTCCTTTTATCGACGCAGGAACACATCCATCATTTCTCTGCTCTGGATGGCCTTTGGCCTGCGTATTGAGCATGCAGGCTTATTTTAGGATCAGTCGAAATAATGCACATTTATGAACACAGGACATTTCATGAGTTCTGTTCGTTTTCTGTAAGATTGGCAGTTTTAGAGCTGCCTCCTTGGGCTGTGCTAATCAGGCGCTGTCTTTATTCATGGGCTGAAAGTGGGAAATGATATGGAGAGAACGTTATGTGTCAGTGATTGTGTGATAGTGATTATATTGTGATTGGAAGGAATTGTGTTTTTTGTCTATGTAAAATTGTCTACTCACCACCAATCTCAATTTAATCTTGACAAGACTTATCTCCTCTCTATTTCAGTTGAAGGTCACCTAGTGTTTGCTTTCAGATATACTAAAACATTCGGCCTCTTTTGTGGACCACATTCCAATTGCCCACTCCTGAAAAAAATGCTTACCAACATAAAACAAACAGCCTTTAGTTTTATAGCAAAGCAAAACAGAATCATGCAAATAATCAGCTTCAAAGGAGTGCTGAATGAAAGATTTCATATTTTCTAGGACTTTATCTTGTCAGTTTAATACAAGTTGAAAAGCAACGTCTTTAATATAATGTCTATGACTCATTCGTAAATTCAAGAATTTGTGTTTTTGTGAGTCTGCAGTCCAAATTTACAGACAGCAAAATGAAACTTGATATAGGATATCAAGACTATTTTTAAGTTGGCACAGTATTAAACATGCATTTCTTGACCTCTGCTCAGCTTTTTGTGTCATTTCACAGCCAAACTACTGCAGCTTTTTTTCTTGCCGGATTACCAGCATCTGCCCTCTGCCTCCTCAAGCACAATATGTGGCCACATGACTTGTTTTAACCTCTGGACGTTTTCCTTTTATGGCTCTACTCATGTCTTGACACTTGCTGCCAGTTTTTTTCTGGAATTCAGTTCACATTCATCTTACCACACGTCTTATACCACCCAGAGAAAAGTTTTATTGTTCCGAGTGTGTGTATATATATATATAAATATATGAATATATTAGTCAAGGAAGAATGTGACGGTAAATGTGTGTCTTAAAATTGCAGACGTTGCATCCTGTAAAATCTGAGCATAGTTTGTGACATGAGAAGTGAAATATGAAAAAGAAATCTGAGAAATGGAATAAACTCCATTTGCTCTCAATTCTCCATTTAATCTCACTGCTGTCTATATTATAATTGTAGTATAAATGACTTTCATACAGGCAGTGTCATAGATGAACATCTATGACACTATATATATATATATATATATATATATATATATATATATATATATACTCATCATATATTCAGACATACTTGTAAATAAAAAAAAAATACTTCTATTTATACATTTGTTTATATTCATCATCATCATTTCTCGTCATCCCCTATGGGACATAAGGCTTCAATGAGCACTCTCCATTGTATTCGGTCCCTGGCAGCATGTTGGGCCTCTCCTCATGACAGGTTCATCTGTTCCAGCTCTTGTGTCACAGTTCTTTAATATCTTTAGATGCCCCACTGTCCTTACTGATGAGAAACCCCGGATAGGTGAAATTTTCCACAAACTTAAGTGGTTCCTCATTAACAAGGATGGGTGCTGTGGGAATGAAGTTGACACACATCACTTGTGTTTTGGAGGTGTTAATACTGAGCCCAACTTGTCTGGCAAAGTTGTTCAGCCTATCAGTTTTAGCCTGCATGTTGTACTGGTTGGTTGATAGGAGAGCAAGATCATCAGCGAAGTCAAGATCTTCCAGCTGGGAGAGCAGAGTCCACTGGATCCTTCTGGGTCTGTCTGCTATGGTGTTGGTTGTGATCCAGTCTATGGCGACCAGGAAGAGGATAGGGAAGATGATGCACCCTTGTCTCACTCCGGACTGCACAGGAAATCACTCAGAGAGGTGATTTCCCATAATGACACTACACTTAAAATGTTCGTAGAATGTTTTTATGATTGAGATGATCTTTGATGGTATTCCATAGGATTGCAGTATCTTCCAGTGGGTGTGTCGATTGACACTGTCGAAGGCCTTCCTGAAGTCCACGAAGTTGATGTAGAGGGGTGTATTCCATTCCAAGCACTGCTCTATGATGTTACGCAAAGCAAATATCTGGTCCATACATCCTCTTCCCTTCCTGAAGCCTGCTTGCTACTGTCTAATTCTGGTGTCAATGGCTGTCTCCATGCGATTGAGAAGGACTCTGCAGAACACCTTGCTTGGGATAGACAGAAGAGTAATTCCACGCCAGTTGTCACAGTTCTTAATGTTGCCTTTCTTAGGGACTTTGACAATGAGGCCTTTGGACCAATCTTCAGGGATGGTGTTACTGTTCCAGATGTTTTGGAATAGGTCCGTCAGCACTCTTGTTGATGTTAGAATGTCAACTTTGAGCATTTCGGCATGAATAGCATCTATGCCACATGCCTTGTCACTTTTCAGGGTTTGGATGGCAGCTTTAACTTCAGCAGAGTCAGGGGGGTTGGTGTTGAGATGTTGGCTGGTTGTTCAGGCTGAGGGAGGTTGAGTACTTCCTGGAAGTGTTGAAACCATCTGGCTGCTTGTTCACTCTCTGATGTACAGATGTTGCCATTCTTGTCCATAACATGGGTAGTTTGGTTTGTGCATCTGCCGCAGAGTCGCTTTGTGTTTTTGTACACTGTGCCCAGATTTCCATAGGCTGCAGCTTTCTCAGCTTCACTTGCCAGGTGTTCAACAAAGACCCTTTTGTCTTTTCTAGCACTCCTCTTCACCTCTCTATCCTTGTTTTTATAGGACATTTTGCTTTCTCGAGAAGTCGTTGGGACTTGGGGTGCATCTTTGCCTTCAACTCTTTCCTCTCTTCGATTTTCAGCCAAGTGTTAGCGGATATCCATTCTTTGGCCCCTTTCTGTTTGAAGCCCAGGACTTTTTGTGCTGTTACAGAGTATATGGTTTTGATAGCATTCCATTTGCTTGGTTCTTCTTCTATTTCACGGGAAGCCTCTAGCGTGCTGAAGCGGTTTCTGAGTTCCAACACAAACTCCTTGTTTTTCTTTGGATGTTGGAGTTTTGGAATGTCCAGTTTCTTCTGCCGATGGCCTTGTGGGATTAACTTCTTCAACTTGAGTTTAATGGTGGCAGCGATTAGGTAGTGGTCGCTATAGGCATTTGCACCTCGGTAGGCTCTAACATCTTGCAGTGACCTGCGCCATTTACCGTTAATGATGATGTGGTCGATTTGGTTGATGGTCCTACCATCATGTGACTGCCATGTGAGCTTATGGATTTTTTTGTGTGGGAAGATGGTGCCGCCGATGACCAGGTTGTTACTCATGCAGAAATCAACAAGGCGTTCACCATTGTTGTTTCTGTCGCCACATCCATGTCTACCCATTGCTCTCTCATTGTTGAAGTTGTTGGTTCCCACTTTGGCATTCATGTCGCCAGTTAGGAAAAGAACGTTGTGTTGGGGTACTTTGGAAACCCCCATTTGCAGTTGTTCATACCAGTCGTTTTTGACCTCCTCTTCAGCCTCGTTGGTTGGTGCATAGCACTGTAAGATGGTGAGTTTATAGAACTTTGAGTTGAGGCATATTCGGATCAGTCTTTCACTTACTGGTTCCCACTCTAGCAGGGTTTTGGCCTTCTCCTTTGAGATTAGAATGGCTACACCATGTGTATGGGTGTTCTCGTGACCAGAATGGAGGATAACAGACCCTTCATGCAGGACTTGACGACCAGAGCCAATCCAGTTACTCTCACTTATCCCCAAGATGTCCAGGTGGTACCTTTTCATCTCACTGAGGACTTGTGCTGTCTTGGTGGTCTCCCACATGGTATGGACGTTCCATGTTCCAATGCGGATCTTGGTTTTAGGTCCTAGTAGGCCCTCTTTTGCACTCCTGCCTTCCCTTCGGATTTCATCAGGGGTGGTCATACTGCCATCCGAAGAGTTTGGGTGACCAGGGTCTACTATGGGCCTGATGTAAGTAGTATTGCTCATTGTAGTTTCTGTAACAGTAGGTTTTTTACAGGGTGGCATTGTTAGCGCCATGCCCAACCCCCAACCTGGAGGGCCAGGTGCTGCCTTTCGTCTCACTCCTCACCCAAGACCAATCTGGTATGGTTGAACCTACCAATTTGACATATATATATATATATATATATATATATATCCTTAATAAATGCTGTTTGCAACATATACTAACATATAAAAAACAGTTTGGCCAAAAAAATCAATGCTTTGAGATGTTGAACTGTTGCATTCATTGTGTGAGATGCAAAGCATCTTATTTAGAAAATTTAAATTGATTATTTAATTTTTTTTTAATGGACTATGAAAATCTATAATGATTCTCTGGCTTATAACTAAGTCCAGTAGATCCATTGAAGTCTTAAAGTCACCCTGAGGAATGAAGAGCCTCTTACTAATCAAGATCAGCGGACGAGCTTTACGCACAATCAGGCCTTTCTCACACATGCCTTCAGCTTCATATTCTTCCATTTTAAATGAGTCAAGGTGTGGTGTCTGATTGGCAGAGATTAGAGAAAGCAGACAAAGATTCACAGGAGAGTTTAATCTCTGCTGGCATCTGAGTATCCATTCATCTGAACCCCTACATCTCCTTCATCTCCTCCTTCCCAGCAGCACCTTCTGCTCTTCCTACGGTGCTCTTGCTGGAAGCCAGTGCCAGTTCTTATGTAGTAATCCAAAGAGATTTTCGTGTCCTACCGGGTCTGCGACACGGCTGCCATTGTGGTTTTCATGCACCCATTCACACATTTGAAAGGGACATGTTTGTTGAGAATGCTGATCTCAGGATTACTGTTGTGCCCACATCACTCAGCCCATCCTGTGAAGTTATATGAGTAAAGAATGGCACCTGATTAGTATTATGCACATGCTCATGAAACTGATGCAACTGGATTCATTTTGGGGTAACATCATGCAGAATCTAAACTGCAGTAGAGGTCTTCTTGTGTTACGGATCACTCGGGAGGCTGAGGAGTAACAGACAGAATGGTTTATTGAACAGACACAAGCAGAGGAGCAGGTAGTGTTGGGTGGAGTGAGGGATGGATCTGTGCAGGCTGGGTGAAGACGTCAGAGGAGGAAGGTGAACCACACACACGCACACTGGGGATCTGGATCTTCAGAGAATTGCTGGAGAGAGGTAAGTAGAAGAAGAGTTAGTCCTTAGAGTTAGCATACAGGTAAGACCTTGTCGCGAACGAGACCGGACATTGATTGAGTGCGTGTGTGTGGTTTTTATGGTGCTGAGGTGATTGGGTGGTGATGAGGATCAGGTGGATATGCTTAGTATTCCGGTGAGGGCGTGCGTAGTGATTGCGTGGAGGTGGAACCTGGCGTGTTAGTAACATCTTGAGGATCACTTAACATTTAAATAGCATTTACTCACAATCATTTCTTTATTTCATCATTAAAACCCAAAGTTCTTGTTTATATATTAATAACATATTGTTAAGCAATAACACATGAGGAAGAGTGCTGTTTTCCCTAATATCATCATGATTACAAATGTGATATTAATTTTATGCAATTCAAAAACACAACATTAATATGATTTTCATTGTAGACCCGGTATTGTATCTTTTTAATTATTTATTTATTTATTTTATTTTACCTTTATTTAACCAGGTTAATCTGTTGAGAACAAGTTTTCATTTGAAACCGCAACCTGTCCAAGTTAAGGCGCAGGGTACAAGGTGACATAAAGTTACAAATAACATACCAACATTCATAAATATAGAAGACATTCAGATTCATTTAAAAAGTACTGGACATTGTATAAAAATAAAAATTGAAAAAACAAGATAGTTTAAAAATATAAAATGGCAGTGCAAGAGAAATGGCAGTAGGATAATAGTATAGTCCAACATGGGTAAATTGATAATGTGCAAATAAATGCAATGACAGCCATTCAGTTGAATATGTGCAAAAAATACATAAGGCTTTGTTCGCAGAGAGCATCAACATGTACAGTGGTCAGTCAGTAAATTTGACATTAAAACTTTAAAAGTAGTGATCGAAACAGTGGATTCTAATTTGAGAGACTTTTGTAAAGTGTTCCAATCATTTGCAGCAGAAAATTTAAAAGAAGAGCGGCCAAAAGAGGTGCAGGCTTTTGTATATTTACTCGAATGCAGATTGAATACAGGCACTGACATAGGTGCTGATTGTGTAACGAAAACCATCCAACTAGTGAGTAAAGAGTGCAGTGATGGGTGTTGTATGGGGCTTTAGTAATAAAGCGAATAGCACTATGGTAAACAACGTCCAATTTTTTGAGTAAAGAATTAGAAGCAGTTCTGTAGACAACATCACTAAAGTCAAACATTGGGATGATGGTCATTTTCACAAGGGCCTGTTTTGCAGGAAGAGTAAATGAAGCTTTATTTTGAAATAGAAACCCGATCCTGGATTTGATCTTTGACTGGAGATGGTTTATGTGGCTTTGAAAGGAAAGTGAGGGGTCTAGCCAGATATCTAGATATTTGTATTTCTCCGCATATTCCATCTTAGACCCGTTCAGGGTGGTGATGTTTATTGGGCACGAAGATACAGAATGTGTCCAATTAAAAATCATGCATATTGTTTTATTAAAGTTTAATGACAATTGAAGATCACAGAAGGCTAATTGAATTTCTTCAAAACTCTTTTGGAGTTTTTCTGGATATTATCTGTTTTTTTCTTCTTCTCCCTTTTCTTCTTAACGTTGTGAGTTTTATATTTAACTGCATAAAAAGTATTAATTTTGGTGCGTACCTCGGTTTTGACTTCACGGTTTGGTATGGTTTCAGTACAGCAGGAGGAAAAAAAACAAAACATTTTTTTTTTATTAAACTGGTTGCTTAAAGAAATAGCTTTTTCTTTAAATAAATCCAATTACAATAAAATATTTCTTATGGATAAAAATCTACCTCAGCTTCTTCTCTAAACTACAGGGAGTCACATTACTATAAGGTTTTTATATTACTATAACGTTACAATTAACAAAAGAGCCCAAACTTAAAGTCAATTACTATTTATTATTAACTATAATTATCAACACTCAATTAAAATATTTGTATGCAAACATGTTAATTGCATATAAAGCAGTTTTTAAATTAATTTCTAAATTATATAATTTATAATCTATAGAGCAATCCGTCTCGCCACATCAAAGAGCGCAAAAACAGCATTTATTGTTTGAATTTCCTGAAAAAAATGGAATAATACATGCCTGTACTGAACTGAAAAGAACCCTACCGAAAATCTTCGGTATGGATACGTGTACTGTTATTTACTTAATGGAAATTGACTCTTAATGGAATAACAGTTTAAATTGTAATTGAATAAACATGGAATATTAGTTTTATTGGTGGTTTTTTTTCTTGAAAGCCTCGTCTTGAAAGCCCCTGGTCATTGCCTGCTTTTATTGTATTAAAAAGATCAGCATGAGTATTTCACTTAACTGACTGAATGAACATGGAAAAGCCTATACACGAGTGAAATGACGTGAGTGTGCATAAATGATGCATACATTTTCGTTTTTAAGTGAACTAGTTCTTTAAAAAGTGGATTGTGTGTTCTGTAAAAAGTGACTCAGTTTGTCAGAGAAAATAAAGCTGTATCCCGGTGTTTATCAGGCTGTCTGTTTTTGTCTTTGACAGCTGTGCAATGTCAATGACAGAGTGCGATGTAACCCAGGTGGAGTCGCATCATTCAGGGGACATTCAGCAGCACTGCTACTGACATGTTTAGCACATCTGAGAGCCCGCTGGCCTCACAGTTCAGTTGACAAACACACACTGGAACACCCAGAGGGGCTGTCACGCAGCTTCTCTCTCTCACACACACACACACACACACTTCAGAGCAGAGGGGCTGGCACCCCTGTAGTCCGCTCTTAACCCTTCCAAGCTGTTTGCTGGCAGGGAAACTGTCTGCCACATTGCCCGAGGAGCAAGAACAGCTCGTTTCCTCACAGCAGTTCTGACACCTCCTTGTGGATCATGGAGACAGGAAAACTTTTTTTTTAGTTTCTGATTATGTAGCAAAGCATGTCAGAAGCACTGAAAAAAAACACTAGCCATGACTCTAAATTTCTCTAAAAACTTTTCAAGCTTGAAGTACCGTCTTCATGACTTTTGCCCATGCAAAATAACTATAATTGTCACTAAAATAAAAAGAATATCTTCTATTTAAAATATATGATTGTCTTGTTGATTTCAAGGACTTTTTTGTGTTCGTTTAGTGTAAAGAAGAAACATCCATCCTTCTTTTTTGCTAATTCCATCTGAACAATTAAGTTCACTTTCCTAAATTTAGCATGCCCAAAATCAGCAGTTTTTTTACATTTAAAAATTTAACCCTATTGCATGATTTGAAATTTCACATTTATTTTCTAAATGCATTTTATTGATTTTATTGTAAATGATTCATCCATGCATATGTATTGTGTGTGTGTGTGTGTGTGTGTGTGTGTGTGTGTGTGTGTGTGTGTGTTAACGGACCTTGTAATCTTTATATAAAATATTATAACTGTATCTCTTCTGGTGAAACTCTAGGCTTCTGTCTGGCGACGTATGCAAAGCGTCTCTAATCATTTAGTCTGCTTAACTTCAATCTGTGGCATCTTAAAGTAGCAACAGCCCTTTTTTTCCACTCAAAACTGGAAAAAGATGGACGTGAGCTTCAGGAGTGCAAGAGTGAGTTTAACAAAAATGATTCTGTAATTATTTATATATCCTCATCATGTTGTTTCAAACCTATATAAAACTTTCTTAAAATGAGATATTTCGAGATGTGTTATTGTTGTTTTTTCTAATTATGCAGTAAAAGTCCAGTGTTGTAGTGGACTCCGCTGGCTTCCATTATGGACCAAAACAGGACTCCATATTGACATTAACCCCTGTTAACTGTTTAAAGTTTCATATTAGTTGAATGAAGGTAAGTGGCCTCCTTAAACACAAAATAGTCTGAAGATCAGTTTGCATTTATATTTGTGTGACTGTGTGCTTTCAATGACCCTCATTTAATTAGGAATAAGGCAGAGCTTTAAAATAATCTATGCAGCCAGTTGTAGAAGCAGGCCATACATGACTGAAATGCTAAAGTGGCTGGAGATTACTTTTTAAAATAAAATGGGGAATGTCACATCTCCAGAAGGTGGAAGCTATTTGCATTTCATACTACAAAGCACAGAGTCAACGCTGTGGATAATTGAGCAGGTCAAGAACTTTGACTCTTTTGTATCTCTTTAGAAAATTTGTGCAGTGATGCACATGATGCCAGCGCAACCAGGGCAATCATGCAGGACAGTTGGCCACAGATGGCTGTAATTAGCAGTGAGGAGAGGAGGTCAAAGGAAGCAGCACCATCGAATCCCGTACTCTCACCCTCACACCAGTCAGGTCTCTTGTCACTTGTGACTGTGAGTGAGAAGAAAGAGAAAGTGCTAAAGTGAGTTAGCACAGTCAAGGGTAAAGAATACATTTTCCACCTCTGGGAATTTGACAATTATAAATTTTGCTCTCTGCTCATTTAGGGACTATGAACCGAGTATGGTGTACTGTAACTGATGAGAGGTTCCTAACCATGTGTAGAATATTGGATTGAATGGATTAATACTAATGTGGAAGACACCCTGCTGGGTCGACTGAAACATGTCCTATCTTCCCATTAATGTCCTTGGTAACTGGTACAAAGGAAGTAATTTAGCTCGTGGGGTTTTTAAAAGGCTGTCAATCATTTAAAACTTGAATTAATTACAATAATAATCTTTAGTCGTTCTTCAAAACATAATTTCAGTAATCATAAGCCCCTTTCACACTGCACTTTGGTCCTAGAAAATTGGCGGGTCGCCTTCTATGTGAACGCAAACACATCCCGGGATTGATTCTGGGATTGATCCCGGGCTTGGGGACCTAGTAACATTGCCAGGTTCAGTCCTGGAACGAGTTCGGTATGAACAAAAGCCAGAACTAATGCCGTAAAGGGTGTGTCATAGTGATGACGCACGTTATTGCACGACTCTTTCACCAGGTGTTTTGAAGACGGATCAATGTTCGCAATAAAAAAACATGTGCAAACGGTAATGAAGCAGAGATCAGTTAGTTCCTCACTTACCGCGCTGAAGCTGAGATCGTTCTTCAGCTTAAGTGAAAGTTAACATGCCAAGCATTTTCGACTCGTACATTACATATCACATCCCGATGTCACGTGTCTTTACGGGACCTTTACGGGCTGTGTGAGAACACACACACATTCCGAGAAATCACTGGCAATGTGAAAGGGGCAAAATCTAGTGACCCGGGACAGATTACCTGTGTATTTTCCTGAATCGCAGTGTGAAAGGGGCTATAGTAATTAAAAAATGTATTACATTTATGGCATTTACATTTCAATAGAAATGGCATTAAAGTGTTTTAGGTTACCATAAATGTTTGTCAGTACATATGACATTCAAAGACAACAAAATTTTGAAATTGTCCTAAGATGTACTTAAGTCCTACTTAAGTGGCTCAAAAACCACTCTAAATTTCAGCTAACTGCATTTAATATAATTTAAACTATAATATGTTTAATTGCAACACAAATACATTTTAAATTTGCACTCAAAGAAGCTGTAAGTAGTTTTGTTTATTTTTTTTTATTTTTTTTGCGACTCCCAAAACGATGGTGGCACCGTGAGAAAGAGACAGAAGCTATTTGCCCAATGAGGAGTCATTGCACCATCAAAATAATTTGAAACTGATATTTCAAGCTAAATATATATGTTCTCTTAGCATATATTATTTACATAATAAGCATTCTCTTTAACAATTTCACAAATTAACTGTGATTTTGCAAATTTAACAGTGGTTTTCGGTCCATTTGCTATGTTGTACTGTGTGATTGTTATGGCTTTTATAGATAGTTGATTACTTGCTCAACTCAAAAATGTATATCCCTGTCCAGAAATATGGCTCAGGTGACGTCTCTCCTCCAGTGTAGCTCTATGAGATTTTTGTGCCTATTTCTGTCTATGAGGCAAAAATCTAAAAAGTAACAGCACCACTCTTCTCAAATTTTGCATGATTTGAGATTGCAAATGGTTCAAAACAAGTTCAGTGCCAAAGTTGTGAACAAACTTCTAACGCTAAGTAGCAATAGTGATGTTCTGCACGATTAATATATCTCAGGATGAGCTGGACATAATGCAATACAACTTGGCAGAAAAGTCAATAAATAAGTCCTGTAGCATGACTAAGTAATGGCCCGTGGAGAGTTTATTGAGTCTTTCAGCAGCCAAGCTAACAAGAATGACAAGGACAGACAGACATTTATTTGTCTGTGCATATTAAGATTGTCTAAAATGTTACAGTCATTAGCCTGTTTTCATTAATGGATTACCTGCCAACTCATGCATCATTGTCAAATAACGTATAGCAAATAGAATACATTCATAAACCATCTGTACCAAACAATTTATGTCCCCAATGAGTGCTCCCTGATCAGTGTGGACAAAGATCCATATATAGTAGTTGTAATGAATGGCTCCATTTAATACAGAAAGAATGAATCAACATTTATGGCCTCATTAGTTTTCACAAAGTAAAATGGGAACATTTTTTAAACGGAACTGAACAAAATATTGAAGTAATTAACAGACGAACACTAATGCATAATAATGCATATGAATAATGAATAAAGCGGAAATCTAATAAGACATGACTTAAAAACAAAGACAGATTAAATATCCCCCAAAAAACGAATGATGTGCAAATCCCAGTCTGTTCAACCCTTCACATCAAGCAGTATTCTTTAAAAGATTTATAAAATTTCCACATATCCACATAATATGTTCTTCGCTAAATGGGTTCTATTTCATTCAGCTATTTCTATTCTTGGCCTCTTGAATTTCTTCTGCTTAGTGTTAATCAAATATGGTGCTTTACTTGTAGAAAGAACATATTTAAAATGTATTGCCTTCCAGTCCAGTATTAAATAGATATGAATGTAATATATAAATCCTTGTTGGTGTCTATCTTGATGGTTACATCTTTTCATTAGTTCTTCATATTCCTAGAGTGACTTTAGACTTATTCCATCTGATAGGACATGTTGTCATTATAACAGCTAATTAAATGTGAGTACTTTCGGTCATCTGTTCAATATTCTGAGTGTTCTCTCATGGCTCCATCCAATCATTCACTGGAATAAACTAATTTAGACTTTCCTCAAGGCTTCTAATCTGAACTGTGAGGTATTCTGTGAACCTTTAACAAGCATAATGTGGAATTTTAAAATTAAACATGTCCTCTTACAGTCTTCCTTTTGGATTTAGTATTTTTATTTTATTTTGTTTATTTTGAGGGGGGAAATAGTATGTAAGCCATATATTGTTTATAGTATTGAATATTTCCTGTAGGGCCCTATCTAAACCAGATCTACTGTAAATCCCTGTTCTGTCTTATTGAGCTGGTATAAATCTTCTGTAGCCCCAAATATATTTTTAAGACAAGATTTAAGTTCTGAACCTCATATCATTATATTTAAAAGGGAAAAGAACAAGCTTGGCAAAAGGCACATTCAAACTCTAGTTGATCTTGTCAGAAAAAGTTAGTGGTACCCATTTGACTAACCAATGCAGGCGTTGTGGGTGAAGTTAGAATAAATAGCCACTGCCAACAATGTGGACTATTTGCACTTATATAGACACTCTGTAAAAAAATTTTTTTTTTTTTGGAGATGGTAAGTTGGTACAGTGCTGCAACAGAACATATTTCAAAAAAGTTTAGATCCGTAGGACAAAGATGAAGGAGACCGAGAATTTTTTTTTTAGTTCAGGGATAGTTCACCCAAAAATTAAAATTATGTCATTAGTTACTCACCCTTATGTCATTCCAAACCTGTAAGACCTTTGTTCATCTTGGGAACACAAATTAAGATATTTCTGATGAAATCCGAGAGCTCTCTGACCCTCCATAGACAACGCAACTGAAACGTTCAATGCCCAGACAGATAGTAAGGACATCATTAAAATAGTCCATGTGCTATCAGTGTTTCAAATGTAATGTTACGAAGCTATGAGAACCAAAAGAACGACAATCAGGTAAAAAGCTATAAATGAACTACAGTACACCACGGCTGCATGACTTCAACGTCACCACCATTAAGCTTCTCGACTTAAAGGTGCTCTAAGAGATGTCACACATTTTTTAGGCCAAAACATTTTTTGTCACATCCAGCAAACATCTGCTCACTATCCGCTAGCTGCTTGTCCCCTGAACACACTGTAAAAAAACGGGGTCTCTCTAGACACCACAGGCTCCACAAACAACAAGAAAAACAAACTGGGCTCACCCGCACCACAAAACATAACAAACTGTTCCAGCCAATAACCGACAAGAAAGATTTGGGGGGTTAGTGCACGGATGCGGAGGAGGGAGGGTCTAGCTAGCCTCCGTTTTGTTTTTTAACAATTTGAACGTCAACAAGAAGTTACGACTCCCGGCATCGCTTAGAGCACCTTTAAAAACGTTTCCCCTGAAAGTATGAGGTAGAATAATTTGCAAGAGTGTGAATATAAACATAATGAGGTTGTAAAAGCAACATATTCGTTTTCACAATTAGTCTTTTATACGATGTAAACCCTTTAAAGGTAGGAACAGATTTAAGGTGTTTTGGAGAGATATTTGACATTGGCATGTAAGGAGAATTTTCTGCTGTAGACTACAGCTTATAATACCACTTTACATGTAGACGACAAATTATAATACAGCTTATAATGCTATTACAAAAGGTTCACTGGCAATTATAAAGAGCACAGGGGATATAGGGTACGCTGACTTATTTTAAATGATATAAGGCAGTTTGCATAAAGCGACTTGACCCACTTGCATTTTTTCACCAGGTCCTAATTTGGTAAGAGTTTAAAGATATAGCCATTAAACCCTATGAAAGCTTTCTCAGGAGCAATGTCTGATTTTTCCTTTTCATGATAAAGAACATTCAGAACTTTTCCAGCATTATGAAAGCTCTGTCTGGGGTGAAAGTCATCCTGCTGTCTCTAAATAGGGTAATGAGCCTCCAGTCTCCTCTTCAGCTTTACACAAAGTCTTTGTGTCTGAATATAAAAGGATGATAGGGTGCATGCTTTCAAAGTTTCTGTTGATTAAAGCCTCTCCCAGAACAGGAGAGAAGAAGACGTTCTACAATAGTCTCATCCGTTTGTTTCAGTTTATTCTGACAAGCAAGTATGCTTCCTGCTGTCTTCCCTAGTTCCTTAGAAGACAGTTTGAACCTCTATGTAATTATATAAGCAGCTCTATTCGCTGACAGTGCGTTACATTAGAACGAGGAGAACGCATTCTATTGGGCATCAGGGCAAACATCCTCTTTTTAGATGTTTAATCTTAAGACCCAGAAATGTAAACTGTTGTCGAACTAATAATTTGATGGTTTAATCTTTTATTTATGTTTTAAGTTTTTGAAATCCACTTGAATGCTCAGCAAGGGTGCATTTATTTGATCAACCATGAAATATTTATCCAATTTAAAATATTTCTGTTTCTGAAAATATTATATATATATATATTATATGCTGATTTGTTACTCACTAAATATTTCTTATTATTATCAATGTTGAAAATTATATTTTAAATATACTCAAAATAAAAAAAAACAATAATATTGTGAAATAATATTTCACAATATTACTGTTTTCACTGTATTTTTGATCAAATAAATGCAGCCTTGGTGAGCATAAGAAACTTCTTTCAAAAACATTAAAAGTGTTTTTTTTTTCAGTTATATGTCATTTATAGGAGTCAAATCTTTAAAACATAAAAACATCTTTAAATTAAATTTTTGTTATACTCAGTGGTTGTCTTTTGTATGGTTTTTGTGTAATTCCCAACCATTTGTTAAACATTTTAAACCTTAGACATGCTATTTTTACATTGACACTGTCACAGAATTCAAGGACTGAGAAACATAAAAAACAAACTGAAAACGGTAATACTCATAAACCTGGATCTCAGTCAACCATCTCATCAGTTTTATTCAAGGTCGATAAGAAAAGCAGATACAAAATGTCCTTTATGGCCTTTATGGAAAATGCTTCAAAACAGTATAGATAATCTCTGTATGCCGAGCCTGCAGCCAAAAAAAAAAAAAACACCTTTAGAAAGACCGAGAAGCATGTAGGAAAATATTTTGTTTTAAATCGGATAAGAAATCTAAACTAGTTTGCATGGCACTGGATGCTGTGCTTTTCATTAGAAGTGACAGAATATCTTATTAAAACCAAAAGAAGTATCAAGGCCACAAAAGACTAGAAAAACTGCAAGAGAACTTGTTTAGGCTGGCTAAAAAAGTTCAGTGTTTTGCAGAACTACAATAATAATACAAGGCCAAAATTAACATTGAAGAGTCTCAAGAAAGAAAAGTTAAATGTCCTGAAGGTTATTGATTGGAAAGTAACTGAATAGTTGCTATGCCCCTGCGATTCACTCAAAGTTCAGTGCAGCAAAAATTTGGAAATTTAATTTGAATACTTGCAAATAAAAAATTTGCAAATACATGTGTGGAAATGTCTTTCTGACTTGCATGAATGCACAACATAAAAGGTGTTTTGTTAATGTTGCAGAGTCTTCACCAAAACCTGTCAGTTATCTGAAATGTCACAGCTTAAAGCCAGTTGCTAATTGTAATTCAAACATTCTCTTATTGTATATTCAGTAAGCTTCTCTTTAGTGCAGACCTTTCATTAACATGAGAATAAAGGTAAACAGTTTGCGGGCTGATAGTGCTTTCTATAATGGGATATTGATTGAGATATTATAACACATTCAGTGTTGGAAACAAATGACTAATTGTTTTGTTGCAAGAAATATAATCAAAAGCAAGATTTAATATGCTATTTTCATTACAAGTGAAATTTATATTTTGTGCATCATGTGTTTCTGAATGGAAGCAGTGGTTGAACACTTGCTTTTGTGTATAATGCAAGTCAATGTCAATGTCACCTTTATTTATATAGCGCTTTAAACAAAATACATTGCGTCAAAGCAACTGAACAACATTCATTAGGAAAACAGTGTCAATAATGCAAAAATGATAGTTAAAGGCAGTTCATCATTGGATTCAGTTATGTCATCTCTGTTCAGTTAAATAGTGTCTGTGCATTTATTTGCAATCAAGTCAACGATATCGCTGTAGATGAAGTGTCCCCAACTAAGCAAGCCAGAGGCGACAGCGGCAAGGAACCGAAACTCCATCGGTGACAGAATGGAGAAAAAAACCTTGGGAGAAACCAGGCTCAGTTGGGGGGCCAGTTCTCCTCTGACCAGACGAAACCAGTAGTTCAATTCCAGGCTGCAGCAAAGTCAGATTGTGCAGAAGAATCATCTGTTTCCTGTGGTCTTGTCCTGGTGCTCCTCTGAGACAAGGTCTTTACAGGGAATCTGTATCTGGGGCTCTAGTTGTCCTGGTCTCCACTGTCTTTCAGGGATGTAGAGGTCCTTTCTTCTGTAGAGGACTCCGAGATGAAAATAACAGCGTTTCGATGACATGGCGACAAACACAAATGCAAATCTTCCTCTTCTCCATCAGAGCTCAACAAGACCACGCCCCCTTTTTTGTGTATTCATGTGGGCGGAGGTTAGTCAAAAAACTGTTTTAGTGACGTCATTACTGCAGGAACTAGAGGGATGTAGTCCAAACGGATCGTTTTTTGTAGGTGAATTCTGTTAAATAAAATATCTCGCTTGGCATTGAACTTTGAGCTTTAGAATTTTACAGATATTATTTATACTCTAACAACAACATTACACACTAACTAAAGTTTAAAACATGGGATCACGAAGAACGGGACCTTTAAAGGAACAGTTGAACCCAAAATTTTAAATTAGCTGAAAATCACCCTTAGGTCATCCAAAATGTAAATTAATTATTTTTTTCATCATAACAGATTTAAAGAAATGTATCATTACATCATTGGCTCACCAATGGATCCTTTGCAGTGAATGGGTGCCGTCAGAATGAGAGTCCAAACAGCTGATAAAAACATTACAGTATTCCATAAGTAATCCCATCAATTAATATCTTAAGAAGTGAAAAGCTCTATGTTTGTAAGAAACAAATCCATCATCAAGGTGTTTAAACTTTAAACTGTCAGCTCTGGCCAAAACACAAACTATTTTAGACAATTTTCACTTGTGGAAGGAGCTTGATCTGTGCATATTTCCCTCCTAATTCAGACAAGATTATTTTAAATTTCTCTTTTTTTATGTCTGGGCAAACTATTCCTGTAAAAACATTTTTATAGTGCATTACATATAAAGGCTTCAAATAAAATGTTACCACTGTTTTTTTTTTTTTTACCACACCAGAAAAGCAGAAATTACTAGTACTGTATACTGATATTATTTCTCGGACATATAACTGCAATGCTAAAGTTCAGTGCTTTAGATGAAACTGTGTTTACTTTTGGGGGTTGGCACAGGTTATGAAAGAGCAGCAGTGCTCTTGTGCAAACAGGCCATATTTTGGGGGTTTAATATGCTCAGTGCATTAGTATGAGTCTGTTGTACTGTGACTTTCTCTCCCTGCTGGGAGTCCTCAGATAAACCCACCACCGCATGTGTCTGCTCATGTCGCCTGCCATGAGGTCGTGCGCTAGGTCGCCTGGATGGGACTCCATTCCCTCATATCATGAATAGAGATTAGGTGATGGTGAATTACACATCTGTAATTGCATCCACATAGTCTGTTTAATCTATTATCTGTAATCCTGAGCTAAAGCAACCACAGCTCAGATGGAAGCCGGAGCAGCGAGCGACACAGAAAGAGCCAACAAGCCACAGTAATCCTGTGTGGATTCAAGAGATGTCGAGAATTAGGGTCTTTTACAAAGTTGCCCCATTATCTGCTGTGTTCCTGCTCAGTATTTTGGAAAACGAGTATAGTAAATGTGTAAAGTATATAGAGTGAGGTTCAAAAACCTAAAGCAAATAGTGGTGGAAAACGGTTCTATTTAGCATTTTTTCCAATTTTCATAAACTGTTTTTATAGCAAATTCTATGATCAAAACAATAATTTAAAGGGGTTATGATATTTTTTATTTGACATATACAGGTAAGAGGTCTTTATACACTGTCCGAAGAAAAGTTCTCTGGGGCAGTACATTTTCAAAACGTACACCTCTGTACCTTATTTACCCCAAGAGGTGCATATTAGTACCAAAAAAGTACATATTAGTATCTTTTTAAAAGGTACTGCCCCAGTGACAGCTCTTGCATCTTTATTCTGAGGTGCTGTTGACTTGATATTTTCACGAGATGCTGGAAGTAATCCATACATACAAAGAAAACAAAACAAATAAGTTCAGAAATTAAGTTATGTTTAATAAAATGGAATCAGACAGGGAAAAATTATTGAACAGATGAAGAAAGTGAGGTAGGTGCAGAAAGGCATGAAAAGCCAAGACACCAGCTGAAATCTATCAGTAATTAGAAAGCAATCCTGCCCCTCGTCAGTGGAAATTAATATTAGCTGGTTCAGTCCCAACACCTGCAGTACCAGGATGATGAAGATGAAACAAGGGTGGACATTTCAGCAAGACAATGATCCCAAACACAGCCAAGAAACTCTCGACTGGTTTCAGAGAAAGAAAATAAAGCTGCTAGAATGGTCAGCCGATCACCTGACTTGAATACAACAGAAAATAAGATCAGAGTTCACAGAAGAGGCCCACAGGACCTTCAAGATTTGAAGACTGTGTGGAAGAATGAGCCAAAATCACACCTGAGCGACGCATGCCAATAGTTTCTCCAAACAGGAGACGTCTTGAAGCTGTCATTACCAACAAACAAGGGCTTTTGTGTGAAGTATTAAATACATTTCAGTAGTTCAATACTTTTTCCATTTGTCGTTCCAATTTATTACACATTACTTAATTTCTTAATTTCTATTTGTTTTGTATGGATTACTTGGGTTGTTACTGACATCTGTTGAAAATTTAATGTCAACAGGCATCTTTAGAAATATATTTACTGGGAAAAAAATGGTGATGTGTTCAATACTCGTTTTACTCGCCAAAAAAAAAAACAACATTCACGTATTATTAACCAATATGAATTAACAATGAACAATATTTATAATATTTATAAATTTACATTAATAGATTAAAAGTTGCGAATATATCAAATTAATAGATAAAAATGTTGCTCATTCTTAAATTGAACCTTTGTAAAGTGTTGCCATTCATTTTCCTTAAATACATTTTTGAGTCCCAAACATTTTTAATGTGCTTTCAAACTGTTGTGCACACAGAGCACAAATTAAAGGGAGATAAAAGTAAGTGTGGAAAGAAAAAGCTTATTAGGAAAGACTGCTAGTGAAAAGCCGGCAGTGAGAATGAGTCGGATGCCTCTGTGGTCTTCAGTTATTAGTCACTGTCATGGTTCATGCCCGAGCAGTCGTAAAAGCTTTCCATTGAGGATGATATCCAGACACTACACTATACACCCCAACAAAGACCAACGAGCACAATAATTGCTCAACCTTTCTGATATTTTTTTCCCTCCAAGTTTGTAACCCTTTATGGCTGCAGCTCCATGAACCATTTAGCCCTTGAACTTGTTTTTGGTGTCTTTTGCTGAACCATTATTCTGAAGATGGGCTGTGGAAGAAAATACTTTTGAAGTGCTATTTGAGCACAACCCTGCTTCAACTCACTCACCTACGGTGAGCTTTTATGAGAGTTAGTCATGCATGTTCACGACTCTGGTAAATATAACACATCCAAACAGCTGTAGCCAACAGCCTCTTTTTCGTGTCATTGGACATTTTATCAGCCGTATGCTGCGATCTCCTTTTACCATTAAATAACATATTGCAGTTTTAGCTCTCATGTTAAACCAGTGCATGAGGTCTGTGTGCTCAGAATGTGCTCAGAAAGAATGATTCGATTATAAATGACTCCTATATCCTGGCAAGATATGAGGAAAGCAACCTGAGTGTAAGATTAATAAACTGAAATGCTGAGAAGTGTTTTTCCACTGTGAGAGAGAAATACCAGTGGGCTTTCATTGCATTACACACACTAATGCTGGACACAAAAGGACTTTTATCCATGCAGAAGACTATTCTTGTGTTTCAGAGTGAGACCCATCTAATATTCTGCTGCTGACCACAAAACTAATAACCTCACATAATCTTGCATGCTATAAATGAACTGAGCGCACCTACGAGACCAACCTAAGGAATGGGTTCAAATCAATTTTCCATTGTTTTCCAGGCGATATTCCAATGATCTTTATTTGAGCAATCAAGATTGTATGATGATTTTTTAAAAACCCAAGATCAGTCTCTCTTTGTGAAAATATGTAGAGAAATCAGGGAGAAAGAAATATTTTTTGTGTAGTATATTTGTGAGCATGTTTCAGTCTCTATTTACTGTATGGCAATTAAAAGGCCACGTACCATCAAATTATGGCAAGAAATGTCTTTTTTTCTGAGTTGTCCTCATTGGCTGAAACACACATCTCTAGTGTAGTTTGATCATAAACAAATGATTCATATGACCCGGTTATTTTTATCTATTTTTATCTATTATTATTTTTTATTTAAATCAAAATATACACTGGGACAGTGCTACCAGTGTTGTATGATTCACTGACAAATGATTATTTTGGGAAATTTCTTTTAGTGAATCAAAACAATTTGTAGGTAGTTTCTAGTACTATAACATACTTCTACAGAGACTGGAAAACTGGGTCAGACTTTCTGGGATAGTACTCAAATGGTTCAGATCATACTTAGAAGGGAGAGGCTATTATGTGAGTCTAGGAGAGCATAAGTCTAAGTTGACGTCCATGACATGTGGAGTCCCACAAGGCTCAATTCTTGCACTGCTCTTGTTTAGCCTGTATATGTTATGCCTGTATAATTGCCTATCACAGCTATGCTGATGATACCCAGATTTACCTAGCCTTATCTCCAAATGACTACAGCCCCATTGACTCCCTCTGCCAAATGCATTGATGAAATTAATAGTTGGATGTGCCAGAACTTTCTTCAATTAAACAAGGAAAAAACTGAAGTCATTGCATTTGGAAACAAAGATGAAGTTTTCAAGGTGAATGCATACCTTGACTCTAGGGGTCAAACAACTAAAACTCAAGTCAGTAATCTTGGTGTGATTCTGGAGACATACCTTAGTTTCAGTAGTCATGTCAAAGCAGTAACTAAATCAGCATACTATCATTTAAAAAACATTGCAAGAATTAGATGTTTTGTTTCCAGCCAAGACTTGGAGAAACTTGTTCATGCCTTTATCACCAGCAGGGTGGACTATTGTAATGGGCTCCTCACCGGCCTTCCCAAAAAGACCATTAGACAGCTCCAGCTCATCCAGAACGCTGCTGCCAGGATTCTGACTAGAACCAGAAAATCTGAGCATATCACACCAGTCCTCAGGTCCTTACACTGGCTTCCAGTTACATTTAGGATTGATTTTAAAGTACTTTTACTCATCTATAAGTCACTAAATGACCTAGGACCGAAAAATATTGCAGATATGCTCACTGAATATAAACCTAACAGACCACTCAGATCATTAGGATCGAGTCAGTTAGAAATACCAAGGGTTCACACAAAACAAGGGAGAGTCCTCCTTTAGTTACTATGCTGCCCGCAGTTGGAATCAGATTTCAGAAGAGATCAGATGTGCTAAAACACTAGTCACATTTAAATCTAGACTTAAAACTCATCTGTTTAGCTGTGAATTTATTGAATGAGCACTGTGCAATGTCTGAACTGATTGCACTATATTTTCACTGTTTTCTTTTTATGTAAAATCATTTTCTAACTGTTTTTAAATTAATTTTAATTAAGTAAATGTTTTAATAATTCTAAAAGTTTTAAGTTATTTTTCTTCATGACTATTTTACTTTCTTTAATGTAAAGCACTTTGAATTACCATTGTGTACGAAATGTGCTATTTAAATAAACTTGCCTTGCCTAGTGTGATTTGTGTAGGTGATTCGTGAACAAATGACTCTTGTGAGCCAGTACTTTTAGTGAATCAAATCATACAGCAGAACAGCAATACCAGTGACATTTGATTCACTAAAAAATGAATTTAATGAATCAAAATATACAGATGAACAGTTGTACCAGTGTAGTCCAATTCACTGACAAATGAATTTAATGATTTATTTTTTATGACTAATTTTTAATGATGAATTAATTTTTTTAATTTGATTATTTATTATATTTTTTATTGATTTTTTAAATTAATCAAAATAAACAGCGGAACAGCACTGTGTAGTCTGATTCATGAACAAATGACTCCTATGAACCAACAAATAACTATTTTTAGTCAATCAAATTTCACATAAACATAATCGGTTATGTCTGCAAAAGAGTTGTGAAATGGTGTCTCTTGGACATGGTGAAAACACTGTGCAATGCAACCGCCCCTTACATTTTTGTGTTTGTGTTGGGCACAAATATGTTCCCAGAAGAAAATTCAAGACTCCAATCGAGTCGTTTGAGGGACTTCAGAAACAGTACTTATTGAAAACTCCTTTTGGACTGAACTGTGTGCTGTCTAACTTTGTAGATCTTTTTCATGCAAAAACAGCAACATTATGCCCCAAGGAAGTTATCAAAAGCTTGTGAATCCCATTCAAAACATGACTTTTTATCATTATCTAAAGCATTAACCAAAAACCAGCCTTGGTTTGCATCCAACATGACAGTGGATTCTGTCCTAAGTTGAACTTTTTAGCATAGTGCTTCTCAGGTGGAAGTAAGGGATCAGATCAGGACACATCCTAAAACCTGTCAAATCAGACAGATAAAATAATAGAGTGATGGAAAAACCAAAATAGCTTTCAGTACAAATGCACAATGCAAGCAAATAAACCTGCTCTCTTCACCTCGTATGACTCTGCTTCAGGGCTGCTGGAGCTGATTTCTTAATCCATCCCACTGACTAATTGGAATGTAATTAACAATTAAGGGTTGACACATGCAAGATGAGACACATGCTTAATATGGTGCTGATGAAACTGTGGGTTTGGAGTGTTAGAGATTGGGCGACATGCCTCCGAAGGTTTTATTAAAACCAGCTAATGCCTGTCTTTATGATTTATCAAAAAAGTTTTCCTGCTCCCCTAGAGGTGATGTAGGGCGATATCTCTCGGTGCAGACATGGGCCGATGTGTTGTTAGTGCTTGCACATATTTAAAAGAAAAAGAAATGACTTAGAATGAGGAACAGCATCAGAATGCAGAAATTACTTTTGCTCCCATGGTTTGCGTAGGCAATGTAAAAAACAGCTGGAGCTCTTGTGGACTGAGCCGTCTGGCTTGGGGAAGCAACTCAGTCAATATGCTGAAAATGGAAGATCATAACCTGAAGAGAAATAACAGGTACCAACCAGTTCATTTGTTATCCATATTCATGAGTTGATTGACAGATATACTGTGGTACTTATGGGACATTATGTCCTCTGTTGGTGCATTGATTGCCTTACAGAGAAAGATCTTGGCGAAGCTTTTTAAACATTTCCATCTCTGAGTTCTCCTACTGTCTGCTAACATAAAAGTATAATGATATATTGCAGTGAAAGTGCCTTTTTCCCAAGGGTCATTTTAAACCCTGAATTACTACACTTGAGTTATCCTGTTCACTCTTTGTTAATACATCATCCTGAGAGATTTCATACTCATAAGTATACCCAGAGCTGAAGTTCTTTATTAAAAGCATCGACTGGAGAAGTACAGCAAAATCTGTTTTCACTAACCTGTTAACTGTTTCCCTCAAAAGAAATTAAACAAAGCGGCTGAAAGTTCCTGAGACTATAGCACATGAATATTTTATAAGGCATGCATTTTCATTTTATGATTAGTCTCACGTAGACACTTTGACACAAAGGCAAAAGGTCTGTTTCACACTGCAGCTTATTTTGGCCAACCCACTTAGACAGGAAGACAGTGTCTGACCGACATGCAAAGCACTTTGTTTTATATGTTATATGAAATATAATAATAATAAGCTGATGTGGAAAATAAAATTAACCATTGCATTTTGTATGATCAGATGTAATGTTATTCCTACAAAAGTAGGAATTTCAGGTTTCAATATTTCTTACACTTAAGTACACTTAAATTTTTGTAAATTTGTAATAAAGTAAAAAAAAAACTTTAAAGTTTAAATCATTATGTTTTAATAATCTTCTGTCATGCTTTACCTAGATATATTTACAATAGATTATTTTATTTTATTGACTAACATATTCACACATGTAAAGTATTTGATCATATTTTCAACTGCACTGGTATTTAAATTAAATTTTACATTCAAGGTTTATATATATATATATAATAAATGTATTAAAATCCTTATTTATTATTATTATAAAGGTGTAATTACAAGTATATTACAATATAATTCATGACACAACTTTCAATACAAATGGCTTTCAAGTGTAGTTTAGTTTATCATAAATGCTGGTCAGTGCACTCAGCAGCACACTTTAAACTTATTTAAAATTATGTGCAATTATGAAATTACATATAAATATATATTTAAGTCCTTCTTAAGTATGTCAAAAAGCACTCTAAAGTTCAGCTAATTGCATTAATGTTAATTAAACTATTACACATTTTTATTCAATTGCAATGAACATGCAATTAGTGTCTGAAAACATTACATTTAGTCCACACGTATGTTAAGTATATTATTTCAGTATTCTTTTAAAATGTTAAGTGTGCTTCTTTTTCACAAGGGACATTTTTCCATTAATTATCTCTCTCAGCATCTTAAAGCTCCAAAAAGGTGACGTGTCTAATGGGTTAAACCAGCACATCAGTCTCCTCCCAACAGACTGATCAATGGCATTGATCTAGTGGTTGGCACTTACAGTCTGAGTCTAAAGCTAAAGTCTAAAGGATGTGGAGTTGGATTACGGATATCGTTGCACTTAGTCTAGACTCCACACCTCCATTTACACATCCCATCCACTGAGGGGCAGCGCAGAGATTTACCTGCCTGAATCAAGTAAAGGGGTTGTGTCAAGTGCTGAAGGGTTGAGGTTAAAGACAAGGTTAGTGCTAATGTTGTTCCAGGGCTGAACACGCCAAACACTGTTCGGTGTCCCACTCTGAGCAGTACAGGTGTTACTCCATGACAGGTGAATGTGGTAGGGTCAGTCCGGAGGTCAGAGCACTTGAAGAAGATTCAGGTTGAACTGGAAGGTAGCTGACTTTAACTGTTCATGAATTTTACACTTTGAAAAGTTTCTCAAAGACAGTGACGTGTGTATATGTCTCGGAAAAAAGGCACAATGCTGACATTGCAAACCTGGCGGTATCCTAAGGTGCAAAAGCTCAAAGGTACATCTTTTTACCTTATATAAACTTAAATGGTTTTTACATAATAGTACTTTTAGAAGGACCCCTGAAAAGCATTTAGACATAAAATAATGTGTATATTTCTTTGCAATAATAACAAAATACTGTAAAGAAATAAAGCACAAAAAAAACTTTTTGGTATATATAGAAAAGTCTATTAGGTTTAAAAAAGAAAAAGTTTTTTTTCTTACGCTATGTCCACACTAATACCTTTTCCTTTAAAAACACATATTTTTCTCTCCATTATGGCCTTCCATCCACACTGAGAGAGCATTTTTAGGCAACGAAATGTATCTTTTTGAAAACTCTCTTTGAAAATGACGTTTTCACATCACAGTGTAGACTGTGAAAACGGAGGCTTTGAAAACGATGACACATTTTTAGTCATGTGACTAATTCAGCTAAAATGGTGGACGACATTCTGTTTCTGTCACCTCCTGCTTTGTTGACCATGTATTTTGAATTTAGCCATTTTTTTTGGCACGTCTACCAGTCTATATTCTTGCTCTATTTTGCAACTTTATGCTCCTGTATTACTCGCAGCAACAACTCCACCTCACTGTCGGTCCAATTAAAAAACTTGATGCTTTTCTTCAACATATTGCTGCAACGTTTCAGAGAGCCAGAAAGTAAATAAATGGCAGGCAGAAATGATGCAGGTCTTACGTCTTACATTTCACAGTACAGGAATTAAAGCGTTTTCAGTTGTTTCAGTGTTGATGACCAACTTTTGGGAAACGACTGAAAAAAACTATAGTGTTTTTAGACGAAAATGCCATTTTCAAATTTATCCGCGTTCATATGTAAATATGATGAACTTGGTGGGAAATTAGTCCAGTTGATTGATTTAACAAGTAACTTGAAAAAGTTAAGTTACTTTTTTCAGAAATAATGAAGTTAGTTCCAAAAATTTTTTGAAGTGGCATCAATCTATCTATCTATCTATCTATCTATCTATCTATTTATCTATCTATCTATCTATCTATCTATCTATCTATCTATCTATCTATCTATCTATCTATCTATCTATCTATCTATTATACACTGTATATACCACCCCAAAATTAAGGTGGTATGGGATTCATTTAAATGCATGCCAGTGTTTTGCTTAAAATATGTCTATGTGTGTATGTAGCATAGCAAACAAAACCATCAGTCTTATTCAAAACTTAAACTCTTTGTAAGCCTCTGCTGTAGTTTTTCCTTTAGTTCAGCTCTTTGTTATCAGAAGCTGTCAGCAGATATTAGCATTGAAATATTCTCTTTTATTTACAAAGCTCCTTCATCCATACCTTCTCAGGTTTTCTCAGAGGAAGACTGAAGCCAGCCAAAGGTCGTGCTTGTTTAAATGCTGCATATTATTCTCTTATCCTGTCAGCCTCTTTAGAGCGTTTAGCTCCTTTATGGCACTAACCGTATCTGCTCCCACCCAGAACCTCATGATATTTCAGAACAGACGTTAGGAAGCCCACATGAAACCAGAATGATGGATGTGAGAATCTCTTCAAGCTTCCTGTCAAAAGTCTTCAGAAAAAGTTCTTGGAGAATGTGACAGGTGTCTGTATTACAGCAATCAGAGGTAAACTGTTACTTCATTAAACAGATAATTACATGCCAGTACTCTTTGATATAGAACAAATTTAATGTAATTACAGCTCTCCGTGTCAGGTTTGTGAAGGGAGCGTTAAATTTAAGATCACAGTGGAGGAAGTATTGATTGATGTCACCTTTGAACGGACACTGAGCATTTACAGAATATTAGATCTGGTGAACAAGACGGTGCAGTTGTTTATCATTACTGCATTTATCAGAGCTGGGAATAATGGAAAATACAAAAGGCAGGCATATTATGAACCATATAAGCCTTGAACAAGGCTCATTAATATTAATTAATGTAACATTCACTCAGACATGATAAAGATGGTAAGTTAGAGCTAGTTGTATTAAGATTACCATTTGCAGAAATGCCATTTGTATCTAATGCTGACACAACTATTTGCAAACTTTGTGCTATAGATCTTGATGATGCTGTTTTAAATGGTCAACTTTAAGCAAAAGTATAGGCAAAATTAATTGAAATTTGTGAAAATGTAAGTGCTTGCTTGCTACCTCCTTGCACAAAACTTCAAAAGCTACAAAAACTTTTATGTTGGCTAACAAAAATTTGTTCACCTGCTTAAATGATTAGCAATGCTTTCACCTGATTAGCCCAAATAATCTACCTTTATTACTGACTGGGCGACTCGCTGAAAAGAATTTGCATTAATGTGAAACTAAAAAAGCCTTGAATGACAGAAACTTGACAGATGCATTAAAAGCAGAATCCAATGCTCTTTCAAACAATACTGTACATGTAATACATTGAACATATTAGCCAGGACACATAATCATCTGAGCCTGCAGATTTCCACAGAATCGGAATCCCATCATTCACAAAAAATATACACACATTCTTCACTCTTTTAGATATTAATTTAACAACTATTTTAGTGCTCGATAATGCTTTCAGTTACCAGTGTTTGCACATTCAATTCAATTCAAGTTTATTTGTATAGTGCTTTTTATGATACAAATCATTACAAAGCAACTTTACAGAAAATTAAGTTTCTACAATATTTAGTAGTAGCTTATAAGTGGTGACTGTCAGTTTATGTGCATATGACAGGATTTTTCAGAAAAATTAATATAAGACGTAGTCAACCAGATGATGAACATTATCAACAGCAATTATTATATGATGCAATCACACTTGTAGCAATATTTGTTAGTTCTGTTTGTTGATTCAGGGTTAGAATCATCTGTGGTCCTCTGAGGGGTCAGCATCATCTCTTCTCAGGTGTTCTGGATCCAGACTGGAGCTTGTGTAAATCCTAGTTACCACGGGAAGTAAATCAAACATAGAAACAAATAGAGACATCATTAGCATAGCAGCTGTTCCAACAAAGTAAAATTAATTAGTTTAACCCAAGCTAGAGAATAAGAATGCACATTTGATCAGATGCAACTGCAGTCACAAATTATGAGATACATTATTCGAATGCTTGGCGAAAGAGATGCGTTTTTAATCTAGATTTAAACAGAGAGAGTGGGTCTGAATCCCGAACATTATCAGTAAGGCTATTCTAGAGATCGAGAGCCAAACGCGAAAAAGCTCTACCTCCTTTAGTGGACTTTGCTATCCTAGGAACTACCAAAAGTCCAGCGTTTTTTTACCTTAGGGAGCGTGATGGAATGTAACATGGTAGAAGACTAGTTAGGTACGCAGGAGCTAAACCATTAAGGGCCTTGTAGGTAAGTAATGATAATTTGTAACTGATACGGAACTTAATAGGTGGCCAGTGCAGAGACTGTAAAATTGGGGTAATATGATCATATTTTCTTGACCTGTAAGGACTCTAGCTGCTGCATTTTGGACTACCTGTAGCTTGTTTATTGAAGATGCAGGACAACCACCTAGAAGTGCATTGCAATAGTCCAGCCTAGAGATCATGAATGCATGAACCAGCTTTTCTGCATCAGAAACAGGTAACATGTTTTGTAGCTTGGCAATGTTTCTAAGATGGAAGAATGCAGTTTTTGTAACATGGAAAATATTGTTTGGGGAAGTCGTGGCCTAATGGTTAGAGAGTCGGACTTGCAATCAAAGGGTTGTGAGTTTGAGTCTCAGGCTGGCAGGATTTGTAGGTGGGGTGAGTGAATGTACAGCGCTCTCTCCACCCTCAATACCACGACTGAGGTGCCCTTGAGCAAGGCATCAGCATAACAGTGGACACTAATCCCGTATTTTCTGATAATATTACCAAGTGGCAACAAGTATATTGAAAATAGCAGAGGACCTAGGACAGATCCTTGTGGCACTCCATATTTTACTGCTGATAAATTAGATGAATCCCCATTTAAATAAACAAAATGGTAGCGTCCGGACAGGTAGGATCTAAACCATCTTAGAGCCTGCCCTTGAATACCTGTATAGTTTTTTAATCGATCTATGAGTATATCATGATCTATGGTGTCGAACGCAGCACTAAGATCAAGTAAAACTAGCAATGAGATGCAGCCTTGATCTGACGCAAGAAGCAAGTCATTTGAAATTATTCATACAGATCATTTTTTTGCAGGAAGTAGCTCAATTGGGCAGACACAACATTTTCTAAAATTTTAGACATAAATGGAAGATTTGAAATAGGCCTATAATTTGCCAGTTCACTAGGATCTAGTTGTGGCTTCTTAATAAGAGGCTTAATAACCACCAGCTTAAATGGTTTTTTGACATGACCTAAAGATAACGACGAGTTCATAATGTTGAGAAGCGTTTCTTCTGCTACAAGTAACAACTCTTTCAGTAATTTAGTGGATACAGGATCTAATAAACATGTTGTTGGTTTAGATGCAGTGATAAGTTTATTTAGCTCTTCCTGTCCTATAGTTGTAAAGCACTGCAGTTTATCTTTGGGTGCGATGGAACTGACGTATTAGACGCTATAGAATCTACATTCTGATGTATTGTGTAACATCAATGTATTTCTGATGTTATCTATTTTATCAGTGAAGAAATTCATAAAGTCATTACTTTTAAACGTTGATGGAATATTTGAATCAGGTGGTGTCTGGTTATTTGTTATTTTAGCCATTGTGCTAAATAAAAACCTTGGATTGTATTGGTTATTTTCAATTAATTTGCATGTTCTGCACATGAATATTCTGCCCATTTTCTCACATAATCAGCACAGACAATGTGTGTGTGTGCAGGTGGTAGACCAAATACAGCTGAAACAATTTTTATTATTACCACAAAAAAGTTAAATAAAACGTGTGATTTTTTTTTTTTAACTGTAATTGATTTTTTTCCCTTGTCCTTGCAAAAATGATGATAAAGAATACCAATAAATATATATTTCCTACATTTAGCTCTTAAGGACAAAAAGTTCTAACAAGAACCCTTTTGTACCCAACTCAGTCAGTCCTGTCAGAAACTGTACCATAGTGCATTTGAAGTACTACTTAAATAATAATGCTCTAAAAATAATCTTTAATGCTCTAAAGTAGTGTAACCAACTGATTGCAAATTTTAAAATATCTTAAAGGATACCATACCATATGTCTTACAGTAGTCCATTAGATGATCTGTGGATATTACTTTAATGCATTGAGTCGACGAAGGGCATGAAAACATGAAAACATAAGCACTGATATTAAGTATCTAGTTTTTTTTGTTTGTTTTTTTATAATATTTAAACATTAAGATAGTTTTGTTGATATTTTAGTTTTGTTTGTTGTAGTACTGGTTGCAAACTAGATTTATCTCTTTAAAAATCATGTACTGGTTTGTTTAGCTTGGTGTTTTTTCAAAAGGACTGAGGAAGATCATCATAATTGCACATTAGCATTTATTGCAGAGGAAAATAAAATATTAAACAGCTGCAGTGGAATACAAATAAAATTTAGCCCAAGGGATCATCCTGGTGTGCAAGCAGAACAAGCCTGAGTGAAATTAACCACATTAATCTCATAAAGTGACCACAATCTCAAGCAGAAACAACCTCTTACAAAGGCCGACTTAAAATGCACTGCTTACTATTTTTTTATATTTCCATCATATGCAACTGCTGAATTTGAGCAGGGTATGCATTTTTTTATAAAAGCTGCTAACACTCAGGGGCGTAAAAATGTTAATTCTAAATATACTTTCCAATAAAAGAAAGGATATATGAATAATCGAACTCAAAATCATGAATCACAAATTTGTTGAAATAGGGTTGTCCATGAAATAATCCATTGATGATTAATGCATGTCTTGAACTTTGAAGAAGTGTATAGAACTAACCTTTTGGGAAAGCTTATCTAAATAATCTGTTAATATCCAGTTTAAAAACAGACTATTTGCTTTTCCAGACTCTGCCCAGTTGGCAATAGAAAGATCTGTTCTTTGGCCAGTGTGGAGTCAGTAGGGTGAAATGCCATGGTTCTGATGTGCAGCTTGTGCTTTGAACATTCATTTACATCAGAAATGCAAAGTAAAGGGGGCAGACATCAAATACACGCAGCTCAATTGAAGTTTCTATTTTGTTGTTTGTTTATGTGTGTTATCAAGACATGGAAATGGACCTGCCTGCTCCACAGCTAAAATACTGGCAGTGAATTTGATTGGTACCAAAATGCCAGTTAATTTCTCTTATAAAAGCTAAAATGATAAACACATTTTCTACTGCTGATATTAGGAACATTGTGGGGGGAATAAAAACTGTAGAAATAGACTTAGTGTTATGACTTTTGCATGTGGGTGTTTATTCAGTTTTGGATCAGACTGAAAAACAAACTGAAATGTCTTTTATAAATAGATTTTGTTTTATTACAGTCATTTTTACATCTTAAACTATAAAAAGCCATCAAAATATTAGATGCATTTAAAGAGTATAATCTAAACAAAATTTGAAATAATCATAATCCATTTGAATGATTTAGTGAAAACATTTCAGAAATTGGCAAAATATGACGTATATAAAGAAATAGCTCTTGCGAACAGAATATTTTTGTGTCATTTCATGCTACATTTTTGTCAAATGTATAAAGTGTACAAATTACCTTAGACATTGTGTATAGTTAAGATACATATGAAATAATCCTTCGTTATATGTTCTGAAAATATTTTCAAATACCATTTGCGCCATCATCATTTCCACCACATAGTGCTATTAAATACAATATATTGTATAGTATTATTCTATTGTATATGTACATAATCATGACTTTCAGACAAAATTATCTGTCTGCTGTTGTACTGTGTTGGGAAACCAACCAAAAATGCCAATAGTTGAAGAAATACACATTTGTACAACCAGTTAAAATGTAATTAGTTATTTATTAAAGGCATGATCTTGAAAATATTTTATACATCTAAAGAATGGCAGAAAACCAGCTCTCGGCATTGTTGTGTGCATTGTGCGTCAGATGGTCCATGAATGGTCCGTGGGTGGTTTTGATCTGTTTCATATATATAAATATATAATGAAAAACTTTCTCAACTGGCTAAATTCAAAAGACATGGTCAACAAATAATTTGTCAGGAGGTGGCAGAAACAGAAAGCCAAGGATAAGGGAAACATAATGTGGGGAACATCATATACAGAAATTGCAAGCAGACCAAAAGAAAACCTCACAGCTCTACGGGGGAGAAAGTGCATCCCTGCAACCCTTATACAGAATATGTAAACTGTCATATAACATACCCATATACACCAGAGGTCCCCTTGACCAATGCACATTATCCTCAGTTTGAAGCACAACCAGCGGGCAAAAAAATTACAAGTTGGGTTTGGGTTAAAGGTTTGACTTTGCTATTATCATGGTTTTGGCAGCTGTGTTTCTCTCTTTGGGATGGATTCCTTATTTGGCAGCTACAGTATATGCTGTAAGGTCAGTCTGCCATTAAAACTTCACATTCACTGAATTCATTCAATAAACCTGTTAAAATCCAATGCATTTTCCATAAAATGTTATTTACAGTTTGTGCACAGATAGTGAAAGGTAAAAATAATATGGATAAACAAATGAGTTTTTCTTTCAGTAAACATTAACAATTGCAATCCCATCTTCAATAAGCAACAGATCGAGTAATTATGCTCTTACACATTCTCAGAAACACATTATTGATGGTCTAAAAACCTGTGTATAACTCAGCGTCAAGATCACTGAAGTTGAAATTCTGTACTATTCTTTGAAAGGCCTGAACTGCACTCAAGGTTGTTCGGCTCTTTTAACAATTATCTGCTCCAGCTCATCTCGCTCCATTTCTTTATGGCTGCCCTTTAAGCACCCAGCAAAGTCTCCATGGCAACTACAATCATTCATGCAGTCACCCAATGAAGTGACGCAACCGAGGTACGCTGAGGAGACCTCATCATCTTTAGTGAAGATCCTACCGCCGGCCTCCTGGAGCTGGAAAATCACGCAAATGACAAGATTCACTTAGATATTGCTTTTGTGCAGCACATTCAATGCTTATGGTGTGAAGGCTGCAAAATTGAAAACAAAAAAAACTGTGTGGATTTCATTTCCTTCTGCTTTGAAATAGGTTTATCATAACCGTATTCATCTGACTGTGAAATGAAAAAGCATATAAAATATGGGATAATGGTCATGTGCAGAAAGAAACACGACTTAGTATTTATTGACTTGTATAAATGATAAACACAAAATAAATAACTAAACATTTTGAAAGTGAGTGCAAAATTGGCACCATTTGATCTTCAGTTGAGTAATTCTGAACTCCTGTGTACTCCTGAACAATGACCCTTTTATTACATCCAATACAAATGGCAGGATCTTTATCACTCTGCTGTGCCAATTACAGCTAATTTAATTGTTTCCGTTTTTCTAAATGAAATTTTTCCAGTCCGTTTTTAGATAGGGTGTGTATTACAAGTGCATCATTTATAATAATACTGTATTTACTCTATACTGCGTTTATTGTAGACATGACTATTTAACTAAATTACCAGTCACTTACACATAACATTTGAGTCCATGACAATTAGAGAAGTCCATGTCTCTAACCCCAGGCCATTTTTGCTGATTATTATCTTAATCACGAGAGCAATAATTGCAATATAATTCACTTTCTTAGAAATTTATTCCTTCAAAAAGCCTCTTCTAAGGTCTAAATGAGCCTGATATTTACTTGTTAATAAGAAGATTATATAGACCATCCCACATAAAGCTATCTGCATGAGAAAAAAAAAGGAAATGAAGCAACTAGTCAGAATTGATCTTCAAGTATGCAATCACATGCTTATAAATGCTGTGCATTGTCTGGGTTGCTTTAAGATGCTGTAATGCAAATTTGATGCTTATCTAATGACAGATGTAGCCTCTGGCTTAAATATAAAGACACAAATCTGTTGCTGGATGCATTTATATTAACACCACAGATATTAAAACAACTTTCTGAACCTAGCAATATTACTCAAATTTTGATAGAATGTTGCCTCAGTTTGTTCCCAATTTCAGGTTTTGCGACCCAAATTGCAAAGCTATACACTGCTCTGAGAGTTTGGAAACATTTAGTTGCAATGTTAACATTATCTTAAAACTTTTTAAAACTCTCAGTTCCTTTCAAATATTTCAGTTGTGAAACAAAAGCAAGTAGGAAATGTCCAGCTTTTATGAGAACATGATCTTCTCCCATATGGAAATGTAATATGTGATATATATTGCTATATATGCTATAAGGCGATATGTAATTGTCACATTCTCTGGGTAGATGAAGATGCAAGTTTATCATGTATATAAAATCCCCATAGTAATATTTAGATGTACATATGTTAATATCTATATGACGATTTTTTTAATATACTATTATATGTACAGTAGCAACAATATAGGGCACAATTATATTTGTAATTATTTATATTTACATATGCAACTTTACTAAAGAAACATATATACAAAAATATTTTTATATGCAAATTTTAAATACATCTATTTTATCTATCTATCTATATAAAATCAGCATGTATTGCCAGGTTTTACAATGGATATACATGTAAATGACAAATATGTCCAAAAATGTATTACACATACATAAATATACATACTGTTTTTGTATGGGCTAGATATGTACAGTATGCTAATGTATGAAACTGTTCCAGTGTTTTCATATATATATATATATATATTCAATTGGACAATATATTTCACATATGTAAATTGAATAACTGTACATTTTACATGTGCATATGAACAATGATGTTGAAAAAAGGTCTTTACAAATATTCATCATCTGCCAAAATGTAAATATGTCCGCCTCCATCAAATCAACCATTTCTTAACCAACATTTTTCCTTCTCAACATGCACAACGACATACTACCATTCATTCAAATTATTAAAATATTTATTAGTCTTGATGCAGGATTACAAGTCTAGACTACAACAAATGAGCTGGTACAACTCGCTTCAACAAAATAACACTGAAATCAGACGGGTACATTTCAACACAGAGGAGTGCATGCAGTAAATCACAGCTTTTGAAAGAGATACTTCCGGTAATGTCACTGGCTAAAATCAAAGCACATTGTTAAAGCATAGATGAGACAAATTATGTTCAAATGACTCCTTTTGCTCCCTGCGATCCAGTGACTTAGACAGTGAGAACAATACAATTTAATGAAGATTTATTGTTGGACAGCATGATCTGCAAATCTTTTCATTCATATAATGCTTTAGGATGCAGCTGGCTGTCTGTAAGCAGACTTAATATGTTGCCTAATAACTCAAAGACCTGTATGAATATATCAGCAATGACCTTAGGCTGCAAGAAAATACCAGCAGGATGATGACCCATATTCCAAATGTATAGTACAAGGAAACTCATGCTCAACATTTTCCTCTCCTCTAACCAAGAGAGAGCAAACTTCTCCCAGATACATTGAACATGCAAATGCAGTCCATTTGGAGATGGATTAAAACGACAAGGGAAGAAAAGAAATAATTATTAATAAAATGCAATGTACAAGACTGCTGTGGAAATTGGTACAGGCAAGGTGTACAGTTCAAAAGCCATTTCAGAATCAGCATCTTGTTAAGATCTGGAAACCTTCATTTACGGTACATAACCATATCACAGTGAAATGAGAATGTTGCATTCATGCCATATAGGGATGTCTGTGCTGTGCTTCACAAACTGTGGGCAGAAAGAAGGAGAGAAAGCAGCCGCTGCAAGAGTACATGCACTTTCATTTGTGCTCTTGCATAGATGTGTATAAAGCACATCATGGGATGTGACACTTTCCATGCCTGAAATGCCATCAGATATACCCTGTGTCAATGGATAACTCGAAAATATTGATTTGCACTTGAAATAACAAATATGCATTGTATAAAAATTTTCTGTTAAACTCTCTAGTCAGTATGCAATGCATTATCATATGTCTGTCACGATTTTGTTAAAACAGCTGTGACTAAATGCTGGATATCATGGAGACAATTTCTGTCTCATTGTATGAAAGGTTGCAATTCAGTTGATAATTTAATAACAGGGCATGCATTTTAATGCTAAGCAATACTGAATTAGGAAGTTTGTATTAGAAGTTATAGCTGTTCTGGTGTAATATGTGAATATACTCATCAGTGTTTGTTTGTACGTCTACAGTGTTAGTATTTGAGGTCATGCATGTAGAACTGTGCAACCATCCGTATTTTACATGGCTATGTTGTTTGATGCAAATGCTGTTTAAACTGCAACATTATGCACCAATAAATTAAATGTCTGTATCTTATTCCCATTGCTGTAAATAGTGCAAGTGCCACCCAAACATTAGATGTTTAATGTCTAAATAAAACTGGTTCCATTAAAGCTGATGTTTGTTTTGATGTTAAAATGCTTTGTTTTATTGCATATAGTGAGTCTACCTTTGTGAAAAAGAATTTTCTAGCATAAACTTAACTTAAAAAATAACTTATTGCAGAAATAATATATGTGCAAACAGAATTTAATTTCATTAATGTCTTTAAAATATGATTAAAGTGTATTGCTGAATATACTGACAAGCATTTATGGTACTAAATTTTACTAAATTAAGCTTTAATGTAATCGAAATATGTAAATCAAGTATTTAAAAAAATATATCTGTGAATACACATTTGTGATGAAGTTGCAATATATTATAAATAATATAAAATAAGATATATTTATATATAATATTGAATATAATCAAGTACTTTACATGTGCTTTAGTATGTTAGGCAACACATCAAAATAAGTGTACTTCTTTAAAACACAACAAAAAAATTATTAAAACAAAATGATTTAAAATGTAATTATTTGAAACTTTTAATTATTACAAAGTGAACTTTGTAAAGTATACTCTCTTCAAATATACTTATTACAAGTACAGTTAAAAAAAAACATGCAATGGCTGTCAATACAATTAAGTTTACTTCTTTTTCACAAGGGTAGACATGCCATACATATGTATGTTTGACCCACTCATGACAAACAGGGGGAGTGTGTATTTAAAACAGTTCGAAAACAACAGAATTACAGTATTTATGAAATCCTCTTGGGTCTGCTACAGGTGCAGAAATCACCCACTTCACCTTTTTAATTAGAGTACTTCTCTCATGATTGACAAAGTGCCTGTGGCATTTTTTCCCCTCTTGGCAATATTCACATGTTTCCACAAACCATTTAAATGGGGATCATATCAAAAGGTTTACATTTGAATCAGTGCATTGGCGCAGACTTGTAGACAGAATGTGAAAGAATTCACAATTTTCTCATCCAACCAACTGACTAGTCAACTAATAATTCTGTGTAATTTCTGTTGGCTAATCAACACTTTGTGATCGCTAATGTTTGTTTATGGGTTGTTGACAGATTATGCATTCAGGCTAGACACAACAGAATGAAACAGACCGCAAGAATCTCAAGACACATTTTAAAAAGGTATTTTTCTGTAAACAACTCATTTTAATTTGATGTCTTAATAATGCTCATGGTGCAAGATACTTAAAAGACATTGTGAAACACCCTGTGTGCATGTGAAGGGCTGTGTTGCCGATGTCTTAAAGGTGATGGATTTGAAGATGCAGCTTATCTAAGAGGGTTCCATCGTGCAAACTGTCAAACAGCGCTCTGTCAGCATGCTAGTTCAAGCGCCACCGCTAAAATATTTAAAACTAGTCATCCTGACTAATCGACTAGCCAGATGATGACCATTCTCACACTCCCATTAACATCTTTACATCAAGATGATGATGATTTTAGCAATGAACTATGCATTTTTGTCCAGCAAAACCAAAGCAAACTCTTTTAGTCAATGTACATGCTATTATCTATAGATTGGGTATTCATATTACATTATATTGTATGTTTCTCAGCATTTCTGATTCAGTTCTCGTGGAGTCCAGGAATGAAAAGAGCCCAAAGGCAGGCAGAGCAAAGTCTTCAAAACTTTGAAGGTCATACAAAACAGCAGAATGCAGAAGTGGCCTTGCAGCAGGGATCAGAAGGCCTGGTCCTGATGGGAATTCAATGTATTGTCTGCTCTTATGTGAAGCAGAGGGGAAAAGGACTCCGGTTTGCATGCTGGGAGAGCAGTCATGGTGTCAAGGGCAGGTTCAGACACCAAGATCCAAACCGTCAGTCATGTATGAACAGCTTACGAATGAACAAAACGTAGTCAAGATGACAGTTTATACTGTATGTTGTGGCAGAGCAGCCCTGTCCCAGCTCTGTTTCAGTACTGTGGAGGTGTACAGGGCTGGAACAGACCTCAGGCTGAGTGTTATTCAGGTGTGTTGGCGATGGAGCTGGGGGTTGAATTCAGCACTGGGTTTATCGGCGGTATGGCCTTGTGACTGAAGTACTCCACTACCTGTTTAGGCACCTCCGCTAGGACACACTTTGCCAGAGCAGCTGGTGAAGCCTGAAAAAGAGCAAATCAACCAAATTCATGGTAAATTGTGTTCAAACAAAGGCATGAGGAAAGTATAGTTTGTAAGTTAAATTGTTTGGTAGAGAGCCTAGCAGCAGGCTGTTGAGAGTATTTACATATGTTTAATCCTCACTTCTCTAAAAGGACTTTTCTTTTTTTTCTGGCTGTGTACATTAGTGAAGGGAACAAACAGCTCTTATGGAGAAACTGTGAAGCTCTAGGAGCCATTTCTGTCCGAATGCACCACTGGCTTATTCTGATTTGCCTCATTGCCTGCTTCATCCACCCTCGTATCATGTCATTTATGCAAGGCATCCATGGCTCCTTTTACAAGGTTTTAAAAGTACTTTTCAAATTTTAAGCCCATAAAAAGTATTACAATAAATTAATTTCTGTTTCAGATAGACAGTCGTTACTTTTTATTTACCTGCTTCTAAATGTCAACATGTCTGCACTTAACTAATGATGTCTTTTAAAATATTGTGCGTATGTTTTAAAATATTGTGTGTGTGTCTTTTTTAGATCATTACTGCCTATGAAAGCCTGTTTCCTCACCAAAGTAAAAAAATAAATTAATAAAAAAATATATAATTGCAACTTCTTATCTCCCAATTGTGACACTATATCTGGCAATACAACTTTAAAACTAAACACTGTCTTACAGTATATTTCACAATGTGACAATATCTCAAAATTTCAATTTTATTTCTTGTAATCTTGACTTTGTTTTTTTGAATTTATAACTTTATATTTCACATTTGCAAATATTTGACTTTATATTTCACATTTGCAAGTATAATTTATTATATTATATATAAACGTGACCCTGAACCACAAAACCAGTCTTAATTGTCAATTTTTTTCAAATAAATAAATGAATAAATAAGCTTTCCATTGATGTATGGTTTATTAGGATCGGACAATATTTGACCAAGATACAACTATTTGAAAATCTGGAGTCTGAGGGTGCAAAAAATTCAAAATACTGAGAACATCGCCTTTAAAGTTGTCCAAATGAATTCTTAGCAATGCATATTAATAATCAAAAATTACGTTTTGATATATTTACAGTAGGGAATTTACAAAATATCTTCACGGAACATGATCTTTACTTGATATCCTAATGATTTTTGCCATAAAAGAAAAATCTATAATTTTGACCCATACAATGGTTTTTTGGCTATTGCTACAAATATACCCCAGCGAATTAAGACTTTTATTATATTATATTATAATTATATTATAGTTTCAGTTTATGTCTCAAAATGTGATCTATTAAAATTTATCTCACCTTTTTTATACTTTACCTACATGTTTCTTATAGGGTGAGGATGAAAACTGTAAACATTAATTGTTATTTAACTGTTGTTGTTTTTTTATATATTAATTTATATTAATAATGTATTTTCTAGATTATTACTGTTTATGAAGGCCTATTTTCTCCCCAGAGTAAACAGAATAATTTATTTTTAATTCTTAAGCATAACTCTGCAGATCCCTTCTTTCTAAGTACAAGATCTATAGGAACTACGGGATCTACAATAAAACATCTACCTTCATTTTCAAATTCCCAGTGACTAAGAACTTAAAAAAAACTAACCGTTTTGAAGTCTCTGAAGGGCACAAACTGGACGATGTCCCTCAAGACGGGTTCCCCTTTGGGTGCGCGCAGGACTCCATCATCCCCATCAAGGATCTGCATGTCCGTGAAGTCTGCGTTTCCCACTCCCACAATAATGATGGACATAGGTTGGTAGGAGGCCCGAACAATGGCCTCCCGTGTATCGGCCATGTCTGTTACCACCCCGTCTGTGAGGATCAGCAGGATATGATACAGCTGACAGAGAAAAGGACTCTTATTAGTTATATTGTCTGATTTATACAGTCTTATAAACATGCCTAGCCGGAGCTTCAAAAGAGTGCAAAAAATCACCACAAATGAGTCTTTAAAAATTCTACAGAACAGAAAAAATTACATAATTTGGGTTTGGAATAGCATGAGAGTGAATAAATAAACTGAATTTTAATTTATAGGTGAACTGTTCCTTTAAATGTCTAGATAGTAATGAACAGAATATTGGATGCCCTTCTAAAACAGGCAGTCAGAGGGCTAAAATTAGCAATATTTACTGGCCTGAACATCCCAGAGGTCCTGTCAACATTAAACATGCAATATCTACAGTTTGAATGAGTGGCCTGGTTTCTGAACATTGATCTCACTGAGCTCACTTACTGAAAAATGATCGCTTTTGGGGAAGGGGTGATGTAAGATTAAATAATAAATGAAGATCATCACAAGGACATAGTGTGTAGAAGACAGCAAATAAATAGAGCAATGCATAGATAATTGCTATGCTTGAGGGCAAATATTTGACCCGAGACCATTAAATGACACGTAAAGGGACTTAATATAACTCTAAATTGATTGTAGCTGTGTTAATTGCCAAAACAGCTCGAGAGATAATCAGCTAAAGAAAACTTTAAGCGGTTTCATTTGGACATAAATTACAAAGGTTATGTGAACAAAACTATAGACAGAAGATAAAAACCCAAAAGAATAGACAGGAAAAATCATTAAACCACTTTAAAGAGCAGCATGTCAGCGCAAAATCCATTTTTAACTAAATTTTCACCTGACGTCTCGACACTAAATTTATGTCACCATGCATATTTCCCCATTACTTTTTACATTAAGTAAAAAATGTAGTCCTTTCTTTGAAATTAATTTCATAATTAACTTTATTGAAAGAACAAACACGTCTTTTCAATGCAAATTTGGAAAGGGTAGAAACCACCACAGCTATTTGCATGATGCAATTAACATTAAAGGTGCAAATAATGAATTCTATACTGAATATTCTTTAGACTGATTATCCAACAAGCAGAAGGATGAAGTGATAGAACCAAATATCTTAAATTAAAGTACAATATTAAGTCTGTAAAGTCAATGTGACTAAAGACTGAACTTGCAAACATGCATTTCTGAAATCCAACCTTAGAGTAACATTAACCTATACTAAATATATTAAAAGAACTTACACTGTTGTCATTATATTTCTGATTCAAGCAGAACCTTTTTATCGTTAGCTAGTTAGTTGTGACAACATAGGGGGTTCACTTGGGAGCCCCAATCCTCTCTGACTTTAAAAGAAAACGTCACTGAAATTTGGCAAGTAAATTTGGCATACCTGAGCCACTCCCTGTACATACGGGTATAAATAGGTGATAGGTGCATTCACTCTTCAGATTTTTACTTCGGAGCTGAGTAGTGCTTGATCTCCACATAGCCCTTTACTCATGTGACTGGAAATAACTCTGGTTGGTGTTACGGTGCAAACAGTGGTATCCCTGTCTTCAGCGATTCCCCTGGGCACTTCAACTGAAAGAGCAGTTTCTCTAAAAGAGCAAATTACAGTCGGTTCATGTCATGTTAAAGATGCTGTTCCATCCATGTTCTCTTGGTTGCTGTTGTTACCTGTCCTCTGTTGACGGATACGATTGTTGTCTTCAGTGTCTGGGCATCCCACACACTGAAGCTGCATTCATGGATGACTCATGCGTTCATTGCGAGCATATGAGCATGGTTTCACTGCAATCTGTCACAAGCAGGGGACCGCTGGCTGGAGCTCTAGGAGATCTGAGGGTCAGTAAGAGCTTTTCCGCCAGGCATGTCCCTTCCGACCTCTCACTCCTCCCACAGCCAATGTCCATTGTGGCTCCCGAGTGATTGTACTGGCCCAGCCCGTGATGGTCCCTGCATTTAATTTGGTGTGCTGCCACAGGATTGGATGAAGATTGCAGCATCGGGGTATGGGCTATCATCCTACGAGGATAAAGATTCAGTGGAGCTGCACCCCTCGAGTGTTGTTGCCATCGCCGAATTGGATCTGGAGCTGACGGCCATGCTTGCCCAGGCAGCAATGAGCCATGAGCACACCGCCCAGTCCCAAGCCCTCGTGGCTGGATAATTGGTTTATCAGGGAAGGGCGCAGCTCACAACCGTGTCCTGCACTGGTGCCTTTTTTCCCGGAGGTGCATGAAGAGCTGATGAAGTTGTGTCTCTATTGTTCCTCGACACAGCCCTATTCTACGGTTTGCATTTGAGGGTCGGGCATGGCAGTACAGGGTCCTCCCCTTCACACTGTCCCTGTCCCCCTGTGTCTGTATGAAGGTTGCAGCGGGTGCCCTTGACCCATTATGGAGAGTGGGCATCGGGATCCTCAACTACCTCGACAACTGGCTCATCATGGCCCAGTCACGAGAGCAGTTGTGCGATCACAGGGACCTAGTGCTCCAGCACATCAGTCAGTTGGGGCTTCGGGTTAACTGGGAAAAGAGCAAACTCTCCCCCATGCAGAGGATCTCTTTTCTCTGTGTGGAGTTAGACTAAGTGAGTATGATGGCGCGGCTCAGCAGCAAGCATGCCTGGGGCATATGGCATCCGCAGCCACAGTCACACCGCTCGGATTGCTTCATATGGGACCACTTCAGAACTGGTTACACTCCCAAATCCCGGTATGTGCATGGCACTGTGGTACACTCCATGTGACCATCACGCCGATGTGTCGCCGCTCATTCAGCCCATGGACAGACCTTGCCTTTGTACTGGCCGAGATACCCTTAGAACAAGTGTCCTGGCATATCGTTGTCACGACGTATCCCTCCAGTACAGGCTAGGGCGCTACATGGAACGTGCAGGCAGCCCTCAAGGTTCTAGATGGGGCCTCAACTGCTTTGGCATATCATGCTTTGACATATCTTTGGCATATGCTTGCCTCGAAGAGGCAAGCATATGCTCTGAAGTGGAGTCTGTTTATGAACTGGTGTTCTTCTTGCTAAGAAGACCACTGAAGATGCACAATTGGAGTAGTATTTTCTTTCCTGCAAGAAAGGTTAGAGCATAGGTTGTCACACTCCACCTTGAAAGTGTATGTGGCTGCTATCATAGCACATCATGATGCAGTGGACAGCTGGTCCTTGTGAATCACAATCTCATTGTCAGGTTCCTGAGGGTTAAATCCTCCTAGGCCACCCCTGGTGCCCTCCTAAGAACTCTCTACTGTCCTGGCAGGCCTTCAGAGGGATCCCTTTAAGCCACTGGACTCAGACTAAGACAGCGTTACTAACCGTGCTCACTTCCATCAAGAGGGTTGAGGAACTCCAAGCATTTTCGGTGAGCAAGGAGTGCACCCGGAGCTTCAGAAGCTCTGAGCAGCTTTTTGTTTGAAAAGGGAAGGCTGTCTCCAAGCAGAGGTTGGCCCACTGAATAGTGGATGCCATTGCCTTGGCTTAACATGGGGGTGAGGGCTCACTCTAAACCTCTCTGGCAGACATCTGTAAATCTGCGGGCTGGGGGGCACCGAACACCTTCACGAGATTTTACAGTCTCTGCATTGAGCCGGATTCTTCTCATGTGTTGAGTAACATGTAAGTGGCATGAAGAGCCAGCAGGTGTCATGCTTGCTGAGCCATTCCCCCTCCCCCGGGGATGTGAGCAACTTTTCCTCCTCCAGTAAGTTAACCTTTCTGCAAACTCTGTTTGAGTATCCTCCAACAACCCCTGCAGTCAGACTGGGCAGAGCAGTCTGACGCCAGGCCCAGTATCGATGTTTGGCTTGGTGTCCATATGGCTTGATTCCCTCCAGTCCCCCAATCCCATATGTGTATTCTTCCACAGTAAGGTTTCCCTCTCAGTGAACTCGTGTCTTCCCTTTGACAAACCACTCTGTCAGTCTCTGCTGGCACCCGTTCCTCCCTACTCCTAGGTAGGACCTGCCCCAGAGACCCATTACATATGTAGTTCTGCCCCAGGCCTGGGTCAGTCCTCATCAGTGTCTCTACATGATACCTCTCTATGGGCAGGATGTGGTCTCTGTAGCACCCTTTTCCAGAAGGCTTGCTTCCCCTTCTTTACTGCCACACTATAAACAACAAACAGGAAAGGTGTGAAGCAAAAAAAAATCAAAATTTTCTGGTGGAAAAAAAAATTCTGTCATAGGAACAGCGGTTTGGCTATCTCCAGCTGCAATGTACTCACCTTTTGGTCCCTGCTGGTGCCAAGGTCAGCAAATTAGCTCTGGGACATTGGGAAGGTTTTGACCTTTGCATAACATTTGTCTTACACATGGCTGCTTGTCAATATTTGCAGTGCTACAAGGCTGTGACTGGGTTCAGGTTGTGTCGCTTTCCATGGACCCCCTATGTCATCAGGACATAACTCGTTGTGACCAACAGATAGGGAGCATCTCAGTTACGTACATAACCCGCGTTCCCTGATGGAGGGAACAGAGACGTTATGTCCACCTGCCACAACCTTGAACCATCACTGTCCTCAGCTCTTTGGCATAAAACTTGTAGAGTGGATGCACCTGTCACCCATATGCACAGGGAATGGCTCAAGTATGCAAATTCCTCTAGCCAAATTTCATTGCCATTTTCTCTTAAAGTCAGAGAGGATTAGTGCTTCCAAGTGAACCCCCTATGTCGTCACAACATAATGTCTCCATTCCCTCCATGAGGGAATGAGAGTTACATATGTAACTGCAATGTACCATCTAAAATATGGTTATAATTTATTTTCAGATTTAAGACCTGCCTACATTTGAATATACAGTAGATATATTCACTCTGACATGGAAAGTCTTAATGATTTAAAAAATATATATATATTTTTTTTAAATTTCAAACATTAAAAAATAAAATTGATTCATTTGATTATATATTACTATTTTTTTATCTTATTTGTAGTTAAATTATATGCATTACAGTGGTGTACATAGAATCCACTGAGGAATTTCCCCTTGCAAATAGCCACAAGAAACGCTTTTCTGGCCATTTCCTGATTGCATAATTCCTTTGTGTTTATTTTTAATGAATTTCCCCTTCAGTGCTGTGCCATAAACAGAAACTTTAAAGCAACTCACAGAAGCATCTTTGATGGGTTCTTTCCCAGCCGCCAGCTTAGCTATTCTGTTGATGATGGGAGCCACATTAGTGGGACCGTAGAGCTGGATCTTGGGTAGGCAGTTTTGGTAGGCTTCCACGACCCCCTGGATCTCTGATCAGAGAGAGAGGGGACATGGCTATCACTTCTGTTCTGGAGGCTTATTTGTATTTCTCTCTCTGCCTTGAAAGGCTTCTGAGAGTATTGCTGAAGTATTGGCAGTGAAAGCAACAGATTTTGGGATCAAGAGACTGACTTGGAACTCTCCATTTTCTGCAGAAACGTGAAAGGACTGAAGCAAGCCCAATATTTTCTACAGTCTTCACACATTCTCTTTGAGTATTAAAAGAACTGTTCAACCAGAAATTACAATTCGGTCATTATTTACTCACCCTCATGCTGTTCCAAAACCATATGACTTTACTTGAAGCCTTTATGTATAATGCATTATAAAAGTATTCATAATGTATGTTGTAATGCATTATAGCTTTTCACAAATAATTGAAACCAAAGTTAAATGCATAATAATATTTTCTGATTACTTATTACATCTGAATTTGTTTGTTTGTCAAGTGCATTATGCATTATACTTTCTAAAGGTGTAACAATGAATAGATAAGTATTATAATGTATTATAGCTCTGGTTACAAATATTTCACATCATACAATGAATTATAAGGTGCATTACATAAATAGCGCATTCAAAAACAAAAACGTTTATAATAATTGTAACCAAAGTTAAATACATTATAATATTTTCTGATTACTTATTACATCTGAATTAGTTTGTTTGTCATGTGCATTATGCATTATATTTTCTAAAGGTGAAAGAATTAATAGATAGGTGTATTATAATGCATTATAGCTGTGGTTACAAATATTATAGATCATAAAATGAATTATAAGGTGCAATATATAAATAAACCAAACCAATATTAACCAAAGTAAAATGCATAATTATATTAGCAGATTCCTTGTTACATCTGAAATTGGTTGTTTGTCATGTGCATTGTGCATTATATTTTCTAAATGTGTAACAATGAATAGATAAGTATTGTAATGTATGACACAGTGCATAATTATTATTTTTTTTATAATGCATTATATAAATAGGCTTTAAAAGTAAACGTTACTAACTTTTCTTTGTCTGGGCCACACAAAAGCAGAAATGTTGGAGAATGTTCAGTTCTCTTTTCCATATTAAAACAGTAACTGGAGTCTAAATTGTTTAGCTACAATATAATATGAGCATTATAAATAGTCAGAAACAATATAGTATATGTGACTTACAGTCTAAAAGAAACAGTCTAAACCCTACTAAAATATCCAGTTTAAACTGGTTTGTTTGTGTTTTTAAACATGGCAGCTGGCAGGTGGTCTAGTCCAGCTTAACTACCTTGAGCTGGTATAACCAACTAGTTTGTTGCTAATCCAAAATGGTCAACCAGCATGTACCAGCAAATGAGTAGTGTAGACTAACCTGCTACCAGCTTCAAAACACAGTTAGGATCTTAAACTATAATCTCTAGTAATATATGGATCTGTTCCTCACACGAAGATGGCTTCTGGAGAAAGTTGTGCACAAGTCATATGGGATCACTTTTATGAAACATTTATAGTGCTTTCTTTTAAAGAGTGTTCCACAGAAGAAAGTAAGACCTATATAGTTTAAAAATCAGTTAGGATAAAAGTAAATATTGACAGACATAGTGTCTCTGTTCTGTTCCCGTGAGATGTTCCCTCACTTACTAACATACAAAGTGTTTGTCGCTCTTACCTTCACATTCATCATCCTCTGGGTTGAAATTGATGGCAAAGTCATGAGACACCTGTAGTTTAGAATAGAAAATCACACAGTAAGGCTTTGTTTATCCTGCTTCAACCTGTTTAGCATGCTAATACATACCTGGTTTCTGGTTAAAAACCTTATTCAAGGTCATAAATCCTGCTGCTAAAGGAAGGCTATAAATCATGCCGTGCTAATTTGCATGTTTCTAAGAAAAATACTTTCTGCAACACTATGCATGAAATGACCTAATGATGATTCTAAAACAAAATAGCATCCTCCCTACAGATTTTCCATTGCAAGCAACAACCACTGTGGGCCACCTCTGGTACTTTTGTACACATTTCATTGTAATTGATTTTCATTTGTTGACAAAGACATTCTGAATATAACTATAATTATTATATTTCCTTGAAAATGCAAATAAAGCTCATAGCTAGTGCACTGCAATCTGCCTGTACAAACAGAGCATAAAATGAAATCCTGTGACAGTTTACGGTCAACAATTAGGGAAACCTTTGCAAGCTGTTATTATTTTAAATCTGTAAGAATAGCCCTTTTTTTGTAAATAAAATTACAACTAATAAAGATATGGCTTTGCATATTTGAGATACACAGTGCCAGAGACTGTGGTTTGCTGCTTCAACTGGTCTACTAAATATAGAAAATGGTAGATACTTCCACATTTAGAAATGATATACTAGTAGACAACCCTTTTGAAAAGGAAAAGCATATATGTTTGCATATAACATAATCTTAATGAAGTAAATGGTGTACTTTAATTACTGTAACACAATTAAGTACATAATTCATGTCAAATTAAAGGTTTTACATTAAAGTAAATTTTTAATCGTTTTTTCTCTCTCCATGCTTTAAATGTATTAAATAAAAAGCACATGTAAAGTACTTGACTGTAATTTTAATGTACTTCAATATTACATGTACATTTATTACTATGTACTAAATTGCAACTGCATCATTACAAATGTGTAATTACACATATATTTAAATATATGACACACACGTTTCGATATAAATTACATTAAAGTATATTTTAGTTTACCATAAATGCTTGTCAGTATATTCACCAGTACACAATCAGGTAAACAACAGAAGTAATCACAAAATTACATAAAGATGTACGTAAGTACAATAGCACTCTTACATGAATTGAGACGGTATTACGCTCTTATACAATATAACATAACAATACACACTCATAATTTCTTTTAAAGTATATTAATTCTATTACAAGTACTCTTTTTAAAAGTATGCGAAATGATACTTCTTTTTTCACAAGGGGCTGTATTCACTGTGTATCTGTTCATTCTTCTCACACAGACTTTTACTATGTACTGCAAAATCTACTAACAAGCATGTATACACTAAAATATACTTTAATGTAATTTCTGTTGAGACTTTCAAGCCATGTGTATAAATATACTTGTAATTTTAAAAGTGTTTCTACTATTTTTTCACATGTGAATCTATAAAGTATATAAAAAATGGTCTTTTACCTCATAATTAGGTGGAATTCTTGCCCCAAAGCCCAAAGCAGAGAATCGTTTGTCACTGGGATCAGATAAAAACATTCATTAGTAAATAAAACAACACATTGCGAAGAGAGAGTTAAAAAAGGGCAAAAGAGCAAATAACATGAACATCTCACAAATTGGCAAGGTTTCCTTATTAAAGTGTTTTACCAGCATTTGCCCTTAATACAGCTTTCACCCTACTTTGAATAGATAAAAATATATATATTCTTCTCCAGTTGATTATTGTTTATAAAAACTTGTTCCAGTTGCTTAAGGAGATGCTCAAGGAGGAAATTGGGTTCTCACTTTTCTCTTCGAAACTGCAGCACTGGTAATATTCAGTTCAGGTGATTTTCTGGCCAGAGCAGATGCTAAAGTTAATCTTGATGCTCCAACTCTCCCGGTTTTATGATTAAATTAAATTTATGCATTGTATCCAAAGCGACTTACAGTGCATTCAGGCTAACATTTTTTACCTAACATGTATTCCCTGGGAATCAAACCCACAACCTTGTGCTTCTAATATGCTCTACCACTTGAGCAGTGTTGTGTGTAACGCGTTACTAAGTAACGCGTTACAGTAACGTAACTACTTTTTCAGGTAAAAAGTAGTGTAACGCGCTACTACTGAAAATTTGGTAACGAAACGTAGTTCATTTTTCAATTTGGCGCAACGTTACTTTTCTCATGGTTAGATTTGACAGCGACACTGCCATCTGCGCGCTTGCGCAATAGTTACAAGCTCCACACAGTACGTGACAGAGACTGGTAGCAGTCTGCAAAGAAATCATGGCAAGTGAGAAGCAGCCGATTGATTATGTTGATTATATGAAAAGTGTAAAGCATGAGTAAGATCATAATTTTGCGCAATTTTGCGGAGTGGGCAGACATGATTTTGACCACTTTATTAAGTTTGTTTTTGTAGAAAGCCTTTCTTTAAAGTGAATTTCGTTTTGTATTAGTTGTATCTTAATTTTAATCGATGTTTTATCAACCAATTACCTGAATTTAATAAATAAGAAAGTAAATATAGCATGCAATATCATCATGGTGTGAACTGGAGTCTCAGATAAACTCAGATAAGCTACTTGCCTCACAGACCTGAGAAATATATAGAAAGCTTGAAATGTGTACTTTTAAACAAAATATATAGGCCTATTTTTTCTCAAAATCTCTCTTTTTTTCTCCTACTCTTTTTTTTTCTCTTTTTTCTACCTTGATAGATTGAGTCGTATGTCTGAAAGCTAAGCTTATGTCTTATCATTTTGTCCTAGGCTATCAAGACGCGATTCGCACCGGTGTTGGAGAGCAGGGAAACTTTATTGGCTGCCTTGACGTTGCCGAAATTTAAAGTTCGGTGGATAGGGGGAGCGGAGCGGAGAGAAGCGGCGCGTGCGCTGCTCATCGCGGAGTGTCGCACTCTACCCCATGATGCAGAGCCGGCTGAGAATAAAAACAGAGAAGTTGCCGCACACAGCAGCGCCAATGAAAATGACTTTTTTTCTTTTGGTGAGGAGGAGGAAGACTTGAGTACATGAGATCAGGCTCAGAATTAGAAGTTCTCAACCGTTTCCCCCAAGTGAAAGCTGTGTTCATGAAATACAACACTGCCACACCATCCAGTGCACCGGTGGAAAGGTTCAGCCTGGGAGGTCTTGTGCTTACCCCCAGAAGAAACAGACTTTCAGATAAACGTTTTGAAAGACTGCTCCTGATGAGGTATAATCACACATTTTGTGCTGATGTGGAATAGGTTGCCTGCCACCCATGCTATAGACAACTCAAGCCTATGCCTAATATCCTCTTTTCTATCTGCCCATCATACTGTGAAGTAGGGCCAGCATATTCAGTTAACATAGCCTTTTTAATTCTGAGGCTAGTCATGCTATAAGTTGTGCTTGATTTTATTTTGGCTAAAATGTCTTTGCCTCTAAACTGTATTGTGTCATTTTATTTTATTTACACAAGCCATTGACATCAAGCCATTTTTAAGTTATTATTTTTTCTGTTGGATTTAGATGAGGCATGCATGTTTTATTTTGAGACATATGACCAATTTTGAGGTTACCAGGAGCTTATTGATACTATTTTTTTTATAATAAAGAGCACAAAAGAAATACCTGTTATGTCCTCCATAGTATAACTTTATGTAGGCCTACACATTAAGGAACAGATATTGGGTTCTGCCCAAAGTCAAACAACATAAAAGCAACGTAAAAGTAACGAGTAACATAAAAAGTTACTTTCCAAAGGGGGTAACTAAGTAAAGTAACGGATTACTTTTTTTAAAAAGTAACGAGTAACGAGCAAACACTACTTTTTAAAAGTAACTTCCCCAACACTGCACTTGAGCCACAGTAACACAACCTATGATCCAAACCTATGATCATGATGCTTTATTTTTTTAGGTGTCTGTGATTAAAATTTTAGCCCTTACAGCTTTTGGAGGAACAGTGTCTTTGTCACAGTTGGTAAACCATTTGTCTCGGTTTTGCACTATGTGGGTGGAGTGTGTGTGTCTCTCGTCAGCACTGATCGGTTCATGTGGGCATCTCCATTAATTGTTCATCTATACCAGCTGCTACTCATTACCCGATCCCTACTTATTGCCCTGTCTTGTGTTTGTCAGAGCATTGTTTGAAGTCTCCCGTTCGTATGCCTTGTTTCTCGTTCCTGTTATTCTCTGTTTCTTCTCTTCGCTGGATCATCTCGCCTCTGGAACCCCATCCACTCTTCACCACCATGGATCGCTCATCTCAGTTCCTGTGTCACGCTCTCCTTCTGTATCTTCTCACCGCCACTTCCTGGATCACCATCAGACATTGCCACTTCCAGGATCACCGTCAGACATCGCCTCACACACCTGTTGTTCCTGCCACTATTCTCTGTTCCCTGGACTCTATCAATAAATTCCTATTCAATTACATGCACTTGCTTCCTCACCCTTATTTGCCGTTACAGAACGCTCTGACCAGACATGGAAGCAGCAAGTTCCACAACACTGTCTGAATTCATCCACCACAGCGTCACCCATATGGATTCAGCAGCAGGAGAGCATCGTCAACACCGGACACGCTGTCCAAGCGCTGGTGACACAGGTGTCCGAGCTCACCCAGCAGATCCAACAGCTGACCACTCCCGCTGCGCCACCCGCACGTCGGTTCCCCGGGCTGTCTCCAAAGTGAACTACCGGCCAGAACCACGCCTACCTGTTCCCGAGAATTACTCTGGTGAACCCAACTACTGTAGAGCATTCCTTACCAGATGTTCCATGCAGTTCTCCCCGCAGCCTCGCACCTTTGAGACAGGAGTCCAAGGCGGCGTTTGTGCTAACTCTGCTCTCCGAAAGGGCAGCATTGTGGGATCGGCGGTGTGGGAGAACCGAGACCCTTGCTGCGCCTCGTTCCACTCCCTCGAAGAGGAAATGAAGAGGGTCTTCGACCGGGCCGTGGCCAGCAAGGAAGCAGCCAGAAGACTTGCGGACCTCAAACAGGGGAATCACTCTGTGGCGGATTACTCCATCGAGTTCCATATCTTGGCAGCCGTGTGCAAGTGGAACGAGCACCCATTGTCTTAGGTCACCCCTGGCTAGTCAAACACAGCCCACGAGTGGATTGGGGTTCCAACACTATCACCTCATGGAGCGAATGTTGTTATGAGTCTTGTCTGGTTTCTGCTTGTTCTTCTGTGTCTGATTCTGTTTTTCAGGAGGAGGCAACGGTTTTGTCAAACGTGCCAGTGGAGTATCTGGACCTGAAGGAAGTGTTCAGTAAGTCCCACGCTGCTTCTCTCCCTCTGCATCGTCCCTATAACTATGCCATAGAGCTAGTTCCAGGTAAGTCCCCGCCTAAAGGCAAACTTTACTCTCTTTCCGTTCCTGAGAGGGAGGCCATGGAGAAATATATTTCTGATTCTCTAGCATCAGGGTTCATCCGCCCTTCCTCTTCTCCAGTGGGGGCGGGGTTCTTTTTTGTTGGTAAGAAGGATGGTTCTCTGCGACCTTGTATTGATTACTGAGAGCTGAACAACATCACAGTGAAGAATACTTACCCTTTGCCGTTGATGTCTTCAGCCTTCGATAGGGTAACAGGGAGCATCCGTCTTCACAAAATTGGATTTACGTAATGCTTATCATTTTGTCCGCATCATGAAGGGGGATGAGTGGAAAACCACTTGTAACACCCCTAGAGGGCACTTTGAATACTTGGTGATGCCGTTTGGGCTCTCCAACTCACCAGCGGTTTTTCAAGCACTCGTAAATGATGTGTTGAGAGACATGGTAGATCAGTTCATATATGTTTACCTGGATGACATACTGATCTTTTCCTCGTCTCTCCAGGAACACGTGCCACACGTCAGACGAGTGCTCCAGAAGTTACTAGAGAATGGGCTTTTTGTCAAGGCAGAGAAATGCGTATTTCATGCACAGTCTGTTTCCTTCCTAGGTTACATCATCTCGTCTGAGGGAATATGTATGGATCCTGACAAGGTTAAGGCTGTGATAGATTGGCCATGTCCAGATTCCCGTAAGGCCCTACAGCGGTTTCTGGGGTTCGCCAATTTTTGTCGGCGTTTTATTCGCAATTTCAGCCAACTAGTCTCACCTCTGACCGCCTTGACCTCCCCTTTAGAACTACATTCAGGTGGTCTAATACAGCCGAGACTGTATTTTCCAACCTCAAGAGCTGCTTCGTTTCGGCTCCCATCTTAGTCGCCCCTGCTTCCACACGTCAGTTCGTGGTGGAGGTCGATGCGTCAGAGGTGGGAGTAGGTGCAGTGCTTTCCCAACACGCTGCCTCAGATGACGAGATGCATCCTTGCGCGTTTTTTTCATTGGTAACAGAGAATTGTTGGCCGTCAAGTTAGCATTGGAGGAGTGGCATCATTGGTTGGATGGGTCGGGGGTACTTTTCATCGTCTGGACCGATCATAAGAATTTAGAATATATTAGAACTGCCAAAAGATTCAACTCCAGGCAGGCTCGATGGGCACTTTTTTCGGTCGTTTTGACTTTTCTCTATCGTACCGCCTGGGTTCCAAGAACATCAAACTCGATTTGTCACATATTTTTGATCCATCCGAACGCCCGGTGACTCCCGAGTGTATTTTACCTGAGAGAATAGTCATCTCATCACTCATATGGGAAGTCATGTCGAAGGTCAAGATGGCCTTAGAAGGAGTAACTCCTCCGCCAGGGTGACCACCGAATCGATTGTTCGTTCCGGAGGAGTTACGGTCCGACGTTATTCAGTCAGGTCACTGCTCCAATGTCGCTTGTCATCCAGGAATAAGCCATACTAAGTGCTTAGTAAAGCAATGATTCTGGTGGCCACTTATGGCTCGCGACATTCACGATTTTGTTTTGGCCTGCTCGGTTTGCGCCAGTGGTAATACGTCTAACCGACCTCCTAAAGGGTTTCTTCAACCGCTGTCTGTCCCTTCGAGACCCTGATCCCACATCGCACTAGATTTTGTTACGGCCCTCCCGCCCTCTAATGGCATGACGAACATTTTGACCGTAGTGGACCGATTCTCAAAGGCAGCACATTTCATTCCCTTGCCCAAATTACCCTCAGCCAAGGAGACAGTGGTTACTGTAATTAATCATGTCTTTAAGTTACATGGCCTCCCGATGGACGTGGTGTCTGACAGGGGATCCCAATTTGTGTCCAAATTTTGGAGGGAATTTTGTAAATTATTGGGAGCGATGGTTAGTCTGTCTTTGGGTTATCATCCGCAGAGCAACGGTCAGTCCGAGTGGGCCAACCAAGATTTGGACAGAACGTTGCGATGTTTGGTCTCCAAGAATCCTTCATCCTGGAGTCAACAACTCTCTATGGTTGAGTATGCTCATAACTCACGAGACAGAGTTGACGAGGATTCCAGTACTTGGTGGACTGGGAGGGTTAGGCCGGCGACACACTGGATGCGTGGCGCAAGCGTCTCAGCTGCGTGGCGTGTCCGTTTTTAATTCGGCTCCCATGTTAACAGGTTAGAGCTTGCAGACTGCCTGCGTGAGATGTGCCGCGCAGAAAACGCGTGCATGCTAGAAATAGAACCAACGCCTATTTTTCATGCGACACGTGCATGTGTTGGAAGCGTTTCCAGGCAAAATATAATAGGAAAATGTTTATATGTCATTTTGTCCACAAATACATATTAATTCATGACATTTTGATATTTGAAAGTCTATAGGTTGACATAAATTCAGATATAAATGTAATTTAAAAAATAAATAAATAATTATTGATTTTCAAATATTGCACCTGTCAAACATAGTCTATTTTGCCTATAATACTGTTGACGGTGTCCTTTATCAGTAGGCGTAGGTGTAGGTGTGTAAAAAAAAAGTTGATATTGTTGTCATTTAGACAAGTGCCTGGTCTGTCGGCGGTTTCCCTCTATGTCACCTACAGCAGCAGCAGTGCGCCAGCACCGCGTCAGGCACGCTTCTGGTGTGTAAAGACACAGAAAACGCGAAGCAGCCGCCACGCTCCTGACACGCAGCAGAGACACCACGCAGCCAGTGTGTCACCGGCCTTACGGTCTGGAGGAGAGGAGTTGGGTACCTGCTAGGGACATACTGGATCACTCCCTGATTGATGATTACAATCGACAGGTAGGGTCATCTAGAGGGGAGGGTACTGTCATGTTTGGTAAACCGTTGTCTCGGTTTTGCACTATGTGGGTTGAGTGTTGTGTGTCTCTCGTCAGCACTGATTGGTTCATGTGGGCATCTCTATTAATTGTTCATCTACACCAGCTGCTACTTATTACCCGATCCCTACTTATTGCCCTGTCTTTGGTCTTGTGTTTGTCGGAGCGTTGTTTGAAGTCTCCCGATCCCTACTTATTGCCCTGTCTTTCGTCTTGTGTTTGTCAGAGCGTTGTTTGAAGTCTCCCGTTCGTATGCCTGGTTTCTCGTTCCTGTTATTCTCTGTTTCTTCTCTTCGCTGGATCATCTCGCCTCTGGAAAACCCATCCACTCTTCACCACCACGGATCACTCGTCTCAGTTCCTGTGTCATGCTCTCCTGCTGTATCTTCTCACCGACACTTCCTGGATCACCATCAGACATCGGCACTTCCTGGATCACCGCCAGACATTGCTTCCCACACCTGTTGTTCATGCCACTATTCTCTGTTCCTTGGACTCTATCAATAAAGTCCTATTCGATTACTTGCACTTGCTTCCTCACCATAACAGAAGTTCTCTCTGGTTGTTGTTTTTTTTTTGTGAAAACAGGGTGAATATTGAGGATGCTGTTGTTTTTGCAGCAATTATGTTTTTGGACATAGTCCCTCTTAGTGCTTGACTGTCCCTATCATTCTCTTTTAGTTTTTGTCCACTTTTTTGCCTAAAGTAATAGTCATATTTGTAAAGCTGTTAAGATTACAAACTGTCCTGTTAAACAGGGTCTCATGAGTTGAAACTTTTTGAAAGTACATTTCACCCACAGCTTTTGACTAAACACTGTGACGAGTGGGGCGGGGCCAAGGGACGTGGGAACGAGCGAGGCCGGTGGAGTGATTAGGAGATGAACGACACCTGTTCGACCCACCAGTCTTGAGTCCCACGGAGGAGATGGAAGGATATAAAACAGGAGCAACGACAGTGAAGGACGAGAGAGGACCAGGCCTGGGCTTTATTTTATGTTTTGTGTTTATTTTGATTATTAAAGTTTCATTTTGATTGTCTGCCGGTTCCCGCCTCCTTCTTCCCGATGATTATGGAGTTTGGATTATTACAGTGGTGCCGAAACCCGGGAGAAGGAGGGAGGCGCTGCTAAGATCCCTCGCCGCTGTGGTGAATCCGCGGTGCCATCGAGCAGGCGAGGGAGTGTGCCGCCATGGACGCTCGAGACGGTGGGCTGGAGTGAGTTGCCGGGGACGGGCGAGCTCGCTGCCGGCCGCCCATTGATGTGGAGGGGTGGCTGCCATCCGTGAGGGAGCGGAGGAGTCGGCGCCGTTCGCCAGGGGGCCGGAGCCTGCTGCCTCCGTGAAGGAATCCGGAGGAGCAGGGAACGGGGGACTCCTGCCGGCTGCCCAAAACCCGAGGAGCCGTCACCGTCCACCAGGCGGCGGAGGAGTGTCGTGCCGTCCGCCGAGGGCCGTCCAGTGACACCGCCAGGCACCGCGGAGGAGATCACCCAGCTGGTGGAGGGCCAAGCAGCAGTGCGTCTGGGAACCGGAATTTTTTTTTTTTTCCTCTCTCCCCTCTCTCGTCTCTGTCGCTCCTCCTTCCATCTCCTTTTCTCTCGCCTCGTCTGTCCTACCCCCAGGTTCCCGCAGGTCCCCGTGAGCGGTCCTAGAGGGAGGGGGGGGGGAGTAGAGCGCAGTCTCGGGAGTATCCCCCGGCCAAGCAAGGGGCGATGGGGGTATGTGACGAGTGGGGCTGGGCCGAGGGACGTGGGAACGAGCGAGGCCGGTGGAGTGATTAGGAAATGAACGACACCTGTTCGACCCACCGGTCTTGAGTCCCATGGAGGAGATGGAAGGATATAAAACAGGAGCGACGACAGTGAAATGAGAGAGGACCAGGCCTGGGCTTTATTTTATGTTTTGGTTTTTATTTGGGCTGATGCGCTGTTTTGTGTTTATGTTGATTATTTAAGTTTCATTTTGATTGTCTGCCGGTTCCCACCTCCTTCTTCCCGATGATTATGGAGTTTGGATTATTACAAACACATATATAGAAAATGAAAACACATTTACTTTTACTCACCCTCAAGTAGTTCCAAACCTGTATAAGTTCATTTCTTCTGCTGAACACAAAGATATTTTGAAGAATATTGGTAAGTAAATGGCTACAGTAACTGTTCAGTTACTATAATTCTTCAAACTATCTTTGTTTGTGCTCAGCACAATGAATATTATGTAGAAATGGTTGTTGGTAGCCATTGCCTTTTATAGCATGGAAAAAAATTACTATAGAATTCAATAGCAAATAGCGAATGTTGCCAGAAGTCTTAAAAAATATTATTTTGTGTTCAGCAGAAGAAATTATAACATTTTCATTTTTAGGTGAACTATCCCTTTAACGCCTACAATAATGGGTTTAAAACATTATTTTCTCCAAACTCTATATGTGCAACTCTTAGGTCCTTTTTCAAATGTTTTATTCATCCAAACCTTTCCACATAATCCCACACAGAGCTTTTTATCAACAAATACCCCAACAGCATAACAAGGTTCAAATATCAAAGGCACTAGGGCAGGAATCCTCAAATCTGGACCTTTCCAGCATAGTTTAGCTCTAACCCTAATCAAACACACCTGAGCACGCTAATCAGTGCCAATCAATGTCTTTGGGATCATTAGAAAATCACAGGCAGGTGACTTTGATCAGGGTTGGAGCTAGACTCTGCAGCGCATTGGACCTCCAGGACAAGATTTGAGGAAGGGGGCCCCTTGGGTGAACACGGTGTACAGCTGAGGACAGAGGTGTGTGTAAGATCATCATCATATATATGGAGAGCGTTGGAGAGATGAAAGAGACCCCAGAGGGAGAGGGAAAGGCACAGACGCAGCAGGACAGCAGATTAACACAGCTGATCACTCAACAGGCGACAACTCACAGCCATGTGACGGAGAGAGGAAGGGTATCATGGGGTCAGAATCACAGAGCCGTGCAGCAGAGAGCTGAGAAATGAGAAACACGATAACCACAGGCACAGAGCTTGTCTTTCACTTGCTAATGTAAGCTAGATGAGGTAGCAACATTCTGATAGCTGTCACCAGAGGCCACTAATGCCAGCCAATCAATGCCACTTTCTTTCGCTCCAAAACCTGAGGTGTGATTTGAATGAACTGCAGTTGAGCCAAGTGTGTGTATATTTTTGCAAATAGCATTCATGAATAAAGCTAGTACAATAATCCACTAAACTGAGTGTGCAGAACTTTTATTAAGTGCAAAGTTGTTCCTCATTCAGAACTGAATCAGAGTTGAATTTAAAGTGAGGTAGCAAACAGGAAACAGAATTCCAAATAGAATATGAATTTAAGGAAGTATTTCATTAAAATTTCATAGAAATCCATATGACTGATGTTTAACTAAGAAAGACAAACTTTGAATGCTTCACAAAGTCTTGTTTATTTTTTTATCAATTTTTTTTAAGTTCTAAAAGTCTTTGAAGTTTAAAGGTATTATAGGCCTAAAAAAGAGAATACTTATAGAAAGATAGATTTGTATTTAGTATTTCAACAAATAAATTATCCTTTGTGAACAAGGGTGCAACACAATTTCCCAGAATGCATTATGCATGCGTTTTTTACATACTAAAATAACTATTAACATTTTTTTTTAAAACATACACATTTTAACTAATCAACTTGTTTAAAATATTAACAAAAACAATAAAAGTATATCAACAATAAAAAGATTAACACTAGAGACACGTTAAACCCACAGTTTCTAAAACAGACAGAAATTAAACATTATCAAATAAACCATACTCACTACCAATCCTTACAGCAGATCACGTGACTCTTAAGCAGTGTTGGGGAGTAACTAGTTACATGTAACGGCGTTACGTAATTTAATTACAAAATTATTGTAACTGTAATTAGTTACAGTTACTACGAAAAAATGAGTAATTAAATTACAGTTACTTATAAAATTTTTAACGATTACAAAGGGGATTACATTTGAATATTTACACACATCCACATACAGATTTAACCAAGCGTGCCGCACAAGCCCTGAAAAGTGAAGCCAAAACGTCTCGATCGCCCCCTGGTGAGTGGTCCTAGTATAGGTCATAAACCCCGCCTCCCCATGTTATTCAATGGGACGCGAGACCAACTAAACAATTAAATTACCCTTCAAATATCTTTTTTCCGAAGCTGTTTTTTGTCATTTACTGTAGTTTGTATCAGGCTAATGTAAATTCAAGTGTTCGTTTTTAAAATAAGTTGTTTTTTAGATAGTTATTTAATGCTCTAAAAACGGTGGTGTGACGTCGTGATTGACAGCTGTGATTGACAGCTCTCTGAGCCGAGAATATTGCTTCTGTATGAAAAAGCATAAGTGAGTTGCATTAATAAACTAGTTGCTAACATATTGCATGCATGTTAACAATAAATTATAGGATGCTAACCTGGCTAAAACAGACTTCATGAGCTAAATATGAAGTTGATTTAGCTGTCCGCTAGATTGAGATTAATTGTTTATAATAGTTTAATTGTAGTAATACGAGTACTCGTGTTTTTACAGTTTATTCATGTTTTACTTTTTTTTAAATATGACCTATTTAAATATCTGGTTAGTAGGGTACTTGTATTTACCTTATTTTAATGAGATTGGAGTGGAACGGAGCAGACAGAGTTCACAGGAGCAGGACTCCACTTCCAAAACAGTGCAGATTACGGTATGTGCATTCTGCGAGGGAGAGTGAGGGCGGGGCACAGGGGCGGGGCCGTTGATTTCGCGGCTTTAAGGCTTTACTTCCTGCTTGCTACTGCGCATAGCTACTGCGCAGAACTGGTCCCTAGATCGCTATCTGCGCAGGCGCAAGTCCAAGATGTCAGCGCCATATCGAGACACTGGCGGCTTCAGTTTTGACCAATGGAAGAGAGCGAAGGAGAGTCGTCCATCTTTTTTTACAGTCTATGGATTTAACTGATTTCTTTCCCAAATTGCACTGACTATTCTGAGACATACCGCCCTAATAATTTCCGTGATGCGGAAATACAGTCTGGTTCGTAGAATCCAGTCATAAAAAACGGAATGCCTAACACGGACGGAATATCCCACATTTTGGATGACTAAATCAACAGTAGGTCAGTACACTTGAATCAAAACATGACATGGACTAGTGTCTGTGAATATAAAGCCCCAAAAATGCAATAGCCTATGACTTGCACATTCTGTGTCTGTGGAAATCAGGCACGGACTGGACACCGGGAGAACCGGGACAATTCCCGGTGGCCTGGCTGCCGATTTTGCCCCACTATTTAATATCATTATTGTATAATTGCCTGCCGAATGTACTAAAGCGATCATTTGCGAATCCGCCATTTGATAATTAAATCTCTAATAAGTCATGAAGTGTTAGTCATGACTTTTTTTATTTATTTAATCAAGCAGCAGCACGTTGCTCATCAGTCATCACTCAAAATACTATATAAAGGACATCATTATTATCAGTTGTAATGTTACAGTAGGAATTTATCTGAAAAAAAATCAGATTTTTTTATAGGTTTAGGGGGAGCTACGACAGACAACAACACAACCCTTACGAAAATTTACATTTTAATATTTAACTATAAATCCAGAGAAAATGGTTACTATTGTTTAAATGTGGTAACCAAAAATGTAAAATTATTTTACAAATGTATTTATTTAAAAATAAATACAAATCCATTTGCAAAAAAACAAAAACATAACAAGGTTATTTTACTTTTATATAGGTTAATAAAAGCAAGGTTAATTTTTGTAAGGGAAAAACATGACTCGTGTAGAGTATTAGGATTTTTCTATAAAGATATTGTAGTATTGTAGAGTATTGTATTGTAAAGTATAGTTTTGTTCAATCTTGAGTATTAAAGTCATGAGAGAGATGGATAACAGGGCAAAATAAAGAAACTGAAGAGAAAAATGGAAGTGAAGGTGCAGTTCAGGAGAGAACTTTTAATTATTTTGCATGTCCCCAAATTAAAGATTTAAAAAAAAAATTATGTCAGGTCCATACAAAAAAATAGTTTTGTCCATGAATTTGTTTGTATGAGTTTGAATTTTCCAGTCTGAATTTTTTTCCCAGTCCGCCCCTCCTGTAAATTAATGGCAAAGACATGGTTTCATTTACTACACATAGGCCTACTGAAACTCACAGTGTTTTCAACTTCTGCTGCCTCAATATAGGAGTACACGAGCACATAAACACAATTTCTAGAACTGCTCTGTGTCACTTCATGTGCATTTTACTTATTTTGAGAAAACTATAATCATATACAAAGAGACAGCAGTTAAAAAAACACCAATGTTTCAGGAGTTTATTACACAGAATACGTCACATGCTTATTAGATAACTGTATTTAAGTTGATGTATATTCTTTTATTTATTATTCTTTAATTTTCACAAATTTAGAAAAGTAATCAAAAAGTACTCAAAAGTAATTAGTTACATTACTTTAATAAAGTAATTGAAAAAGTTACACTACTATTACATTTTAAACAGGGTAACTTGTAATCTGTAACCTATTACATTTCCAAAGTAACCTTCCCAACACTGCTCTTAAGCATATATGGATTATCAATGCAATCTATCTAAAAATATGTCCTGCTCGGTTTCCTGTGAATGGACTGAACTCTGGACCCATGTGTGGCTCAGCTGATTCTCCTCACATTAACATGTTTGGTTGCCTGAAGACATCATGCTGTGACAGCTATAGAGAATGTTACTTCAAGCTGATCCATGAAGTGACATACACTAATCTCTGACATGATATAATCTTAATAATCACATTTTAGCTGAAGTTAGCAAGAGCTATTTGGCGATGGTAATTTGTTTAACATAGTGAAGAAAAGAGTGATTACTGAGATACGCCCATGAGAAGATAACATGGAGACAAATATTACAGCTGTTCAATCCTTCTTCAACTCTTGACTTCCAGCCATTTCAGGCACGACTAAACCCAAACAAGATTGTCAAATATTCTGTAAATTTTTAAAGGCATCAAAAACTTTAAGAATAACTTTTTACAACTTGCTGGATAATGGGAGGCAAATCAAATTTACATGGAAAATACACTCAAATGGGAGATATTATGAAATTTATTTAACATTTAAAAAGTTTTAATTTTCATAGTAAATTTTCAACTTTTTGGATGATTGGCCCTATTTTAACAATGTAGGCACATGGTCTGAAGCATGTGGCTCAGGTGCACTTAGATAAATCCACTTTTGCTAGTTTAATGACAGAATTGTCTAAAAGTGTTGGACATCTTTTCTTAATGAGTCATGGGTGTGTTTTGAGCTTAACATGCAATAAACCAATCAGAGTCTCCTTTTCCCTTTACAAGCCAGGTGCGTTGCAACATGGCAGATTGGCTATTTACATGGTGGAATTTGCAAGAGCAATGACTGAATGCTTCTCCAGAGAGGAAACGGAGCTGTTCGTTTGCGAGGTAAAAGGATACACAATAATAATCTTTTACATTGTAATCCTTTGATTTTTAATATTTGGCATGTGTCTGTGATGCTGCACATCCCTGAGTGTGTAATAGGCCTATTACACATTGTTTTACTTTACAATAACAATAGACTTTAATACATTAAGTCATATTAACTAATCGAACCTTATTGTAAAGTGTTACAATTACTTGTTAGTAAAGTATATATTATGTTCCCAAAACCACTGTTAAATTAAACAGAAAAGCAAGCAGGTGAGCATGATTTGGCATGGCAGCCAATACAAATAATAATCCTTTCCTTACCTAAACCCTGCGTTTGGACCAGATCGGTTGCAGAATCATGTACTTCTGAGATTATTATCTTTTTCTATATAGTTTAGTAGTTGGCTTTCTGTGTCATACGTGGCTGCTTGTCAAGCATGAAGTTTTATTTAAATTCTGAATAAAACATCGTAGGCTATACAGCATGCAAAGACTGGCAGAACCTGATTTTACCAAGTGAGACATGTTCCTGGGACAACATCTTTGTTGTCCCTGGAACAACATTGTGATTAACCAATCAGATTTGAAGATCCAGTTTATAGATTTTGTGAAGTTTAAGCTTAAAATCACTGTTTGGTGCTTGTACATCAGTGTCATTCATCTATCATTTCCTCTGATTTTAGGGATTACTCATGGTTAAGGTTAGGTTTAGGTGTAGGGATATGGTTAAAAATACATTTTTGGAGTAAAATGTTGTTCTGTGGTCAACAAAATATGTTGACGCTGGAACACATCTAACTCAGCAAAATCAGGACGTGCCAAAGACTGCTCCCTTTAAATTTATTAAAAACTGTCAGTCATTCATCACAATCCAACAAAGTAAAAAAATAAAATACAATGAACGTGACTACATGATGAAACTTTTAAATATCTTTATTAGAAAAAAGTTCCAAGCATGAAAGAACCAAAGTCTCTTTAAGACAAGTCATATCACTCAGAGGCCATCTTTGAAACACCTCTCAGGCATCCAAGTGCAACTCCTATCTCTTTGAATGGGGAAACATCAAATTCTCCAAAACTGTGCACTAAGTTTAGGATAAATTTCATATTTTAAATCACCAAAGAAATCTGACAACTGTCATAAAGGTTGTTACTTTTGCTCAAATAGCATTATAAAAAGCTTATTTCTCAGGCTAGATCAGCCAGTGCGCGTGTGCAGTCCTAAGAGCACGTCTCAGAGAGCTCACTGTTTCTACAGCAACCAGGACGCTTCAGTGACCCACTGACTTTACTGTTTAGCGATTGGCTCTTTCATTAAGAAGGAAGGGCTTCCTGTGATTGAGCAGCCATATTGAGCATTGCATTTTTCCCCATTCAAAACCATAAGAGTGACATGTCTTGGGTATTCTATAGTCTTTGACAGAACCCAGCACTGGACAAAAAATGGTGACTGGAGCAGTGATTGAGTGGATTCCAACCAAAGCACCTCTAACTGACCATTGCGTTTTAGAAGCCAACAAACATCTCTGTGATTGGCTACATTGCTCACCTTTGAAATTATTTGACGCTTTCCAAAGAAGAAGATACACTGGATTGTTTGCCAAATCTGTTTTGTTATGATATTATTACGAAGAAAACATAGGTTGTGAGCAGCTTTTCCATCTAAAAGCAAGCAGATTCAACAGCAGGAAGTTGTATTGATAAGACTATAATACACGCTAGACTCAAGTCCAACCATCCCCTTCAGTCCGAAGGGGGGGAACAGGGATGTCCATGGGGGGGGCCAAGCCCCCCCAAACCCCTCTCTGGCGCCAGGCCTGGGCAGAGTGCACGTGCATTGTTGACCCGTCTATAGGCACACATTACTAGTGCGTTCTTTAAATAACAACAAAAATACTGCGCCATTGACTTTAGACAAGGTTCTGGTTGGTCAATAGTTTTCAGTTGCCTCAAAATAGCAACACGCCAACAATGCGTCTGAACACACCTCGTCTTCAGACCAAACAGACAAAAACTATCAAACAAATAGGTTTATATGACAAAGTTTATCAAGTTTTTATTCATTATTAATTTTAGGTCGATACACAACCTAAGTAGACAACCTTAGACAAAAAGTGTACAATAATAATAATAATAATAATAATAAAATAAGTGTACTTGAATAACTTTTTTTAATGATATACACACACACATTATTGATGTGTGTGTGTGTATATAATGAAGTAAAAGCCAACATCACTGTGACGAGTGGGGCGGGGCCGAGAGCCGTGGGAACGGGCGAGGCCGGTGGAGTGATTGGAAATGAGTAACATCTGTTTGACCCACCGGTCTCGAGTCCTATGGAGGAGATGGAAGGATATAAAACAGGAGCGACGACAGTGAAGGACAAGAGAGGACCAGGCCTGGGTTTTAGTTTGTGTTCTGGTTTTGTTTGTGCACGGCAGTCGGCTGTGAGGGGCTGCCGTGCTGTTTTGTGTTTATTTTGATTATTAAAATGTAAATTGATTATCCGCCAGTTCCCGCCTCCTTCTTCCCGATGATTAGGAAGTTTTATTGTTACATTGGTGCCAAAACCCAGGAGAAGGAGGGACGCGCTGCTGAAGATCCCTCGCCGCTGTGGTGAATCCGCGGTGCCATCGAGCAGGTGAGGGAGTGTGCCGCCATGGACGCTCGAGGCGGTGGGCTGGAGTGAGTTGCCGGGGACGGGCGAGCTCGCTGCCGGCTGCCCGTGATGTGGAGGGGCGGCTGCCGTCCATGAGGGAGCAGAGGAGCAGGGAACGGGGGACTCCTGACGGCTGCCCAAAATCGGAGGAGCCGTCGCCGTCCACCGGGCGGCGGAGGAGTGTCGTGCCGTCCGCCAAGGGCCGTCCAGTGCCACCGCCAGGCACCGCGGAGAAGATCACCCAGCTGGTGGAGGGCCGAGCGGCATTGCATCTGGGAACCTGAATTTTTTTTCCTCCTCTCTCATCTTTGTCGCTCCTCATCCTTCCATCTCCTTTTCTCTCGCCTCATCTGTCCTACCCCTAGGTTCCCGCAGGTCATTGTGAGGGGCTGCCAAGCTGTTTTATGTTTATTTTGATTATTAAAGTTTGATTTGATTGTCTGCCGGTTCCCGCCTCCTTCTTCTCGTAATTAGGAAGTTTTAATGCGTTACAATCACTTATTCAATTATTTCGTTAGACATAACAAACTACACTTAATTTGCAAAATTAAACAAAGATTGCAACATAAAATGAAATGTACAATAATTGTTCATATGAAAGACCGTGCAAGTAAAATATGCACATTTGTCTATACCAAGTCTTCTGAACCCATATGATAGCCGTAGTTCTCTAGTTTCACTGTAGCTCTCAAATAAAGAGGAAAATAAGACAGGTTTGAAACCAAATTGAGTAAATGAAAGCTTTTTTTTTTTTTTTTTGGTGAACTGATGAACTTAATGGAGTCACAAACTGAATAAATAAGTGTTTGGAGTTGAGCTATCATTTTATTTTTCCCCTTTAAGCAGAAAGAATTTTAAAAGGACACTGACTAAAAACTTGGCAGGTGGGTTACAGAAACAACATGTCTGTAAGACTGGCAGATAATTATAAAATCTGATGACAACCTGTATTTTAAATGGGCCAACACCACATGGCCTCCAAAATGTCACTAAATAATATCTAAACTTTAATATCCTGTGAAGAACAATTAGAAATATATTTCTAATCTTGGATTCAGATCTCATTCTCTGCTGCTGCTTGTCCTTTTTGTTCAATTGCAGTTTAGTAATATATCCTACATCCAATTGCTGCTCAAATGAGCATGCATGCAAATTTTGTGCAAATCACTTTTAAACAGGTTTTTAAACATTTTTACCAAAAACCCAAAAAGCAGATAATCCAAAAGCATGGTTACAGTTGGTCAAAGGTTTTACAAATCTGTTGTTTATTAACTTTTAGTTTAAGTTTAGTTTATTTCAAGTATTTTTTAAAGGTTTTAGTTTTACCTAATAACCCTGATCTGATGTCTGATGTCGATTTTTCACAATACAGTCACAAAGTCACACCTGTACACTTCATTTTAAGAATATAAATTCAAAATATACGATCCTTTTCATGCTCCTGAGCCTTCCCTGCACTCCAAAATAATTTTCTGATGTGCTGAATCCATCAGCATGATTTATATGTATGATACAATGATGCCTGACATGCTAAACATTCACACATTCGTGATTGCGAGGCAAGCTGTTCTGACAACTGTGACTTCTTCCCTCTCTGCCAACTGCTTTGCAAATGAGTAAAAAATAGTGCCTTCTCAGCTTCCCAAAAGCATTCAGCTTACTCATAGGCCTCTGTAAAACTGGGTCACAAGAGGTGCATCCATATTGTTCAGTCATTTCCATTTACTTCCATTCAGTTACTCGCATTCTTAATCTCATTCAGCAACTTGATTTCAAACTTCAAGTTTCAAATAATCTATTAGGCACATTCATTTAATAAAGTTTTTTTTCAGACAGAAAATCTATTTAGTTTCAGTTTGAATGTATTTCAGGGGCAAGAAAATAAATTTCCATTTTCACAGTAGCCTAAATTTAGGCTAAATACAAATGCGGAGGGCATACAAGCGACCAAAAGTAGATTTATAATGGTTTAATTATGCTTATTATTTTTATATTTTGCAATATTGGATCATTTTAAATGATGTCCTTGCTGAAGTTTATTCAAATGTATTATATGTTCACATGTTATAGACAACAAATCAAGTTTTTCTTCCAATGAGACATTTGCAAATGCATTTTAAATGCTTTTAAAAAATAGATTTATACATTTGAAATATATTTTCATATTTCAAAAATATACAAAAGAATGGCCAAAAAAATATTGATAGAAAATATATTTTAAAAGATATTCAGGTAAATATATGTTTTCTATTTATATATATATATATATATATATATTATTTTATGTATAAATCTGTTTTCAAAAATATACAAAACAAAGCCAAAACATGTATTAGTAGAAAATATATGTATTTTGAAACATATTTTAGCTATTTTTATTTTTATTTTTTGCTGTAAAGTTGGAGAACATCTATTTCTCCAGCCACAGAGGCACAAATAGAGCTAAAAGCTGCCCAATTATGAAAAACAAGTTCTTTTTTTGCTCTCTCCCTCTCACGTCAGTACACTAGAAAATGCTCTTTATTATTTTGACGACTCCTCAGAGAGATCACATCAGCACATCTCCAGCAGAATCTGATGAGGGCAGTCAGACTGCCACCACCATCCAGCGTTTCCTCCGAGACGAGGAAAAGGCCTAATCCTGCTTTTAACAAAAGCCCAAAAGGACAACCTGCAGGGAGCCATACAGCAGCAACAAAGACAAATTAGTCATGGCGCTGATTGCCAAAATCACACTGGCTCTGACAACTCATACAAACAACTGCAACAATACATGCAGCAGTAATGAGCCGAGCATGTTGAGCGGAGCTGATTGTTTTTCAACCTGTGAGTCATGCTACCAAAGTGTTTAAACACAATTACTGGCTTGCAGAGAAAGAATGCACATGCTCAGACACAAACAAATCAGTATTTTAATTCTAAATCTTAATTAGTATATGATTGGTTACTTTAATTTTAGATATTATCTGATAGAGATTTACCACATGTAAAAGATTTCAGGTAACAGCCATTTTGTAAATTCTCTCTCTCTCTCTCTCTCTCTCTCTCTCTCTCTCTCTGCCATTTTATCTGCCCACCAAGAGGATGCATTAAGCAGGCAAAATTAAATCAATATCCTCTTATTTTCACTACCATTATCAGAAAAAAGCAGTGGGATGAATATCCCCCCCAAAGCCATGCATATCTGTCAGTGCGGCTGCGGTTATAGGAATATCAGGAGAAAAAGATTTCCACATATGAGAGCTACAAAGAGTCGTTATCCCCACATAAAGTAAGACACAATAATTAAAGCATTCTTCCCAATCTCTGCAATCACAATGTATGCAAATATTATCATGTGTTACAGGAAAAGTTCACCCCCCAAAAAATAACTTACTCACTGTAATAAGTTTGTTTCTTCATCAAAACAGATTTGGAGAAATTGATCATAACATCACTTTCTCTGCAGTGAATGGGTGCCGCCAGAATGAGAGTCCAAACAGCTGATAAAAACATCACAGTAATCCACACCACTCCAGTCCATCAGCTGATGTCTTGTTGAAAGCTATGTGTTTGTAAGAAATATATCCATTATTATGACTTTGGGACTGGGACTATTTTGGGACAGTTTTTGCTTATAAACAATGCTTGATCTTTGCATATTTCTCTCTTAATTTAGACAACAAAACTTTTTCATTGGAGAGACCATTATAATGGACAAGGCTCGTATTCTGGCCAGAAGTTAAAAAATATCATGGTAATTGATTTGTTTCTTACAAAGTTATTCACTTCATCAGACAGTTATTGATGGACTGGAGTGGTGTGGATTACTTGTGGATTATTGTGATTTTTTTATCAGCTGTTTGGACTTTCATTCTGATGGCACCCATTCACTGCAGAGGATCCACTGGTGAGTAAGACAGGCTGTGTTGGCTGTTGTTAAGCAATAACCAAATATTTAGGCAATGTTTTTGGAAAATCACATTAGGCTCAATCCGAGTATGTTTTTGTACGACTGGAAACTTTTTCATTCATAAATGATTTGCAATTTAGCTTTCAATAAATCAATTTTGTGTCCATACAAATGTAAGTAATGTTTATGTGGTAGAACCAAACATTATGCAAAATACATTTGAATACTCATGAGATCATGTTGGATGCACTGGTGCACTGGATTGTGTAATGTAAATGTGTAATGTTTATGCTGACAGTGTGTCCTTAATGTACATTTCGCAATATAACTAAAATACAAAAAGTATGTTTTTGTACTTGTAGATATTATGTAATATATTCTGAGAATGTTTTATTTATTATTATTTCTATTAAAAATGAACAAAGCCCACACCATCCCACTAGTATGATCACATCCATCCTGTTTTTAGCTTCAAACGATCACCTGATGTGTGATGATGAGTAACACACCCTCTCAGCCTGATCAGGAAACCCACACAGCGTAGGTGTACGACTCAGTTGAACTTCAAGCATCCTTCAGCAAATACCATATACTACAGTAGTGCTATCTTAAACCAATAGTTCATCCAAAAGTGAAAATTCTGTCATCATGTATTCAACCTCATGTTGTTCCAAGCCCATCAGGCGTTCATTCATCTTCAAAACACAAATAAAGATATTTTTCATATTCTCTCATGCTTTATGTCCATCCATTGAAAACACAAGTACAAAAAGTCAACAGTAATTCATATAAATTGGTTTAATCCAAATCTTCTGAAGAGACATGATTGCTTTATATGAAAGCTTTTATAAACCCTGATCAACGCACATACATAGAGAACATCAAATTTGCTTAACAGAAGCTCAAATGTGCTTTCTTGACATGCGAAAAGCAATAATGTTTGTTTCTTGTGTCACACAAGAATGTTTCGGCTATAAGCTTTGTTCTCAAACAAGTCCAGTACAGCTTCTGTTTACCATATTTGATGAGCTCCATGTATGTGTGTTGATAAATGTTTATGTGTGATCAAAAGCCTAAATTAAATCTGTTATTTCACCATTTAAAATGTCAACCTCACAGACTGTTACCACTGTGCAGGCTGGTGGTGATGGTGTAATGGTGTGGGGGATGTTTTCTTGGCACACTTTAGGCCCCTTAGTGCCAATTGGGCATCGTTTAAATGCCACGGCCTACCTGAGCATTGTTTCTGACCATGTGCATCCCTTTATGACCACCATGTACCCATCCTCTGATGGCTACATCCAGCAGGATATTGCACCATGTCACAAAGCTTGAATCATTTCAAATTGGTTTCTTGAACATCACAATGAGTTCACTGTACTAAAATGGCCCCCACATTCACCAGATCTCAACCCAATAGATCATCTTTGGGATGTGGTGGAACGGGAGCTTCGTGCCATGGATGTGCATCCCACAAATCTCCATCAACTGCAAGATGCTATCCTATGAATATGGACCAACATTTCTAAAGAATGCTTTCAGCACCTTGTTGAATCAATGCCTCGTAGAATTAAGGCAGTTCTGAAGGCGAAAGGGGGTCAAACACAGTATTAGTATGGTGTTCCTAATAATCCTTTAGGTGAGTGTACATTGTGAGCAGTTTCATATGTTCCAGTTGATATTCATAAAAATAAAATAAAAAGATTGTGTTGTAAAGTGTTATTTAATTGTTATACATAAATTGTAATTTATTGTACAAAATGCTTGCTGTTAAATTAATGATAGTAGAAAAATAGTGAACAGGGGGAAAAAAGTGGGGGTCTGGAAAAACTTAAAGGTGCTGTATGCAATTTTTTTGGCTGTACTAAAGCATAAAAATACCATGTTTGCAGATACTTTTCCGAAAGTTCCATTTCATTCACACATTCTCTGAGGAATAAATAACAAAAAACAATGCTACAGGGAGATATTCTACTTTGAAATGTTTGTTTTTGTGTTGGTCTGTGTAATTCCACCTATACTCCTAACTTACCCAATAGTATTTCAACATCCCAGGTTGCCAGTTAGAGGAAAACAACCATGGAAGCTAGCAAAAAACTGTATCAAAAATCACAGATTCTACCTGACCCAAGGCATATTAAAACAACTCATCAACTTACAGTGTAAAGATCATCGTCATACACTGTTAATTGCCCTCATTTCTGTTGCATTTCATCAGTCTGGCAACTCGTGTGAGCTTTGAGTTTGAGGATGAGGGGCTGGGAGAAACAACTCTCCAATATTTTGAATTTGGAATTCAGTAACCACTTTAACCACTAGCTGTCAATATTACATATTGCACCTTTAACAAAGGAGTGTGTTTCTTTAACTTTTACCACCAGCATATCATAAGTGTTTCCATTAAGCACAATGGTTTGTTTGTTTTTGGTTCATTAGGGGGATATAGCTGTTGACTCATTTGGCTATGATCTGTGGAGAGAATCCTCCCTTTGAAACAGATCTCATTATAAATGTGTAAGATGGTTATTAACCAGCTCTTATAAGGCTTTGTAGTAATTGTAGTAAGCCCGCAACAACTTAAGCACATATTGATTTAGTCACTGTGAGTCCAGAACTATCATTAAATAAAACAGGAACCGAATCAATGATCATGGGATACGGCTGTTTAAAAGACAAACAGTGAATGCCTTTCCCGAAAGAAATGCACTGAACACACTAATGCGCAATGTTCTGAATCAAGCAGGAAAAAGGATGGCGAAAATTTAAAGTATTGCACAATTAGAGAGAATAAAGCAACTATATTAACTACCCACACACAATGCTTTAGTTCAGTTTGGAAACATAAAGACCGAATAATACAGGAAAAATTCTGTTTGGCTGATTAGTTGGTTTAGATTTCTTCCTATTGTCTCCCACACTGGGGTTCCACAAGCACAGCGGTTTATAAGCCACAGACTACAGACACGGGCGAGTCTCTGGCACCAGTCACTGGCAGGATCTCCGGAGCCATGGGTTATTAGGATGTTGCCCAAAGGAAGGACACAGCCTTAGTCAATAGATCGGATGGACCCCTGATTCCTCGCAGTACAAGAAACAAATTAAATAGTGTACCAAGCTAACCAACAATGCCTCAAAGTCAACAAACAGCCTCCAGGCAAGCTTTAGTAAAGTGATCCCTCTTGTACTGTACCAAGGTCTGAGTTTTTAAGTCATTTACTTTAGTCACAATAATCTAACTGGGCTAGCATCCATGCATTCAAATGGAAGGTTATACTGTATAACATTCAGGCCAAAAGTCTTCATAAAATTATATTCACAACCCATTTTACTTTCATACTTTTATTTTTTAGATAAATTTAATGAGAAAATGTTTTTGGTGGGATATACTTCATTATATTTTATTAAGTTTATTATTATGGTGTGCTATTATTAATAAGTGTGAACTGAAATATACTCGTAAATATATTTGTAATCTCATTTCTATTCAAAAGTGTATCTCATTAATTGATATATATTTTGAATTACACATTTGTAATGACGTTGTAATTTTTTTTTTCATTAAAAATGTTACCTGTAAATGTAATTGAATTACACTACAGTTCAGATTTTTAAGTACATGTGGTTTAGTATGTTAGTGAACACACTAAAATATGTGCACTTCTTAAAAACAAAGACATTTAAAATAAACTTAAACGTAAAACTTTAAATTTGACAGTATTACAAAGTGCACTTTTTAAGTGTTTAGAAACAGTCAAGAAAGTATACTTTTGAAGTATACTTAAGTGGCCTTTATATTTATTTATAATATTTTTTTGGTAAAAAAAAATACTTTTAATAATTGAAGTCTGCTACAAGTAACATTTAAAGTACTTTTTCATAATAGATTGACAGTGGCCCTGTGAAACCCCGTTATTGTCACATTTGCAATCACAAGAAATACAGTTTTGAGAATAAACTCATGTGCACATTGCAATAGACAACAACACACCACAATAGTATGAAATATCACAGCTGCAATAAGATGTTCAAAAGACTCTGTTAGTGCTGACAAGGTGCCAGGAAAAGATTTTCCTTATTACTTCATTCATTTTATACTGTGCTAACAGTCAGTGGCACACGTTCAAGCACTCTCGGTTTCTATGTCAGTTATACATCTGTAGTAAGTTTTTGTTTGTTGTTAGGATTCTCTCAGTTGGAGGCCTCTGGTAGTCAGAGGATCTAAGGCATTGGCCCAACCGGCCTGGTCCATAACACATTCTTGGACAGGACTTGTTTTGTCTGTTGGGAATTGACTGGGTCAAGAAAAGTGGGTGTTCCAGACCTGAATGCAAGTCGAATGAGGAGGAGTACTTTCTTTCTGAAAAACTGCTGGCACCCACTTTTGAAGAGGTGTTTTGAACAGGAAGAGGAGGCTGAAGGTCAAGTTCACCCTCCAAAGCATCTCAGTGTTTTATAATGGAAACGCTTCCTTCAGTTGTTCATTTTTTGCTTTTATAGCTGTCCTATTATGCTTATTTAAATAGAAGAGTTTAGGATAAAGTAAGATTTTTTTTCAGCAAGGACACATTCAAAAGTTGAGTCGATGTAGACAAGTTCACTCACTTTATATGTTTTAGAATTGTAGACATGTAAAACATCCACGTTTCACATTATTATTAGGTGCTTTAATAATATAATTATGTGAATATCACTGCATGATTAATGTACGTAAACTAGTTTGTTCAGTTTCTCGCACAAACAAATCGTTTCACTTCATAAGATCTCAATACATCATCGGGGCCAGTGGTATTAATTTGGTGTTTAATCTCAAAAATAGAAAAAAAAATTGTCTTTTACCTTTTTGAGGGAATCCCCTCCCAAATCAACTTCCAATTAATACATTACATTTTGGAATGCTTTTTAAGAAGACTTAATTTGCATTACTTACAACGGTCACCTAAAACAATACCTAAATAGCTTATTGTTTGAAATTACCAATGGGCTGTGCTGCCTTTGTGACATCACCCAAAAATGATTGTCAAAAGTGGAGCAAATATATTTAAAGAAAGATGCACTAAATTCCAAGAAAAATTACAAGCCTATGTGATAGTGTCCACCTCCATCAGCAGAGACACAAGCACTGACCTGTCGTAATCCTGGCAGATCTCCCCCACGGCTATCAAGGCTTTCAGATACTCATTCGGCTGATATGGGTTGATGTAGTGCAGGGAACAGCTATTGCGAGGGTCCCCATTGGACGCCGTGAAGTCAATGGCAACCTAGAGAGATAATAGCATGACACACTCTTGATAAAACTGCAAAATGCAGGACAAAAATGGAATGGGTTACATAATCTGATCGATCGTCAAGTAAGTTTAATCACTTTAATTTTACGCCCAGAACAAAACGTGTCTCCATTGTAGACAATTGAAAGGAAATGTCAGTCTACAAAAAGACAAGCACTCAAGAGCTGTCTTTCCTGGGAAGTTACACAAAACCGGACTAGAACAGTTCTGCAATCAAATAGCCATATGTATAAATAATTAAAGTGCTTAAAACGGACAGTATGTCTAATTTTTTTGTTTAGAGGCGAGCCAGTTGTATAGTCATTCACCAAGCAGATGTTATAATCCAAAATACCACAAACAGCTACCATATGCTCTATAATACAGAAATACAGCTCATATCCCAGTAAACACTTGATATATTATATCAAAGCACTGTATTACGATCCTGTGTGAATCCTGCCCCAAAACATTCACTCTGAGGCTTTCACTACTTGGCATCTGATTATCTTTAATTTAACAGGCAACGGGAGAATTTGGATATTTAAATAATGAATATTCAATTGTATTCATTAATAATCTTGGCCCATTTGGGCTGCTCTTAAGGAAAGCTTAGGGTGGGGGACTTAAAACAGTTTGGAGGAGATATTAATTTGTTCTTTTGCCTCCAGCCGTGAAACAATCACATTCTGACTCAACATAAAAGTCAAGAGCAGCTGGTCAAAAAATGACAACTGTGAATAAGGACAAAATAGCATATTCTAATCTTGTTTTTAAGAATCTTAGCTATTTTTACTAGCAAACAAGAAATACAAATACTTAAGAACATTATGTTTTGCAGTCTGCCTCACAAAATCGTGTCTAATCTACTATAAATGAGCTGCATTTGTGATGAGAAGGCCGTTATCAGTGCAGCACTCCTGGCATCTACATGCTTGCTGGAGAACATGAACAGTAAATCTGTGAAGGGTCTGGATCACACCACGGTGCTAAATGTGGAGCGCACTGCTGTTCCCACTTACTGTGAAGTGTATTTGGCAGCCTCCCATGATGTAGTCCAGGAAGGAATAGACTCTGTGAAGCTGCAAAATGAAGAATGGAGGGTGAGACTCAGAAACCCTGCCACATTCATCTGCCTTGCTCACCAGAAATCACTATCTGCAAGACTACCTGCAAACTTTTAGCGTCTCAAACACACAAGTACTGTACACGAGATATGAAACTAGGCATTCTATTTCATATTCTGTTTCATTCTATTTAATACTAGTTAATAAACTGATAAATCTGCTGACCAGTAAAGTGTACCATTGTATAAATGTGCAATCTAGACAAACTGCCAAACCTAATAGTACACATTGTCCTGTTGTTTGGATTTCCCAAAACTGAATTCTTTATCTGTTAATGCATTCATTAAATCAGTTCAGAAATTATTAATGCATGTACTGATTAAATGATAGCCCTAACAAAAAGCAAACACAAGTTTCAAACTGAATTGATACATGTGAAAAAAAATCAGCAACAACAGACTTAAGCAGTACTATAAATAAAAAGCTTCCCTATGTGAAAGCGCACAAACAAGACAAATGTATTAGCCTCTTCCCACCGCACTTATGTCTTTAGGCTAAGCTTGATTGTCACACCCACCCACAACAATAATAACTCCACAGTCTTTTCATTCACAGCTGGTTGGCCAGTATTGTCATGTATTAGCATCCTTAAAATAAGGACGGCATGTCTACAAAGCTCTCTATACACAAAAACATAGACTGTCAGACTCATACCTTGAGATCACTGAGAATAACCAACCCAGAGTTCTTGTAGTTCTTCTTCTTCAATTTGTATTTTGGATTGATGCAGTCCCATGTGACCTTCAGGGGCACGGGAAGAGATCAAAGAGGTGAGCTGAAAATTGAAGGTGGCACTGCAACAAAGTCACTTTTACCACACATGCAGAAGGGTTTTAATCCATTCTAGTTCTCCGCATGAAAACGCTATGACCAATATCAAACGCCAATGAATGACTGAATGTCTCATACTACTGACCTTGTTTCCTGAGGAAATCTTCTGCATTTCTTTGAAATTGGTGTAGAATTCACCAATGAAGTCATGCTTTCCCCTCGAGTCATAATCCCAGACTAAGCACTGCAGTTCACAGACAATTGCAACAACTCATTTTTCTCCAATATGGTTTTCATGCTTTTTTTTGGTTTTATTATTGTACAGGTAATTACTTCTTTATGTAGGAATAGCTCATCATGTCTGATTTTGTCTTGCCAAATTGGTGTGAAGTAAAAAACAAAAATTATTATTTAGCATAATTTCCAAGATGCTCTCATACAACAGCTGTACACAGTGACCAATCAAAACGGGAAAAAAATGACTGAAAAAGCAATCACCATTAGTCCATATAACTCATGTAAGGAGTGTCATGACTGTTAATTGTGATTGCATATTTTCACTTGGGAAGATTTTTTGTGAAAAAACGTAAACCATTTGTTCTTAAAACTAAACTATTGAACGGCTTTGGAAAAAAGATCATACATTGTAAGGATTTTAATGGTTCATTATTTTTGTTGTTGTTCTTTTTGGAGGTTTACAGCCATTGATTACTATATACTTATATTGTAAGAAAAACAACATCTTTGTTGCCGTTCACACAGAATGCATTTTTCCAATCCAATGTGCTACTTTTTCATTGTTTTTCTATGTAAACGTGCTAGACTGACGTGTATGACCGTTGCTTCTCACATCTTTTGCAGCGTCTTGCACATGAGTGCTACGTTTTTAAGACACTGTGACTAGTTAAAAGAATTTCAACTGTTACACACAGCGCTGCTCATCAGTCAAATTTTCAAAACAGTGGACCAATCAATTTAAAAACCATTCCTGAGTCCAGCGTCTCACATTTTTTGAATCAATGTTGCATTCAATGTGAATGTTCCCTTAGACATTCTGCAAGACATCTCCTTTTTTTATTCGACAGAAGAAATTAAGTCATAAAGGTTTGGAACAAAATGAGTAACAGAATGCCAATTCTAGAGTGACCTGTTCCATTAATATTCACCTTCAACTTCCTTTCGTCATCACAGCTGCACAGAGAAATGAGAGACACCTTAAAGGGTTCCCACACAGGGTTCAGATTGTTTTTAATCACCTGTAGATACAAATCAATATCATTATATAAAAGTAGAAGAATGAACAGCAAAAGAAAGATTATTATCCCATGGGGAGGAGATCCTTACTTCAGTTCTGTGTACAAGCTGTTCTGTTCCATCATCATTGATTCGGTAAATCTCCAAGAATGGATCTGACTTGCTGAAGAGATCCTACAGTCACAAAAGAATGTCAATACAGTCCAAGCATTCAAAGGAGAACATCAAGCAATAATATTTTAAAGACCCCATGGCTTTATTAATGCAATCTACTTTACTATATCGATGTATGTCTGCAATAAGAACTCAAGTCAGGACAAAAGACGTGTTCTTTTTTACACACCCAATAGCCGTTTGCTACTTGATCTCAAGGAGATCTATTATACTTGAAAGCTATCCATTAGCATTCACATTCATGTCAATGGTAGTTGCTCTGCTGGCACAAAAGCACATATTTTGATATTTGTCAGTTTAGCTCATGGGCACTCCATTCCGGATGAAGATATTTTCTGAACTCTAAATGTCATTGATCAATCTGACAAATCAATTTGGAAAGTGATGCCATCGCAACACTCATTGACTGATGGCACCACAAGAACATGCATCAAACTCTAAACTAACTGTCATGACAAGAGAGTTTACCATGGTACAGTAAATTAGAGCCCTTCAAAAAAAGTAAGTGGCATAACATTTTACTATAATATTATGTATTTATGATTAATGTGTCGCTTGCTAACAAATTTATTTAGAATGCATTGCTACTTTTCAAGCACTGTCAATTAATTTAAAAAAAATGCTTCCAATGGTGTAGTTATGTCACCTACGTGTAAAGGCTAATTGTACTTATCATACAAACCAGCCAAACGTTGACACCTTCCCAGCTATTGCTAGTATTTCTGGTCCATTTCCCTTGAATATTTCAATTTTACCCTTAAGGTGCAGTCACTTTTACCACCAATACTACTGACAATAGCTACCCAAGCTCACAGGAAAAAGATGTGCCTCTACTGAAGTTTCTCCAAAACTTAAAATACATAAAATGCACATATGAATCACTGCTGTTTCCAGTTTAAATGAACAATAGAGTCAGTAAAAACTCTGACCACTTGTATTCCATTTCACAAAATGCTATGCTTTGAAACTGCTAACTGCTACAAAACGTGTGAAAGGCATGGAATATCAGTGTTGCAGAAACATCTCCACAAGCACATATTTTCAGTGATTTCAATCTTTTTTTGCCCATGAAAGTTTGCTAATGTGACCACATTTTTTGAAGGGGGTATATTACCATATGATGGTAAAAAAGGGAAAAAACACATGCACAATAACACTATCGGGTTGAAAATATTGGTCAAGGAAAAATTAACATTGCATGCCCATGTCTGCCAATTGTGCTCATAGCTGTGGCAAATCAAATCAACAATATTGTCTGAAACAATCATTCAGCATAAGGTTTCTGAATTGCGCCTCTCTGGAGAAGCCAGAGGACTTTCTTCCTAAGTGTGTGCAGATGTGAGAGAGAGAACGAGGCACAGAGAGATAAAGGAAGAGAGAGAGAAATTGGTAGAGCAAAGAACGAGCCATTTAATATCCCCATTTCTCGCTGCATTAGTGTGCGACATCTCCACAGGGACGCTGAAAGAGGAGGTGCCCCCACTATCCGGTTGTCAAGGTAACATCTTCCCAGTGGTTTGAGTGAAGACTGATTTAGAAAAGTGATTTGTCTGTTGTTCACATTCATCACATGCATCACACTTCTCACAGCTGTCATTGCATTTGCTAAGTTCATATGCACCGATGATTCCCCGGCTGTTCATTATTCCCAAAAGACATTTAAGGCTCCAAAGAGACGAAATCCTTAGTGGCTTTTTGTTTGGAATCGGATGGCTAAATGCACAGACTAAAGGTTAACTCTGTGCTTGTATTTTATGATCTGATGAAAGATAGAGCTTTCAGTGCCCCCTGAAAAATACAAAATATGTACTAATATCTACAGAGAAACCCATCTGAAGGTACAGCACCAAATTAAGCATTCAGATTCAAAGAGAAATTGCCAAGTGAAGAGTCTTTGATAAATGTCACATAACCCACAGCGACTTTTCGATTTAAAATGCATTAGTGCCTTCTTCATAAAGAGAAATGGCATTCACATCAAAGACACAGACGTCTCTAGAATATGTCACATGCAGAAGCTGTCATGAAGTCCAATATACAGTACAGACCAAAAGTTTGGACACACCTTCTCATTCAAAGAGTTTTCTTTATTTTCATGACTATGAAAATTGTAGATTCACACGGAAGGCATCAAAACTATGAATTAACACATGTGGAATTATATATGGAATTATATACATAACAAAAAAGTGTGAAACAACTGAAAATATGTCAGATTCTAGGTTCTTCAAAGTAGCCACCTTTTGCTTTGATTACTGCTTTGCACACTCTTGGCATTCTCTTGATGAGCTTCAAGAGGTAGTCACCTGAAATGGTCTTCCAACAGCCTTGAAGGAGTTCCCCGAGAGATGCTTAGCACTTGTTGGCCCTTTTGCCTTCTGTCTGCGGTCCAGCTCACCCCTAAACCATCTCGATTGGGTTCAGGTCCGGTGACTGTGGAGGCCAGGTCATCTGGCGCAGCACCCCATCACTCTCCTTCTTGGTCAAATAGCCCTTGATGCCTTCAGTGTGAATCTACAATTTTCATAGTCATGAAAATAAAGAAAACTCTTTGAATGAGAAGGTGTTTCCAAACTTTTGGTCTGTACTGTAGTTTGATTTACTAATGTGTCCATTCTGTTCAAATCATATCAGTCTGTGTGCACAGAAAGCCAACGTTATTTGAACAGACAGATCCTGCCCAAAGATAGCAGCACAGACATTATTCTGCTTGGCCATTTATTAGACTCCATCCATCCTCTCGCTATGATATCGGGACTGGAATACCGGAGCCAACTATAGGCATTGAGGATGAGTGTGAAGAAGAAATGCTAATCACCTCATGTAATGCAGCTAATGCAAACAATGTGAAGCATTCAAAACACACATATTAATGACTGTAATTTCTAATAAGCAGCAGCATTATAAACTACTGAGCAATAATTAACAGACCTGAGGGTAAAATGTGAAAACACAAGCTGCAATATAAGCAATTACAAGAGGGGAAACAATAAAATCCCCCCTCCCTGAAATAGAGCATTAAAATGGTTGGCTGATGAATATGTCGGGCTGATGGCAGAGATTGCTAGAAATGAAAGTGAGAATTCAATTTTATTGCCTTACGGAATTTGCCACCATTAGCCTTTCAGAATTAGCCTGGTTAATGTTCTGATGGGCAGGCGGACAAGCTCGTCGTTAGGACGGAAATAAATTAGTGATGTGACAACGTAGCCTCTGCTTTCATGCATATGCAATGTGCAAAGAATGTGGTTCCATATTCTGCTTACAGCAGAACTAAAGATTTACTGAATCATCATGCCTTTAACCGAAACAAATCCACCCTTAACAAACTTGAGATGACAAGCTGGATTAGCTTTAGCACACTGAACCGTGCACATTTTTAAATTGAAGAGATGGAGGATTATCTACACTATAAGAGGCACTGGACAACCCCTCTATGTGAGGGTCCCTCATGGTATGACATTTCGGTTCAATTTGTACAGAACTGTTTGTACACTGCATAGAAGCTGCAGATATTCTGTGCATTTACCCAGAGGCACAGAGGTGGAATAATGAATTTAAACACATTCACAGTTGTAGGAAAACAATGGATCATGTGCATTGATTGTTTTGTGTGCACATGCAGCAGACAGAAAATAAGACGTGTACAGATTGATCGTGAGAGAGCTGTGTAAAGATGCTTTAGGTGCAGATTTTGACTGGGACACATTGTTAAAAAACAAGTTCTGTCATTGCTTGCATACTTCAGAGAGTCTGCATTTACCAAACCTATAGTTACAACAAACATTCGCAAATGTGTATGGTTAGAACTACAGCTTTGAACATGTAGCTCGAAACATATAGTTTCTTGTTGGTGTAATATCTGCACTTGAATAGATATTTAGAGAGTTTAGAGAGTCTAGAGTTTCTATGAGAAACTATGAGAAGAGAACAGAAAAAAAGTAAAAAGAAAAAAAACTCTTTACACTCTTTGTCTCAGATCTTTCCTCAGACCCCCAAATGTGCAAAAATTGTACCTTTAGAGGTATAACATCACTTGGGCAGGAGCCCTGAGGGACATCTCTGTACCTTACCTTCCTCTACAAATTAAATTAAATTAATGTATTTAGCAGACGCTAAACGCTGTTAAATTCCCAGCTGAAGCTAGAAGGGATACAGCTACAGGAAACCAACAATAAATATTTTTTCTACCTATTAGATTGTGTTTTCATTAAAGTCTACACCTACCCCAACCCTAAACCTTCCCTTACAGTAATGCAGATATATTAAATAGTGTTGTTTAATAGGACTGCTCCGATCACGATCGGCCGATCGTTAATGCGCATCTCGTCAGTAAAGCCGGTTCTGTAATCAGCGGTAAATTCCCTCAGGTGCTTGATTTCACATAGAGCAGCTGTTACTACACAGAGCCGTTGTTAACTGAGAAGATGCGCAAATAAACGCTGAAAATGAACGTGCATTTGTGCATCTTCTCAGTTAACAATAGCTCTGTGTAGTAACAGCTGCTCTATGTGAAATCACGCACCTGATGGAATTTACTGCTGATTAGAGAACCGGCTTTACTGACGAGATGCACATTAACGATCGGACGATCGTCATCGGAGCAGCCCTATTGTTTAGCATGAGAAAAAGGAAAAAATATTGATGTGAGCATGCACAGTAAACCCTGGTAGGAAAATCTGACGGCTATGATAAAATGTCAGGACACCGGCAAGAGATGTTGATCCAGGAACACATCCTAGTTGGCAAAGTCACAGTCAGCCAATGGTTTACGTGGGTGCTTTGACTCACTGTATGAGCGTCTCCAATCAGAATCACAGCCTGCGCTTTCTGTTCTGGTACAGATGCCAAATAGCATTTCTGTCTCACTGTAAAAAGATGAATAGACAATATATTGATTTTCCCACCTAATGTGGGGTTGAGGGGATGTGAAGCTTGAGCGAACAAGTCATCGATTTGCTGTTTCCTTTCATTACATGAGATGTGTGAATTCATGAAAGTCAGATAAAAAGGGCTGAGGAATGAACAAAAAAGCTGTATTTTGAAGATAACCGCTAAGCATAAATGTCGCCCCAGGCTAAGAGGAAGAGAACAGCAGCATATGAAAGAGGAAGAGGGAGAGAGAAACAAGAGGAAAGAGTAGGAGAACCAGATGAGATGAGTACTGAGAGTAGGACGGGGGTTACAGAGGCGTTTGTGTACTGTGCAGCAGCGCAGCAGGAAGTGCAGCCACCTGCAGAACTACAGGGCATGGAGAGAGCTGCTCTGTGGGCCGCGCTGTGTGGGAGAGGCAGTTTACACACAGAGAGTCAGTCAGCCACCCTACGCTCCCTCAGCGCTTCAGCTCTGCTAGCACTCACTATCCAGAGAGCTTCCATTCTCATTAGGATACATCAGCTGAATGAATAGGGTTTCAAATATTGTGCCAAAGCCAAAAAATGAGAGTGCGATTTTATGAAGCCATAACAGCCCTAATGGCTCTTAACGAGGCTGAAACTGAGAAGCCAAAACATTAAACGGGAGTTGAAAGGTTCTTTGGTAGCTGCTATTATCGGTTTCCAAGTGTCAAAAATCACAACCTTTCAGACAAAGAATATAATTTTCTGTCACTAGTTGTACCTTAAAACCAAAACACACTGAGTGCAAACTCTCCTGAGTAGTTCATGCCTGACAATCTGTTGTTTTATTTATTTGTTGTTGTTGTTTTATAATGTTAAATATAATGTTTTATAATCATTCCTTACCTTATCATCTAACTTCTTGGCACAGAAGGAAAGCTCGACATAGCCGTTGTTCCCAGAAATCTCTTCTGCATGAATCTTGAGAAGTAAGAAAAGGGTTTAGCTTAGACAAAGTCAGCATACTGGAAACAGGGAATATTTGCTTTTTAAGTAGTTTTTTTCACAACCATTGGCACTGAATTCTGTCTGTCTGTCTGTCTGTCTATCTATCCCAGTCAGTCCATACATCTATCTCTGTCTATTCATTCATCTTCCTATCATCCCATCCATCCATCTGTTTATCCATCCATCTGTACATCCACCCACCCCGTCCAACTGTCCTTCCATCCTGTCCATGCATTTGTCTCTCTGCTATTACATTAATCAATCCAGCCACCATTCATCTATCTGTCCATCCATTCATCCATCCACCCATTCATCATTCCATTCATCAAACTTTGTCCATTCATCCTTCCATCCATCCATCCATCCATCCATCTATTCATCTATCCATGCATCCATTCATCCATCCTTATTCCGCTGTGTGTACATCCATCCACCCAACCTATCCATCTATTCATCCATCCATCTGGCATTACATTTATTCATCCGTCCATTCACTCATCCCATTCATCCATCCGCTCAACCCAGCCAATCCATTCACCTATCTATTCATCCATTTACCCATCCCATCCCATTCATCTACCCATCCATCCATTCATCTGTCCATCCATCCATCTTTCCAACCATCCATTCTTTGTCCATTAATTCAACTCAATTATTGTCTTTGACCTCTACAAGTTTGTTTGTCAAGAGTGGTTCAGACTGACCTCAGATCAAAATGTGATTTCGTCAGCATTAAAAATCTACCACCAGTTTGTAATACAATGAGGTGGTTCACTGCTGTGGGTATTTCAACATGAAAAGGCCATTAGTTTGCAGTGTGGTTTGGAGAGACTTTGTTAAAACTGATGAGAAAGCAAAGAATCAACACCTATGATAAGGTATTACCTATGGTATTATGTTTTGTCTTACGGATGAACCTTGTCTGCCTGCAATAGAAACATGCAAAAATAACTTGGCGCATCACTTTCTTAGCAGACATGGTAAGAATATCCTGTGTTTGTCTACCTACAGTATAAAAGGTCTAACTGTGTTATATGATATGAGCCCAGAAAGCAGCAGAATTTAAGTTGGAGGTCGAACCACATTCACTGCAAACCAAACTACACAGATTTATATTAAAAGTCCATTACACGGGTTAGACCTTATTCCTGAAACATGATAACTTTTTAATGCACCTGTGTTATAGAGATTCCACATTATCTATCGCTCAGGCATCACACATACTAGCGGTTTCACTCAGCTGTGTCAAGAAATATTTTAAAGTGACATTTCATTCCAGAAGTAATAGGGAAAAATCTCTCATTTTGTAATGTGCAGTCATCCTCTGAATTTTGTGATGAGCGACGTGGGCATGATTTGGCATTTAGTTGGCACTTTAAAAAAAAGTGGGTGGTCCTACAGATGAATGAATATCACTTTTGAGTGACATCTCATAATGCAAAACTGTGCATTGTAAATGGGTGGGTGTAGATGCCAAAAACCCAGCCTTAGTTAATAAGGCCTGAAGTCTACAAATATAAAGAACTAGATATACTTAAGACAAATTTCTTTGTCTATTTTCATTTAGATAAGAGTCAAAGTCACATTGTGTTTTTTTATATAGCACTTTAAGTGACATATTGATTTAAAGCAATCTGCTTTAGAGTATCTATCAAACATGAAAAAACTATGTCAGTTTCACTTTTAACTTGAATTACAACTTCAGTTTCTACTATAAAGCAGCTTCCATGTTTTTACTTGTGTCTGACCTCGACGGAGTAAACAAAAGAAATAAACCAAAGAAAATGTTCATGTTAAAATAATGTGAAGCCCAAAACCCACCTACCTTACATAATCACCACAGATCAAAGGTGTTTACTAGAACTTTTACAGAAAGTTTGCTTTGGCAAGCTATTTCGATCCAAAACCAAAAAAAAATCATTGCATTGTATTATAACTTAACAAAACAAACTTTCTATTAGTGTAATTTTGTCTAAAATTATGACATGCAATAACGTCAAGTATGGTTTAATGATAACGAAAGAGGAGAATTATATTGTTGGAATCATTTCAAAAGCAGTTTTTTTCAGCTGTTGAATGATAAAACACTGATAGCTAATCAAATTCTACCCAACTGTAAAGATTGCAAACAGAGGCTGACAACATAACTGCAGCGCATGCCAATAATAGACAGACCCTTTATAACAACCCAACCTCTCGGCAATTTGTACTCATTTTAAAATGTGGCTAATTTGTACAAATTCGTATGACCTCACTTGTACAAATTCATACAATTTTTGCTGAATCGTATGTATTTTACAAGATGCACAATTCGTATTAATTCCCTATCATCGCCCCTAAACCTACCCGTCACCGGGGTCTAGAAAAATAATAGAAAATCATATGAGTGAGGTCGTACAAATTAGCCACCTTGTAAAATACGTACCAATTGGCCATGAGATAGCCTTGTTTATATAGTTATTTTTATAGCTACCTTTATAGTTGTTGTTTTTGCAATGGTCCTTTACCAAAATGAGATTTTGTCTAATTAAACACAGTGATTCTTAAGGAAATTTCTGCTAAACAGTGGTTATTGTCAAAGGATGAGTTGGTGAGGCAAAGAGTGTCTGCTTTCATTTTGCAAAAGTACAGCTTCATCCTCATCTGACTATCTAGGAGTGTGTTTCCAGTAAAGTAACTTCAATTGTCTTTTATTTATTCTGTAAACAAAACAAAACCCCTTTGTGAATGCTAAAATCAAGTGAAGCCAAATGAAACTTCTACCACGAGGGCTTTCAGTGAATGTGTAAATGTGTACAGCAGCAATTAAATATGAATTATGTGTTTTCTACTCACTGTGATTGTTGATTTTCCAGCATATTTTCCATATTTCAGCAACAGGGGTTTCACCATCTTTTTTTGGGCCACTATCTATGGAACAAAGTAAAATGTTTATAGGAAATAATATCTAAAAAATAAAATATATATAATTAATTTTTTTATAAAAAAATGTTATTATACTTACTTTACTTTTATTATACTTTAGACCACATAGTGTATAAATAAATAAAATGCAGAGGAAAGTGACATCACCTGTCCAAGCGTGCACTCCACCCCACCCAGGAAGTCATCGTCTCGCGTCCCAATACTGTGGGCTCCGTGAATGTCGTAGACTTCAAAACGCAGTTTCTGTACTTCCTCAAAGTAGTAGTCCAGCATTAAGACTTTGGCAAATACCGGATTCAGGTTACTCTTGATCACCTCAGTACGGTCCAGCTGAATTACAGAAAGAACAACAATTCAGTCAACAGTAAGTGAAAAACTTCTCACTGGAAACATCTGGCTTCACAGGATGTATTGTTTGTGCGCTGTCCCTGGGTAAAGTCAAAGAAATGACGGCAGTGGGATGAAGGCCTCATGAGTCTGATTGTTGAGAGCTTCCACACATGCAGCTGCGATGATCACGGCCTTGCTCTCATACAAAACACATTTGTTCTCGTTTCTCATTCATCAGCTGTCTCTCTCCTCACCTCCCCCTGCTTTGCGATTGCTCACTGGTGCATGTCAAAAACAAACGGAGCAAATACAATCATTTCTGAATTAAAACCTCGCTGAGGCAATTAGCTGGAGGAGTTAATGCATCATTCTCCAAGATGTTGGAGAAGATATTAGGGAATTGGTTTAGAGATGCAATCTGAAAATATAAGTATAAATGCATTGAAAGAGACAAGCATTTGGGCTTTACTTTCTACCAAAGCAAATGCTGAACAAATAAAGAAGGGAAGTTTATAAAAGAGAAAAGAGTGAAAAAAAGTGAATCTTCAGTGAATGGTTGCCATCAGAAAAACATTATGATAATCCATAAATCCATCAGTTAACATCTTGTGAAGTAAAAATCTATGTGTTTGTAATAATTTCAATTTAAGACAGAATTCACGTTCATTATCCACAATAAAAATTATTTTTGTATGCATCCCCCAACATACAGTATTATAACAGTTTTGGACTGTTTTGTCTTGTTGACTGTGTTTGATCTGTGCATAATTCGCTCCTGGTTCAAATAAGACAACTTTTTGACTGGAAAAAGCAATATTATGGATAGAAGATTATTTTGGATTATCGTGATGTTTTTATCATCTGTTTGTACTCTCATTCTGATGGCACCCATTCACTGCAGAACATCCAATGGTAAGCAAGTGATGCATTGTAAGTGATACATTTCCCCAAATCAGTTCAGATGAAGGATGACCAGAGGGTGACTGCATTTTCAGCTCATTTTAATTTGGGGGTGAATGATTCTTTTAATTGATAAATTTTCTCTTAAATCTGACAATAGTTCAGCTGTTTTCACAATAGTGTAGCTTTTTCTTTTTTAGCTAGTGTAGCTTTATCTCCTTTTCTTCTTGTTTTTTCTTCTTTTTTTCAAACAAGTATTGGTTTAGCATGAAAAAATGTTGCTTCACTGTTTCAGTTCAGTTCTTTGGATGGTCCATGTTAATGAACCTGTTCAAATAAATGGATTCAACTGAGTCCCAGTGCAGATCCGCCTAATTTATCATGTTTTTGGTTTCAATGTAGTTTTCTGGTTTCATTTATCACATTTAGTGTACATTGTTTGTGTGCAAGGTAACTACTGCTCTAAATAACAATTTAATTGTAATCGGTCATACTCGCACTAAATCAGATTAACAGTATCCAACCTCTAATGTGTCTGCATAACACATATCAAGCAATGAATGACCCTCCTCCATAAGCCCGTTTTTACAGTCTTTCTTAGCAATTACATACAGCCTCACATATAAAATATTCAGCTCTTCAATCTACTATGTATGTACCCTTGAACTCAGGTGAACTCTCACATAGTGCAAGTGTAAATGAGACTAAAGGAGCTGAAAACCATTCATAAACCAATATGTCTAAGTCATAGTTCTTCCCAAAAGAAAGAAACAAGACATATTTTGCATAAAGAACAGGCCCAATAATGTTTTGTGCACCGTGACATTTGTGACCCTGGAGCACAGACCAGTCATAAGTAGCACGGGTGTATTTGTAGCAATTGCCAGGGATTATCATTAATATTAGTATATTAAGAAAATATACTGTTTATTCAGATATTTTGTACATTTCCTACCGTAAATATCTCTAAACATTTGATTAGAAACATGCATGGCTAAGAACTGCATTTGGACAACTTTCCCAATATTTTTATTGCTTTTTTGTTTTTGTTTTTGTTTTTTGCACCCTTAGATTACAGATTTTCAAATAGTTGTATCTCTGCCAATTATAGTCCGATCCTAACAAACCATACATCAATGGAAATCTTTCAAAAAAATATTCAGATTTCAAGTGATGTACCAATAATAATTTTAAAAAAAATTGACTCTTGGGACCGATTTTGTGGTTGAAAATAATTTTCCTTACAACACACACACACACACACATACACACACGTGTGTGTATGTGTGTGCGTGTGTGCGTTTGTGTGTGTGTGTGTGTGTGTGTGTGTGTGTGTGTGTGTGTGTGTGTGTGTGTGTGTTGTAAGGAAAATTATTTTATACATGTATTTCTTTTAATCTATGCTCTATGCTGAAAAGTCACAATACAATCATTAAATTAATTTCTGTGTTTTTTATTAGGTTACCTTAACTAAAATATTTAGGTATATAATAAATATATATATATATTTTTTCCATGACAAAAGACCGGGACATGTTTTTATTTAGCTGAGAGGATGTAAAGATATTTTCTAGCACTGGATTATTTAGACCTAAAATAGTCATCTTCTTCCTGGGAGGTCTAAAATTTGCTGTTCTAGGGGGAATATTGCTAATATTACTTTTGAGGAGCATTACGGATGTAAAGCATGACATTGAGAAACTATTATGTCCAATAACCTCTCGACTAGATTACTATAATATTGTGCTGGTCGAATGTTTTTTCTGAATCCTTATATAGGCTACAACTAGTTCATACTGCTGCTAGACTAGAGTCTCTGCTATCACTGCAAACACCCGACTGCCTCCCGCAGCTCCTCCAATCACAGGGAAGCAGACCTCTTATCAATTCCAAGTACATCTGCTGCTGGAAAACCATTTTATTACAGAACTCAGTAACAGTAGCACCCTGCCAACATACAGAAATCAGACACGTTCCCAATACTGAGGTTTAGTTTGAAAACTCTGTTTTTCAAGATTTGGCTGGGTCTGTTCAGGTACGCAGCCAAAACTAGTTTGCATACCGACAACAAGGAAAACCTGAACAGAAATTATAAGGCCGTCAACCTTTCAATTAACTTGTTTACTCAAGTTATCAGGTGAGGTGAGGCGACGGGCCGCGTACTTTTGAGTGGATTTCTCATTGTAGCTTTTATCAGCCTAACACTCTTTTCTCAACGCTAGTTTAGACTTATCACCATATTAAGCTACTTTGCTAACAATTTTGACTGTTCAAAGATTTGAATAAACAAACGTGTCAAACTTTTGTTTCATTCAACATTACTTCAAATATACAGAAAGCAAGGAAATCAAGACGAAGAGACTTTTGAGCTTATTGTCAACTTGAAGAACCTTATAGTGAGTTAGTACAGAGCTGTTAAATGAACCAGAGTTTGTCTCTTTACCCCTTACAGTGGCAGCTTTAAGATGTTTGAGAAGTATAACAGAAGTAGTGAGAGAAATGAAGTGATGTATGTAGCCTGAGGTTGTTGTAGAGAGATTATATGGGAGGTTCATGAGGGTCTTAGAATATTATGCTATATTTACACATACTATGCAGTCTTCACATTGAGAGCGCGAGAGAGAGAGAGAGAGTAAGTGGAAGGGAGCGCAGAGAGAGATATGAGTAGGCTTAGCTCCCACTCAATTTTAGCTCTTTCTTTGCATGACAATGGCACTTCCCCATTGATAGGTGCTGCATGAGCAGATAGTGGAACACCTAATGGTTTAAGAACATCAGAGAAGCACTTGAAACAACATAGAGCCAGAAATCCAAATGGTCTGAATCAGTTACCAATGGCTACATCTGAATATGCCAACCCAGTCTCATTGAAAAAATGTGCCTGTGGCAGGATTTCTTCAAAATGTTGGCACTTGCATGTTTTGAGAAACTTTCATGTGCAGAGTGTAATGCTCTAATGCATTTGAAAATAATGTATCACCTACGTTAAACTAAATCTAACCAATAGTGTTAACAAAAGCAAACATGAGATTTAAAAAAAACATTTCCTGAAGGAACCATGCCATTTTATCTTGCTTCTACAAGACTTTGAGCTATTTTATCGTGATTTGTGTTGGATATGCAGTGCTGTACCAGGTGAGCTACCAAGCAAGTTTACTTCAGAATAGCCATACATATGTAGCAATGAAATATGCACACTTGCATACTATACAGTACAATAGGCAAAAAAACTTTAATGATATTTTAATGATAACATTTTAAAAAAGGATACGAGATACCTGCAAATCAAACTAAAAATAAATCAAAAAAAGTCATAACTCCTGGAGAGAAATAGTGCAGACACTGGAAAATGACCAAACATTTTAATACACATGCAAATGCCGTGTAACTTGAAAGACCATGTGCTGGGCTGTACACATATTCTAATAATTAGTGTCAAAGCTGAAGCATACTTTGGGATTTAGACTATTATTAATATTGCTAATGCTTATGCTGTGTTCACATCATGTTGGAATTACTGTAATTAAAATATTCAGATCAATCAAAACCATAAACATTGTTGTCGATAAATTAGAAACTTAGAAGGTTATGAAGGCTTAGATTTCTCTCACTTAGCTATCTATTGTAAGATGTGAAAAGTAGCAAATGGCAACCGCCTTAACAGTTACATTTACTTTTATGCATTTGGCAGATATTTAAAGCAACTCACACCTCACATTTTATTAGCTGATGCATTCCTTGGAAATCAATGTATATCTTTCGGTTAGATATGAAAAGGTTTTGCTGTAATCATCCATTGACTGTACATTGTTAATGTGTGCAATTTCTTAATTCTTAAACAGTTTGCTAGAGCATATACATTCTACATACTACCCATCAAAACACTCCCAAAAATGCCCAAAAATGTGTTCCAAATAACCAAGAACACCCAACATCCATTTAGAACTGCTTTGGAACCACCCAAAACACCCTTGCACTGTGCACAGGCATTTTCTTCTAAAAATCTGTTTTGATATTCTATTAAGAATTTTTGGACTCAGTATTGAACTCAAATTGTCCTACAGTGCAGCGCATTCACATAATGAACTCGCATTTTGTGCCCTAAGTAATATTTAAAAAGTCAGTCTTTTTAAATCTTGTCACCCCTCTTTTCCATATCAGTCTCTGCTGTGGAGGGACTGCATTTGGAAGATATAAATAACAAAAACTGACAGCAGTCAGACATTTGGTAAGCTTCTTACAAACCACTTGACGTCTTAACAAAAAGATTCCATTATGTCTAATGCCTAATCTCTTCACTGAGCTATTTAAACGAATACTTTTAGCAAAAAGGACAATGGCACACATATCTGTTGCTTTGATCATTCAGCGATTGTAGAGCAGCACCCACTTAGTGTCTCACGCTGTGACGATTCATACGCTCACTGCTTGCACGAGGACATTAAAGCCTAATATTGAACTTATCATATTCTGGGCATTCTGGTAATATGATCATGGATCGATGCAACATGCTCTAGTTCATCATGAAAACAACGGATCTAATGGGAATAACATGGGAATATGCAAAATGAGACTATATTGATGCATCCTAGACATGTATGCCAAGATCCATGAAAACGCCTGGCAGACATTCAAAACAGGAAATGTAGACTAATGCAGATGACAAGAAAACAGCATTATATATATGTTTTGCACTGACTTTCTGGCAAAATATCTGTGTCTAATATTGGGTGAATGTGGTTCTATTTTTTTTTTTCTGCTCCTGTGAAAGAAATCTGTCATGTGTAAAAGCTAATATCAGGGAAAAGATCGAAATCATTAATTAGATAAATACAACTGCTCTAGGTGTAAAACCATGCAAATGATATTCAAAGTGAGGATCTATCAGTACAGTAAAATAATGACAGTGGCACTTCTAAAGCTATGTCAGTATGCAAACACTCTTTTGCTTAAGAGACTGTATTTTGCCATTTTGTGAAGAAAACCAAGAAAGGCTGTCAAATATGGATCTTCATATGCAAAGATTATTACATTAAAAAATTACAAAAACTAAAATTTTTACAATCATTCCTTCATTCAGTTGTTCGCTGGTGCTGATATTTTACACAACACACTGTTGCCACCATGACAAAGGAATAGGAAACATTTTCATTTTGCTTAGTTTCATCCGAGATATTTTGAAAATGTTCATACACATGAGTCAATAGTGTCCACTGTCCGGTGTTATTTTTAGACACTACTCACTTTGACTGAATGGACAGTTAAAACATTCTTCAAAAGATCTTCCTTTACGTTCCACAGAACAAAGAAAGTCATACAGGTTTGGAACATCATGAGGGTGAATAAATAATGACAGACTTGTGATTTTGATGGTGAACAATCCCTTTAAGAGCACACTCACCAGAACTCCCATTAGCACAACCGCTACAAATACTTCACAATGAAAACTAATCATGTTCATAATAATGCTTCTCAAACCATCAGTTTTTAAACAACTTGCAGCTGCAGTCAGACTTAATCATTGGCATGCAGTGTGAAGATAATGCATTTAGCGTTATGATTGTCTTATCCACACTAATGAAACGGCTGCAGAGCACAACCATTTTTCCTTCCTAGACTGCTCATCTTTGTATACTGCTGCTCCATAAGTGTGACTGAAATATGTTATGCAGAGAGCTAAAAAAAATCTTAGATGCAAAAACTAATTTCACCGTATTTAGACTCAAGTGGACTAAGATGAAGCACTGTTTTCATCACCTGCACATGGAAATATGCAAGAAAATCTAAAAGTGCAAAGCATCCGTATGTGTCTGTATAGTTGTAATCAGTTATTTCAAGATACTCAAGGCATGTTAATTGTCAAATAAATCTAGGAAAACAAAGTCTACAATAACATCTCAATGGCTTTTTCATTTTGCTTCTCCTATTTCATGTGGGTGCTCTATAAAATGGAATCTTTTGAATGCAATGAACGTTGAAGCAGGGTGGCATCTTTCACTTTGTTCACTGTGATGTTGAACGTGGCACAGTTGTTGGAATAATGGGGCCAGGATTAAGATTTCATCCTTCAGCCTGACACATTGCTGCAGACAGCTTCGCAGCTTTGCCGAGCTGTCTTCAGCACCACTGCTGTGGCTCCAGATAATTTTTTTCTTACACTGACTGCTTTGATATGGAAAAAAAACACCAGAGTGGTCGCTCTCTTTGCTTCAAGCGCCTTTTCCTGCTGTGTGACAATTCCCTGTGCCTAGATTCATTCCAAAAAGTGCCCACTCCCCCCACTCACATGCACTTTGAGCAGCCCAGACCTTCACAGTCAAGCTCTATACTATCAGAATGTCAACTGATGGCATTGCACAAAATTATACCCATCCAACAATCTCTATCTTAAAGCCTAGGTCTAACACTTAGATCTGTTTAAGCTCTAATCATTGAATAATAGAAAGAGAAAAAGGGACAGGTGATCCTGTAGCACTATAAATGTACAATTTAAAAATACAATACTAATGAATTTATTTATAATTAGTTATAGACTGATACATTGGCCAGCAGAGACAGAAATGATCTTTTCTATTGAATGGATCACTGAATCATTCTCTCAGTCGTTTCATTCTAAACGCCATTCAAAAAGGAATGAAACACCACTGTATGTTGCCATGGCTTTGTTAGGAACTATATTGCCAATGCCAAAATAGAGCAAAAACAACAATATTCACAAGATTGTGCCTTAAAATGTAACTTAATATTAACAGCACTCTTGCCTGTGTGATATTGCTTAACTTTATCATATGATGCAAAAATTATTAAAAAAAAAAAAAAAATTGGGGATATTTTTGCCATAAGCGACTGTTAATTTCAAAACATATTAGCCAGGCCCATTAATCAGTCGTTTGTAAATTATCACTCTTCTCATTAAAAAGTGCACATTTTATGTTTTCAGATACTTTAGCAAGTACATTTTGTTTACAACAATTAAAAGGTAGTTTAGCAAAATAAAAATAAAAAATGTCTTTATGTATTAACCCTCATCTTGTTTAAAACTTATGGAAGCCTGTTTCAATGTGGAATAAAACATGATACGGTAATTGTAAATTTTTCATCATAATTCTGACTTTTTGTCTCGCAATTCTAAGTTTTTGCCTCAGAATTCTGAGAAAAACAGTTATAAGATTAAACGTTGGAATTACATTTTGCATTTTTTATTCCATGACGAAAACAGGTGTCCATGTAAACCTGTATAACTTTCCTTTATACATTTCTTAAAATCTAAATTTTACATTTTTGAGCACTGTTAGATTTTTTTTGCAGTTTATGTTTACCTTGGTTTTTGCCACTTCATCTACATACTTAAGCCCAATTAGTCCAGGACAAAAGATATTAAACGAGTAACCTGCTTATGGCAGGGGGGCCTTTCAAACATAGCTTGCAAATGGTGGTTAAAACCACTACTGAGACCAACAGGAAAAAAGGATACTCACTTCAGTCCATTGACCTTGGTTCTGTACCATGAGCATGACGCAGGGGTCAGACTTATTGAGCGTGTCTCGGTCCAACAGGGACTTGCAGGAAACACGCAGCTCCACCTTGGATACAGAAGCGACAGGGCCTCCTAAGCCTGCCACTGGGGACGTCGCTTCCTGTGAGTCACTCATCCTGACAGAAAGATGAATGCGGAGGGTCAGCCGGAGATGGGATACTGTAGTGCCAATGGGCTGATCTTTAAAAGCCTCAGTTTGACTGAAGCAGGACTCTCCCATGCAGGGATTCTATTTTTTTTAATGTGATCTTGTGTTGTTTCTGCGTAAAGCAAAGGATGTGGGATGTCTTAAAACGTATCTGTCAGTTCGACTTACAGTTCTCTACAGAGAGACATCTCTATGTCTGATTCGCTTTAAAGGAGAACGGGCTGCTGGGAGTGGTTCAGATATATAAAGTGATCAAATGGGATGTTGTAAATCAGAGATGTCCATTAGTATTACAACTGCAAAATCCCAGATGAGAGCTTCAGTTGGCAGCCTCTTCCACAACAGACTCCTAAGTGAGAAATAAGCACGTGAGGGTAAGAAATACCAGGATGTACTTCATAAAAATGTACTTTTAACATCCAATAAATGGACAAAAGCACTGAAACCACACTGTCATCAAAAAAACACAGCTTACAATGTACACACAGTTAGGATTCACATGTGAGTAGAAAGATATAATTTCATGGACTGAGTTAACCTGAACGTCCACGCGTTGGATTTCCTTACTCAGATTTCACAACAGTTGAAGTTGGTCAAGCATATTTGTGGTGATGAACAACAGAAAGCTGCTTGGTTTGAAAGAGGCTCCCATGTGAGCTATATATACTTCACATATTGCTAAAACCCATAATTTAGATTTGAATCAGGTTAACCCTTTAACTTGACAGTCAGGATATATTGATCATTGGTGAATTTTTTTAATTTAACATTCTATTGACATCTGTAGGATTTATTACTTATATTTAGGCTACATGTATTTTTATTGTTTAAATTTACAGTCAGGTTACTTTATTTGTGGAAAAAAGTCTAATTAGAAGTGGGTTAACTTCTTTGAAGAGGGAATAGAAACACGAATATTCCCGCAACCGTCCAAAGACTTCCAAATAAATTTATTTACATTTATATATATAAACATACTGTAAACATACTGTAGGTAGCATGGGTTTGACTTTTGCGTCGCCTCGCGCATGATACCGGGTTCAACAAGTAAAAAGATATTCAATTGCTGGAAAAAAACGTGTCTCTGGCCAGTTGATGTTTTTTTCATTGCCAAGCTGTTATTTATCTAATCGCCGATATGTGTGTGATTGGCTTCCAGGCAAACGCGATTTCTCCTTGCCGCCAGGTCAAAGTAGGCGCTATGATTAACTTGTCATCCAACTTTGTAACACGTCTTAATAGAACTATGTCATTTTTAGTCCCCTCGCACCTTATAATTTGACTTCCTTTAGTGCTCAAGCTAACCCGTCCCCTATAATTCGTGCCCAGCGGTCATATTATGAAATCCCATTACAAGTAACATTAACCAATGTGTTTATGTATTAGATATTCACTCTTTTAAATATCAAATAAGCAAAAGCAATGCGTAAATCTACCAGGCAGCATTGCAATGCGCTCCAGCGCGCGCGGTTCAGCACCACAGTCCATGGACAGCTCCGCTCACATCTATATTCACTCACTATAACAATCAGTCCAGCCATCCTTACACTGCTAAGAATGTGAGCTTTCCTACACTGCTGTCTCTTGTGGCTGAACTATCATTTGATTGAAATGCTTAACATTTGAACCACAAGTTAAGAATCACAAGCTACGATAAATGAAATGATTAAACGAGTGATCATTTGATCTACTACATGATGAGTGCACAGAGTTTTAGAATGCAACACGAATACGCCAAACTTTTCTCGATTAACGCAAAGAATCCAGAGTAAAACAGCGTGAAGAAAATGACAATAAAGTAACATGAAGAAACTGTTAATAGATGACACTTTAGTCCAGTAAAGTTAATCTCTCTCGCGTCTGCAACCCAGCATTTGTTTAGTTGCCTAAATAACCCATAGTTCACTTTATATCCTCTATTATTTATCAAACTCTTATGCATATAATGGTCGATTAACGAGCATAGTTTGTTTTTGCTGCATCCTTTACCATTCCGCAAAGATTTGCAAGCACTGACAAGTTAGATACCACATGTAAACAACGTAATCAGTTGTCCCTAATTATAGCCTAACTAACACCACTGCATATGCAAAACAGCATATAGTCAAACAGTAGTAATAATAATAATTAATAATAATAATCATTCAAATTCCTTGATGCCTAACAGCAAACATAATTGATTAAGTCTAAATGAGAGCTGGGTTCTCACCTGCTGTTGCTGCTGCTCTTCTCTCAGTGTGTGTGTGTGTGGAGAGAGAGAGAGAGAGAGAGAGAGAGAGAGAGAGAGAGAGAGAGAGAGAGAGAGAGAGAGAGAGAGAGAGAGAGAGAGAGAGGAGCGGAGCGGCTGACACATGCCCACCGCGCGCGCTATAGTTCGGCTTTGGCGTCATGTTGCGTCGAAGAGCTACATCGGAGTGAATTTAACAGCCTCAGCTGGTAAAAGTCTTTGACCGACGTCAGTTTCGGCAAGAATCGGCACCCCAAGCTTGTATGAATGTGCAGAAGTCATATATATATGTGTGTGTGCGTGTGTGTGTGCGTGTGTGTGTGTGTGTGTGTGTGTGTGTGTGTGTGTGTGTGTGTGTGTGTGTGTGTGTATATATATATATAAATTTAGGGAATTTCATGTGTCACTGTAAGATTTTGAGGATTTTTTTTTTTCTTTTTTTTTTTAGGGAATTGCATGTTCCACTGTGATAATTTGAGTGTTTTGTTGTTGTTGTTGTTGCTGGTGGTGGTGTTTTTGTTTTTAATACACTTAGGGAATTGCATGATATATATATATATATATATATATATATATATATATATATATATATATATATATATATATATATATATATATATATATATATATATAAACGGGTTTAATGTAAAAAAGGTAATTACTAGCCAGGTCATGGTTATAAGTAAAACTATACAAACTTACCCTACCATACAAACCACTGTGAATTTTGAGTGTTTATATATACATATATATATATATATATATATATATATAGATAGATATATATAGATATACACACACACTTAGTGGTGTAATATAAAAACATGTTTAATAATAGGGTTGGTGTTTACAGTTTGATGTAAAGTTTAGACATTAGCCTCAAGGTCATGGTTGACATATCCTTTCATAAAGGATAAAGGAATTTTTAATATTCCTTTCAGTTCCATGCACTTCCTAAAAGGATGATTATAGAATTTTGACCGAATTTTTCTATTATTTATTTATGTAAAGTCTCTGAACCACTGGTGTTTGTTTTTTTAAACCACATTAACTAACTTCAGAATTTCTTGTTATGCTATATTATTATCAAATATTAGATTCAATCATTTCATCAACTTGTTTTATTACATTTCGCAAAAGTTTCATATTTATTTTTAAAAAGGGTCTGATCATACACCTCACCAATCTGAGCATATTACCCTCAGTATTTTGAGTGAACATTGACCAAATGATCTACAAATATTGCTTTGTTCATTATTTGTTGGATCTGATGTGCATAAGCTGAGCTCTGATTACTGATAACCAATCAGTTCCAAAACAACCAAATGGCTCTAGAGTTATTGAAATGCTTTTATGTTACTGGCTGATGCATTTTTATTTTTTTCAGATAGCACAATAGTGGTGTAATGGTGAAAGTGGTGTAACTAGCATTGTTAGACTATTCTTACATAATATTGCTAAGATACCTAATGCTATCATTCAAAATCAGACTAGTGTTTTATTTTGGGGCTTTAAAAAAGGCACATAGGTCCTAAAATAATTGTCTTCATGTATATAGACAATATTTTGAGATAAACAAGAAATGCCATTTTCATTTAATTGGAGAGAGTTTCCTGTCATTTGTTTAGTGAGCAGCATGGATGCATGTCGACAGGATATAACATAACTTGTAAATCAATTAAGAAGAGTAATTAACGGCTTATAGCTGTCTGAAGCCATACCCAGAGGTATAACGCCTACATGTATGCACGTAACAAATGCCATTATTGTGCTCACAGAACCTTTTTCATCCCACCCACAATTTTTTCCCTCACTGTTTTTTTTTTTTTTTTTTTTTTTGATAGGACAGAATTAGATTGGTCAGGAAGTGAGAAAGAGAATGGAAATTACTTCATCAGAGATAAAGTGTTATGTAGTTTATAGAAAATAAGATGATGTTGTGGCCACTGTGCTGATCATCTTAAACAGACTTTGCTAATTCTGTCTGCCACTCCATCAGGAATCCTGATGAGAAGGACTAATAATACAAGATATCAACCAGTAAGAGGAAACACATTTGCTTTAATGTATAGTTAACACAAAAATGAACATTTAACTGAAAATGTACTCACTCTCCGGCATCCAAGATGTAGATAAGATGATCATTTTAATCAGATTTGGAGAAACTGCACTGAATGGGCGCCGTCAGAATGGGCCCAAACAGCTGATAAAAATCACAAAGATCCACAAGTAATCCACACGACTCCAGTAAATTGAAAAGTTGGTTGTTTGTAAAAAAAAAAAATAATAATAAAAAAAAATAAAAAATCAATCATATGATGATGTGGGAATGCAATGTTTGCATAATACACCCACAGTCCATTCAAAACCACCACCGGCCATTATGACATCACCTACAGGACAGAAAATAATGCCATTTATAAACACTGAAACAGCTGATCTGTATTCAGTGGACAAAACAGATTCTAAAAATAGTCTTTTCCCCCTCTTCTCACTGATAATCAGCTCTCTCAAACGTTGTTTGATACACAGCATTGTACAAAACATCTATTTAGAAATATATCCAGGTTTGGAATGAACTGAGTATTTGTAAATTATTATAATTCTACTATTAGAACAAAAATTTCTGGTGGACTATCCCTTTAGCAGGTCTAACTAGCACATGCCTTACCCAGGTCCAGCATAAAAAAAAAAAAAAAAAGTTAAGCTACCAAGGGGGGAAAAAAATTATTTAAAAAAAAGTTATTACTAAACCAAACACTTCGATAAAGGTAAACACTGCCATCTTCTGGTGAATTAAAAATAGCCATCTCACTCCCCTATATGTATTTGAAAAGCACTTTTGACGCATACATTTAAGTGCTTGATCCACAGGAATCAAACCAATGACTTGAACCATTTTTTTAAACAATACTCAAACAGAAAAAAAAAGCATCGTTTTTTTTTCTGCATTGTCACTTGCAGCCTCGATCATCACCCAAAACCTCAAGAAATCGTCTGTAGGGAGAGGAACTGCTAAACATCAGTCTAAAGTCACTTAAGACAGAACAGCAAACTATACACACATTTCCTCTTAAAAGCAGACAAATCAAAAGATTCGTTGAAATGAAATGACTCCAAAAGCATGATTTTTTTTAAAACATTTATTTTTTGACAGTTCCTAAGAAAGTATGATTTATTTCTTCTTTTCGGGATCCTGCTCGGCGGCCTCCTTCGCCCTCTTGGCACGGATGCCGAACAGACGGGCGTTGGCACGAGCCATACGCAGACTGGCAAAGGCCTTGAAGTTCTTCTCGTCCTCTGAGATCACGCGGGCCTTCTCTTTCTTGTACACCTGCAGGAAATATGGACACTTCCTTAGATGCAGCAGAACACTACATTATACATCAAGAGCTGAGTTTGCATTAAACATCTCAACCTGCATCTTATTCCTGACAGGAAATAAGACCAGTTTAAGCCTGCACACAGTATATACAGTTGGCCTGTTTTACAGCTTGGTTGTGCAGGTTTTATTAAGGTACATTTGAAGACAATTTTTTCATAGAAACTTAGTTCAAAGAATCTTATAAATTAAGGAATAAATTGAATGAAACAATACATCAATAGGTTTTGTAAATGTCTGCAACTTCCAAAAGATCTCCATTACTTTACATTTAGAAAAGCTCAAGTTCCTACATCTCTGCCCTCAACCACTAGAATATGGAGATCATTTTTACTGCACAAGTGATGTTCTTCCTCAATACATTTGTCTCGTTTTCCTCATGTGAATGTCTAAAGATTCTTTTGATGAAGATACATTTGCTTGAGAAACAAAATGACAACGTCTTGTTTACTCAGAAATTGATCAAAATATAGAAAAACAACATCTGCCAATGATTCAAGAAAAGTCTATTTAATTCAAAGGGAAAACAAGATTTCATTTACATATTTGTTAGGCTTTAAACGGAACTCAATTGTTAAATCTCTCAAAAACAACCTCATATGTTCAAAAGACGACATGCATTTCAAGCAAATGTGCGTTGATTTAATAGGATTTTTTTTTCAGTGCAACATTCAATGCCAAGACTTTATGAATTTAAGATTGCTGATATTTACATGGCCAAAAATGACATTCATATAGCTTTTTCTGTAAATCAGTAATTGCAGAATGCTTGCATAAAATGCCAGAGAAACATTTAGCGGTCTGGAACACTACTTAGTAGTAAGGGTGATACATACGTTTTTGATGGGCATGACAGGTCCAGTGAGCTGTGTAGCCATCTTGACCTCCTCCTCCTACACAAACACAAAACAAAAAGAGTGTCAAAAGACAAAAAAAAGACCAAAAACACCACTACTGAATAGGGCTAGAGCGTATGCAGTCATCAGTTGTAAAAGGGTTCAAAAGTCATCAAGGCTGTGCAGAGATTCCGGAGAAAGTGTCATCATTTGACTGCAAACACTAAAGCGGTTACCCTTTACAATAAACTGCATTTTAGACCTGCTGCCATATACACTGAAGGCTATGATTTACAACGAATCACACAGCTTCAAAACAATATTTATCCCCAGAAAGGTCGGCGTTATGAACTTAAGGAAGCCACTTACAGTGCTATCTCCCTTCTTGGGTGCAGAAGCCTTCCTGGGGAAGATGATGAGTTTGGAGCGGTACTCCTTCAGCCGCTGAACGTTGTTCTGCAGAGACTCTGTGGATCGGTTACGCCGACGAGCGTCAACAGCGATGCCGATGGTGCGCGCCACCTTCTTGTTGATTCCTGCTGCCTGTATAAGCAAATTACAAAGCAACGTGAGACATGATCATGCTGGAACACATGAACAGTTTCAGCATCAACAGTCATCAGCAAATGGGGTTCAAAGGAGATCATCAATGAAGTACAGAGATTCCGGAGAATTGTCATCATCTGACTGTCTGAAATAACCATTAACAAACAAGAAAAACTGTTAAAATGGATAGTTCACACAAAATCATCATTTACTCACCCTCATGTCATTCCAAACCCACAAGACTTATCTTGAGAGGGTTCTGTCCAATCACTGAGAGTCCAGGTAACCAAAACAGGAAGATCCAAAAAGCACAATGTGTTGTAAAAAGACCCATATAAACCGGTTTAAACCAAGTCTTGTGAAGTTACGATGTGAATAAACTAAAATCATACATGCAAAACAATTGCCTATAAACCATGTACAAAAACAACATACACACCGTGGCCGTTTTTGGATCTTCTAAGTTTTGGTAACCTGGATTTTCAAAAGGGAGACAGAAACTTCAAGATTCATTTAATGTCTTGTGTTTCAAATATTAAATCAAAGAGTGAGGGTTGAGTAAACTACAATTTTCTGATTTGTGACCCTGGAGCACAAAACCAGTCTGAAGTCACAGCTATATTTGTAACAACAGCCAATACCACATTGTATAGGTCAGAATTATAAATTTTTCTTTAATGCAAAAAACCATTAGGATATTAAGTAAAGATCCTGTTCCATGAAGATATTTTATAAACTTCCTACAGTAAATATATTATGATGCATTGCTAAAGACATTATTTGGATAACTTGAAATGTGATTCTCTCTCTCTCTCTCTCTCTCTCTCTATATATATATATATATATATATATATATATATATATATATATATATATATATATATATATATATATATATATAAATAATCACACACACACATGTATTTTTTTTTTTTTTCATTATTATTATTCAAACCATGCATCAAACCATGCATCAATAAGAAAGATTATTTATTCAGCTTTTAGATGATGGGCAAATATCAATCTTTAAAAATTGCACCTTATGACTGGTTTTGTAGTCGAGGGTCACATTTGGGTGAACTAACTGATTTAAAAACTAGCAGCAATGTGATATCTTACCTTCAGCTCCTCCAGGGTGAAACCGCGGCCCGCACGGACCTTGGTGTGATAGCGGATGGTTGGACACCTGACCGCTGGCCGAAGAGGACCAGAAACTGGTCTTGGAGCGATGCGCCGAGCCTTTGCCTGACGGGCCTTTCGTCTGAGGACAAAAACAAGCAAGAGGTGTTGTAATAAAGTGATGATCTCCATGAACTATTATAATCCATTAGTCAGTGGATGCGTGTTACCTGCGGATCTTCCTGGCCGGCTGGTTGAACCAGGTGCGCACTCTCTTCTGCCAGTCTTTATGAAAGTGAGGGTTCAAGATCATGCCATTCCTGCTGGGAGCCATGACTGTTCACTCCTAATGGAAAACAAACATCACAGTAATGAGCACAGTTCCCTGCTCCACGTTCACATATAGCTCAACCAGCATTAACCTGAAACTTTGCACGGCCGTTACGGTTTCTAGTTAAGATCTGCACGCCCATGAACGCTATTAAAACACCTCTGAAGTTATATAAAGTCTGTAGCCCAGTCCAAACACCCCGAGCTCCTCTATCGCCTGACTGTGTCGCGTGCTTCATAGAGCAACAGCTCAAAGACGACAGTAAACACGCGCGAGGAAGACTTGAGCTGAATGTGTTTTATTTGGGTTTCCAAACACTTGACTGGTTCATGAACCGCTGTTTAACATTTCAAACTGATATTCACACAAACACACGGGAGTATAGAGACTGCCACAGGGGACTGTGTACTAAAATAAAAATTTTCATCTCTCGTTTATGTATAACACTGACAATAGAGCCATGTTCGCACGTGAAACTAATTACACTTTAAGACTGGGCTACTTAAATCATCATTTGATACACGGTTACTGAGGATTAAAGCGGATAAACTTGATGTTTAGCCGGAATAAAAGCACATACCGTCTGTAGCGGAAAATGGCTGAAAAGGAAAAGGAAACGGTAACGCAGGGTTTTATGGGAAGTGAAGAAAAGAGCCAATAGCAACGAGCGATGTGCGCGTCTACCGGAAGTGTGAAGCCGGTTTGGGTTGTGGCAAATCAGCACGTGGATGGAAATAGATTAAAAGTTCGACAACTAATAGTGTACTACTACTACTACTAATAATAATCAATTAATTAATAGTTAATAAATTGAATGTAAAAGAGAACGTTATTAATGTAACGCAGTTAACGCAAAAAAATGCATACGTAGATACGTGCAGGCAAAAAAAATATATATGTTCATTAACACACACATACATTTACACAATCGAATATAAGTATAAGAATGCTGACTAGAACGATCACACTCCATCATACAAAATAAATGATAAACCACCATTGTATAAATGTGCAAGTAAAATGCTTTCCATTTAGTAACAATATTTTTGAACATGAGGAACACTTTATCACTGGAGAAAGATAAGAATGTATATACAGGGAATTTGAGTAAAATCTGTTCTAAATATGCCTGCGTTAAAACTGAGCATTGCTGGAAAACTGGATGTTGTGTTCAGCCACTTTTTAAATTCTCTGATATTTCTATGGGACTTGGGAAACTCTTGAAACTTGTCTGTAATCTAATGAAAGCATTTTAAAAGGTGTGGTTAAATAGAAAACCTGGTATACCTGGAGTAAGCATTACTCTGCATCCTAAACAACAGCAATTAATTCTTAGCAATGCATATTACTAACCAAAAATTAAGTTTTGATATATTTACAGTAGGAAAGGTACAAAATATCTTCATGGAACATGATCTTAATTCAAATCTAATGATTTTTGGCATAAAAGAAAAATCAATAATTCTGACCCATACAATGTTTTTTGGGCTATGCTAAAAATATACCCCAGCGACTTAAGACTGGTTTTGTGCCCCAGGGTCACATATTTGTAAAGTTGTATGGTAAAACAAAGGCTTATATAATTATACATCTATTTGCCTTTTACACTTATGTAATGAATGTCATTCGTCTCATAAGGTCAAGATAAAATCAGCCACATTTTGCTGGTTGCATCTCATTACATAAAATTGTATAAAACAAGTACAACTATAATCTGTAGATAGTTACTAAAATAAGTCAACATTATAAACATCTAAATAAATAACCTTTTGGCCAAGGAGTTCCTGTTTCCTAACAAAGGATTTTTTTTTTACAGTCAAAAAAAGATACTATGATCACCAGTCATTAATCATTGATTGCTGGAACACAGAAACTCATGAGTCATTTAATCTCAGGTCAAAGGTCAAGGTGTGCTGTGCTGGGAGGTGCTCTTGGTCTCCATCTGCATGTGTGCCATTCTTTTCTCTATCAATCTCAGCATCAAGAGAACAAGCTCTTAAAACAAAGTAAAGTACGAAAATAAATGCATCAATATTTGTGCAATTTGCTTGCAAACAAAAATATCTGAAATAAACAATGGTGCATTTCTAGATAATGTACACTACTGTTCAAAATTGGGTCAGACGTTTTTTTTTTTTTTTTCTTTTAAAGAAATTAATACTTTTATTTAGCAGAGAAAATCACAATAAAACTATTAGTTTTAAAAGATTTCTATTTTAAACGAACGCTGTTCTTTGTAATGGTCTATTCATCAAAGAATCCAGATATTTTCTAAAAGGCAAATCTGCATAGTAAAATGATTTCTGAAAAATCACGTGACACTAAGTGAACGTGAAATGAAAGTGAAAGTAGTGACATTTGCCAAGTATGGTAACCCATACTCGGAATTGTAAAATTCAGCTTTGCATAACAGGAATAAATTATTTTTTTTAAATAAATACATATTATTAAATACATTTTTAAATCGCAATAATATTTCACAATATTGCTGTTTTAATTTATTTTTGGTCTGTTTTAATTAATTGGAATTTCTTTGGTAATATATGATGGAAGCATTTGTGGTAAGGTACGTCAGAAGCAATGCTTCACATTCATGTGTTAAACTCATCATTTATTATATGCTTTAAGTTATAAGAACAATACATTACTGCCATCATAAGACAATCTGAAAGGGTCGAATTTGAATATACCAGAACACAGACGCAAACTGGCTCACAATGTTACACTTTTGATTTTATTGCATGTCATGTTACGTCAATGTCACGCACATTACATTAACAAATATACTATAAGACGATCAGCAGAACCAGCCCTGTCTTTGTTTGAGTCCATGTAAAGCACCTCGAAATATTTGGCTTTTGACTCCAAAATACACGATTGTGTTAAACTGGCACATTACAAAATATTATTTTGGTGGAAAAGAAAATTATAAAATCAAAATAAATAGATTACAAAGAGTTGTATTAGTACTAATTTTAGAGAATCCTTAAATGCTCCGAACGATCAATAATAACAAATAACGAAGGTCTTTATGAATCGAGGGATTTGATGAATTTTTCATAAGCAGCTTCATCCATGAGTTGGTCAAGTTCTGCAGGTTTCTCTATGGTCATCTTAATTAACCATCCTTGAGGAGAGAGAAAGGATTGTTTTAGTGGTATATTCCACATTCATATATAGTATTGTGTACTTTCAGTTTAGTAAGAGACTAACAGCTGCACTCACCATCTTCATAGCAGGCTTTATTTACTAGTCCCGGGTTATCTGTCAGATTTGTGTTGATTTCGGTCACTTCTCCAGTCAGTGGAGAATACAACTCACTAGCAGCTTTGACACTTTCTAAAGCACCGAACTCCTCTGAAAAAGAAATGCATGTCATGTTGTCTATGCTATAGCAGGGCAAAGGCATAAGATGGGCATTTCAGAATCTTCTCACCCATTTGTTCAAGCTTCGTTCCCACTTCTGGAAGCCCACAGTAAACCACATCACCTAACGCTTCCTACAGTGTTTGAACGGAGAAAATGAAAGACATCTATTCATCAGAATATTATTTTAAACTGCATAAAAAGAAAATATTGCAATAACATAACTTTTTAAGTCAACATCAAATTAAAATGGATCCCTCACCCTATCTTTTTTCTTGCATGTTATTCCAAAGACACAAAAAAAGACAGAAAAGGGATTTTTTCAACACCTCCCTTCCTTCTCAATGTATATTTAATTTTATTTGGAAACACATTATTGAAGTAAAAATTGTGATATTTTATCTCACAGTTCGGTCTCTTTTTATGAGAAACTCACAAATATGACTTTTTCTCTGCCAAGCCTGAATTGACAACTCACAATTCAGACTTTTTTCCTCAGAATTGTTTTTTCCCCTCCATCACAAAATAAGTAAAAAGTATAAAAAGAAAAAGCATTTGTGAGAGTGTGTGAGTGAGTGTGCGTGACACACTCTCTCACACACTCGACACCATCTATAAACACTTGTTTCTTTCTAAAGAGGAGGAGCACACCTGAGCAAAGTTGCTGATGCCAACCGTGCCCACACTCCCCTCCACTCTCACCCATTCGTGTTTGTCTGTAAACTTCAGAGCTGGAAAAACACAAGAGAATATAAGTAATAAGATCCAGATAAACAGAATAAGTGTGCTGTCAGTTACTCTCTCACAGTGTTATTTTAGAATACTATAGCATTTTAAATGAGCTTTTATTTTTATATTTTGAGTTTAATTTCAGTTTGTGCTTTGTAACATTATATTAAAAAAAAATAAAGGTTTGTTTTAGTAATTTCACATTTTCAAATGCAAGTTTATTTAATATTAACATTTTACTTCAGTTACTGGACTATTAGACTATTATTAGACTATTATAAGTATTAGTTTTAAGTTAAGAAAAAAAAAACACTATTCTCATTTTTTTTTTTTTTTATTATTTTGGATTCAAAGAACCATTAATTTAAATGGGAGTTTTAGTTCAAAGACATTTTCTTTTTGCATAAAAATTAACTTAATGCTGATGACAGTTTGACCATTCAAACTCCATAAAGGTAATGAAGCATCAATTTCCAGATCGGTCTTCCTTTTCACTACAGGTTTTCTGAATTGTTTTAAAATCACTGTAAGGAGCATGAGTCTCTGAGGGCAGAAGCAACTGTAAAGGTCAGGTTAAGGCATGCCAAATGGTGGACTTTCTGTGCCAGACAACTGCAAAATAACCGGCTTTCAAACACGTTTCTCAAACACCCATTTGTGGGTTTCTGTACAACAAACCCATACAATTAGAGTAAGATAAAACATGTGATCCAAATTAAACGAGCATGACTAAAATGTCCCAAGACCTGATTCAGAAAGAAAATCATTGACTGTTCTTAATTTTATATAAATTTCATATTAACACCATAATTCTAGGAGAACAGTCTGGCAAACCGATGAACACCATCAACTGAGGACTCCCAGAGGAGCAAAGCCTCGGATTCTAGCATCAGCCCATGCAGAAACAATACAGGTTTAAACCAGATTGTGAGCATGGCTGGGCTTTATGAAAGACACTCCTGTAGTTAATTTTTGATCTTGAGGCTTCCAAGGAAACATAATGAAGGTGATGCGGTCTAATTTCATAGATTTCGTGAACGGCAGATTTAAGTGAGATCATGTGTAGAGTCAGGGGGGCTCTGGTCAAACTTCATGGGCACAAGATACAGCACGGTCTTAACTTTAATTAGCTTCATCTCAAATTAATTTGAGCCACATGATACTGTACCGAGAAAACTAGTCAAGCGTGGCGAGTTTGCTCCGGTGAAAGCGTCAGCAAAAATAAATAAATAAATAAAACACACTGAACATTGTGCACTTTTAACATTTAACAAAAAAAAAGGTTAGACTACGTAATGGTTCCAAAAATAAAGAGGCAATTTAAACGAAAGATTCGAATTCCAAAATTCGAATCCGCCAAGCAACTTTCCTCGAATAAATCACTGGAATGTATCAAACGCCTGGGACCTCCCCGACGTAACAAACGAAACAAAGTAATCAAAGTTAAATCCCAAATACAAACTCCGTTGTTGTTAAGCAATCCGTAGCATTTAGAAGATTAAAGCTCTTAAAAAGACCAGAATGCAAACAGGAATGGCTGCAGTTCTTGCGGCAAAGCTAAATGCGAGATGTAAAACACAGGAGCCGTGGAGTTCTGCAAAGTTTTTACCTCCCGAGAGCCGCGAGCTCGTGGAAAGCGTCCTTAAAACGTTTGGCCGTAGCGAATTTTGGCACGTCCAGATACGTGCAGGTCTCGTGAGCAGGGGCAATGCTGCCGAGAAGTTTGCCGAAACGCATCGGAGCCCCGCACACATCGCCATCTTCATCGACTCAATAGGCTTCAGTCGTGAAATAACACCTCATGCACTTGACCGCGCGAGAGGCGCGCTCCCGCTGAACCACAGACCTCACGGTGCTGATAATTAGACTGAGAATAAAGATGTCGATAACGAAATGAACACTGGCACAGACTATACGACCTGTTATACAAAGTCCCAGCATTATGAAAGCAAAAGTATAGCACAATGAGAAGAAATTCCTTTGTTTGGGAACTATGGAGATGCAAAGCAAGTTTCTTCACAGACTGACTATAAGCTTAATAATAATTATAATGACAAGGTTTCAAACCACACAGGGACGTGCACAGACATTTTGAGGGGCAGGGGCTCAAGTGAAATAAAGGGCACTTCTCATAATTAGTTTTTTTTTTTTAAACAAAAAAGTATATAATGAAACAATATATATATATATATATATATATATATATATATATATTCCTAGGCGACGGGTCAGACTAAGAGCGGTTCAGAACCCCCTTATGAGAAGACTAAATCTAAGGACCGTGACTTCGCCCGGTATGGCGCAGCCGGGGCCCCACCCTGGAGCCAGGCCCGGGGGGTGGGGCTCGTATGCGAGCGCCTGGTGGCCGGGCCTCTCCCCACGGGGTCCGGCCGGGCTCAGCCCGAAGGAGCGACGTGGGGCCGCCTTCCCGTGGGCTCACCACCTACAGGAGGGACCGTAAGGGGCCGGTGCTTAGACAATCGGGCAGCAGTCGAAGGCGGGGGCCTCGACAGCCCGATCCCTGGACACGGAAACTAGCTCTAGCGACGTGGAACGTCACCTCACTGGCGGGGAAGGAGCCCGAGATTGTGCGTGAGGTTGAGAGGTTCCGACTAGCGATAGTCGGGCTCACCTTTACGCACAGCTTGGGCTCTGGAACCACACTCCTCGAGAGAGGATGGACTCTTCACCACTCTGGAGTTGCCCATGGTGAGAGGCAGCGGGCTGGTGTGGGTTTGCTTATAGCCCCCCAGCTCAGCTGCCATGTGTTGGAGTTTACCCCGGTGAACGAGAGGGTCGCTTCCCTGCACCTTCGGGTCGGGGATAGGTCTCTCACTGTCGTTTGTGCCTACGGGCCGAACGGCAGTGCAGAGTACCCGGCCTTCTTGGAGTCTCTGGGAGGGGTGCTGGAAAGTGCTCCGACTGGGGACTCCGTCGTTTTACTGGGGGACTTCAACGCCCACGTGGGCAACGACAGTGACACCTGGAGGGGCGTGATTGGGAGGAACGGCCCCCTTGATCTGAACCCGAGCGGTGTTCAGTTATTGGACTTCTGTGCTAGTTACAGCTTGTCCATAACGAACACCATGTTCAAGCATAAGGGTGTCCATCAGTACACGTGGCACCAGGACACCCTAGGCCGTAGGTCGATGATCGACTTTGTGGTCGTTTCATCCGACCTCCGGCCGTATGTCTTGGACACTCGGGTGAAGAGAGGGGCGGAGCTGTCAACCGATCACCACCTGGTGGTGAGTTGGATCCGATGGCGGGGGAGGAAGCTGGACAGACTCGGCAGACCCAAACGTACTGTGAGGGTCTGCTGGGAACGTTTGGCCGAGTCTCCTGTCAGAGAGATCTTCAACTCCCACCTCCGGCAGAGCTTCGACCGGATCCCGAGGGAGGCTGGAGATATTGAGTCCGAGTGGACCATGTTCTCCACCTCCATTGTCGAAGCGGCCGCTCGGAGCTGTGGCCGTAAGGTTTCCGGTGCCTGTCGAGGTGGCAATCCCCGAACCCGGTGGTGGACACCGGAAGTAAGGGATGCCGTCAAGCTGAAGAAGGAGTCCTATCGGGCCTGGTTGGCTTGTGGGACTCCTGAGGCAGCTGACAGGTACCGGCAGGCCAAGCGGACTACAGCCCGGGTGGTTGTGGAGGCAAAAACTCGGGCCTGGGAGGAGTTCGGTGAGGCCATGGAGAAGGACTATCGGTCAGCCTCGAAGAGATTCTGGCAAACCGTCCGGCGCCTCAGGAGAGGGAAGCAGTGCCCTACCAACGCTGTTTACAGTAAAGGTGGGGAGCTGTTGACCTCAACTGGGGATGTCGTTGGATGGTGGAAGGAATACTTCGAGGATCTCCTCAATCCCGCTGTCACGTCTTCCATTGAGGAAGCAGAGGCTGAGGGCTCAGATGTGGACTCGTCCATCACCCAAGCTGAAGTCACCGAGGTAGTCAAGAAACTCCTCGGTGGCAAGGCACCGGGGGTGGATGAGATCCGCCCTGAGTACCTCAAGTCTCTGGATGTAGTGGGGCTGTCTTGGCTGACACGCCTCTGCAGCATCGCGTGGCAGTCGGGGACGGTGCCTCTGGGATGGCAGACCGGGGTGGTGGTCCCTCTTTTTAAGAAGGGGGACCGGAGGGTCTGTTCCAACTACAGGGGGATCACACTTCTCAGCCTCCCTGGGAAAGTCTATGCCAGGGTACTGGAGAGGAGAATCCGGCCGATAGTAGAACCTCGGATTCAGGAGGAACAGTGTGGTTTTCGTCCAGGCCGTGGAACACTGGACCAGCTCTATACCCTCTACAGGGTGCTGGAGGGTTTATGGGAGTTTGCCCAACCAGTCCACATGTGCTTTGTGGATTTGGAGAAGGCATTCGACTGTGTCCCTCGCGGCGGCCTGTGGAGGGTGCTCCGGGAGTATGGGGTCCGGGGCCCTTTGCTAAGGGCTATCCGGTCCCTGTACGACCGGAGCAGGAGCTTGGTTCGTATTGCCAGCAGTAAGTCAGACTTGTTCCCGGTGCGTGTTGGACTCCGGCAGGGCTGCCCTTTGTCGTTCTGTTCATGATTTTTATGGACAGAATTTCTAGGCGCAGCCAGGGGCCGGAGGGGGTCAGGTTTGGTGACAACACGATTTCGTCTCTGCTCTTTGCGGATGATGTTGTCGTGTTGGCCTCATCAAGCCAGGACCTTCAGCATGCACTGGGACGGTTTGCAGCCGAGTGTGAAGCGGCTGGGATGAGAATCAGCACCTCCAAATCCGAGGCCATGGTCCTCAGTCGGAAAAGGGTGGCTTGCCCACTTCAGGTTGGTGGAGAGTTCCTGCCTCAAGTGGAGGAGTTTAAGTATCTTGGGGTCTTGTTCACGAGTGAGGGAAGGATGGAACGGGAGATTGACAGACGGATCGGTGCAGCTTCTGCAGTAATGCGGTCGATGTACCGGTCTGTCGTGGTGAAGAAAGAGCTGAGCCGCAAGGCGAAGCTCTCGATTTACCGGTCAATCTACGTTCCTACTCTCACCTATGGTCATGAGCTTTGGGTCATGACCGAAAGGACAAGATCCCGGATACAGGCGGCCGAAATGAGCTTTCTCTGCAGGGTGGCTGGGCGATCCCTTAGAGATAGGGTGAGAAGCTCAGTCACCCGGGAGGAGCTCAGAGTAGAGCCGCTGCTCCTCCACATCGAGAGGGGTCAGCTGAGGTGGCTCGGGCATCTGTTCCGGATGCCTCCTGGACGCCTTCCCGGGAAGGTGTTCCGGGCGCGTCCCACTGGGAGGAGACCCCGGGGAAGACCTAGGACACGCTGGAGAGACTATGTCTCCCGGCTGGCCTGGGAACGCCTCGGTGTCCCCCCAGAAGAGCTGGAGGAAGTGTCTAGGGAGAGGGAAGTCTGGGGTTCTCTGCTTAAACTGCTGCCCCCGCGACCCGGCCCCGGATAAGCGGAAGAAGATGGATGGATGGATATATATATATATATATATATATATATGTGTTAACGCAACTCTGACTTCCTTTTAAAAAAAAATAATTAAAAAAGTTAATTAATTTTATCTTCCTCAAACTCACGCAATTGTTTCATTTTCAAAAGATGTCTACAAAATAATCAGTTCACAGAAACCATGGTCTCCTTAGTATTCACTAGGTTTATAGAGCAGCAAAGGAAACCATTCCACAATGTGCATGTTTTGAAAACATTTTCAATGCTACTAGTTTCAAGTATATATGAAGAGTTCAGATGCAAAAGCCTCTAAGTGCCATCTGAAATTTTCTTATGAGCTTTTTTTTTCAAGCTCGTATTTAAGTTCAGTAATTTAACTTAAATGACAATTAATAGGTAATTTTCATTGCCAGTAATGTAAATTAAGTGAACATAAACATACAAGCTTGATAAAAATGATCATTATTGAAGGAAATTTCAGATGGCACTTAGACGATTTTTCATCTGAACTCTTCATATATAGAATAACCTAAATAACTGCATCAAACAGAGGGGCGTGTTTTACTAATAATTTGTTTATTTTTGCACAAGGCACTACATCGTTTTAATTATTTTGGTGTTATCAGAATACATAACACTTTAAAATTAAACTTACCAAAATAATTGAGTAAAAATTCAATAAAAGCCAATGTCATGTATGTATTTGTGGTGGTATGGAATACTATTTTATAAAGGTTTCGAGGAAATAAAAAAAGTTAAATTACTTAAAGTTAATTTATAAATATCGTTATTTTTAAAGTTTAATGTTAACTTATTTCTACTCAGTTTTATTTATTAATGTACCAGATTCAGTTACTCAGATTTACTACATTTTTTAGAGTGTATCCTCCATCTGTTTGCATCTGTAGATTTCTTCTAAATTCACCATTTCTAAATTTCAGGGGGAAAGACTCTTGATGTAAGTCAATAACTGGGGACGTTCTGTATGCAAATTAGGCGTCAACTAGTTAAAATGCGCACATTTGCATCTAATTGACAGGAAAATGCAGGTAAATAGGATAAACAAAATAACTAAAGCATATCACCACGAGTTATTTTGAATATATGCTTATTTTATTAACTTATTTTATTACATGGATTGGTTGAATTCCAATGTAGAATGCGGTCTGTTATAACCAACAGACCGCTGTGCGGAGTATAACAGACCGTTGCCATGAAAAACAGAGCGTTGCTATGGACTCACAGGATTCTAACCGTAGAGACGGAGCGGACTATTTTCTTTAGCGGAAGCAATACAATCGGGTTTAACAATCGGGGGAGAGGGAGAGGGAGCGCTTCAGAACTCCTGACCTGATATTTAGATACTATATTTCAATAAATATATTTGTTTGACAGGGAAGCTGTGTGCAAACAGAAATATATTATTTTTCAAAAATAAAAAAAAAGCATCCCAGAAAAAAGGGCACTTTCTCTCCAGGAATAAAGAGGGCAGGTGCTCAAGCCCCCTTTCATGTCTATGTGTGCAAGTGCCTGAAACCACATAGGCAATGCATGAAGCTCGAATCGTATCTCATATGACTTTTGCCATTCACACTTGCTACATACAGCACAGAAATCGGATCGAGACTGTCACTCTGAATAAAGTTTAAGAAGGCTAGATTGTTCCTGCAATTAAACGAACCTAAACATTTACCAATTACTTTTAATTAACTAGTGATTTTTTAAAGTTCAGTCAGGTGTCATAGCAGACTAACAACAGGTTTAATTAATCACATCAACCTTGTTGCAGTAACATTTGACAAGACTTACTATACTAATACTAATGTTTTATGCAAATTTTTTACATCTATCAAATATTCTCTCTATAAAATAATACAGTAGTCAACATTCGAAGTGGATCAAAAAAGTTAATCAAAGTTGTCTTAAGACAAAAGCATTTAGATTTAGGACAACTTTGATGCAAGGTTTTGATCCACTTCAAATGTTGACTTAAAATTGATACATTTTCCTTTCTAACACAATTGCACCTTTTAGGGTCACTTTTGGTAAGAAATGTAGTTCTTAAAACTGCAAAATAAAACTTGCACATAATAATGACACATACCATTAATTTAACATAAGAGTGCTTTATTTATTTATTTATTTTGTGAGGGAATGTCTTTTATTTGAACAGAAAGCACAAGATGCAATATGGAAACAAAACCCACAAACCATTTGGCTGGTCCAAATAATTATTTAATGATTCAATTGAACAGCCATTAAGCCCGTTAAAAACACACAGTTGGACAGAAGATCATAAAACATCCAAACATAGTTGAGAAACATATTTAATCAACCCCAGGCCACAAAAATCCAGAAAATTGTCAATGGGTAATCAAGAAAGGACAGCAGGGTTCCTATTCCCCATAAAACTATGAGCTGGTCATTAAAAGATATGCTGAAATATTTCCCCATTAGTATAGACAGTGCATAGGTCTTAAATATTTAGGCTATAACCCTCAGACATTTCAGAATGAATCAGGAAATCCAGAGATGGAAGATATCCACAGGTGTGGCGTCTCATTCATATTATAAAGTCAGCGACGGCGTTACACTGATGTGCCATCTGCAGGTGGAGCTGGTTTATTTTCTTCAGGTTTCATGGCTGGGAAGAGAAGCACCTCCTAAAGTAAAGCACAAGAAGTCAGACACAGTTTTAATATCAAAATATTCACAGAATGAGATTTGACCAGTCTATTTACAGGGATAAAATGTCCATTGTTTTATTAACACACAATGTTTCATACTCCGAAAAGGGGGCTGCGGTGGGTCGTACCTTGATGTTGTTGGAGTCTGTGAGGAACATTGTGAGGCGGTCGATGCCCATGCCCCATCCTGCCGTGGGTGGAAGGCCGTACTCTAAGGCAGTGCAGAAGGTTTCGTCAATAAACATCGCCTCATCGTCCCCCTCTGCCCTGTCCTGTGGACACAGATAGAATACTCATTCAAACAGAAGGTAAAGAAAGCCAAGCCGTTTTAACAGAGCAGCTATCTCGGATGAGATTACAAACCAAACAAAGACTTACTAGCATAAAAAGTTATTAAAAGAAGTCTAAAAGAAGAGTTATTTGACCAAAAATACAGTAAAAACAGTAATATGGCTTTTTTTTCACTTTTTCATAATATAATTTATTCCTGTACATTTTTAGCATTATTATTCTGGTCTGCATTAATTTCCACATGATTTCTTATTATAAATGCTTAAAATCATTTTTTCTGTTTAACATCTTTGTGGAAACGGATTAATTTTTCTTTTCAGGATTCTGTGATGAATAGAAAGTTCAAAAGAACAGGATCGATTTAAAATAGATTTTTTTTTGTAACAATTTAGAAGTCTTTACTCTCAGTTTTGATCAATTTATTCCATCCTCTAGAATTTTAAAAAGTTAGTTTCTTTAGACAAAATAAGAAAACTAAGATACTGTAGTTCCCTAAAAATCAACATTTGTGCAAGATTAACACAGAAAATTATGCATTCAGTAGTTTATCTTCACCTTAGCCTGCTGCTCAAACAGTTCTCGTTGTCTGATGGGATCATTCAACTCTGTGTATGCGTTGCAGATCTCCTTCTTCATCACAAACAGTTCAAATCGCTCAGTTAGACCTTTCTGGGATCTGTGCCTGGGGTGGAGACATCAGTAAATACATCATGTTTTAGATCATTTGTGATTTAACCATAAACTACAGTAAAAAGTCATAAATGGAAGTTAGGCACATACCATTTTGCTAGAGGACTCATGATCTGTGGATGATCACAGATGAAAGTTGGATTGATGCACTTCACCTCCAGGAAGTCTCCCACTAACTGTCAACAATAATGTGCTAAAATCAGTTTAAAATGTGTGTACGATGACGAACACGAAGAATATGAAAAGTATAAAGGATTTGTTAAAAAAAAAAAAAAAGTGTCTTGAGTGTATATTTTTGGGAGTCAAAAACAAATATTGTATATAGTCAAACTAAGGCTTCTGGGGCAGCTTTCATGAAAAGTCATTTAATGAGAAGAATTTTCAAAGGAATGTTCCAAAGTACAAATCAAAGTGGCAAAAAAAAAAAAAAAACTTTTTCACAAGCTTTCTGGCTTTAATGCAGATTTCTGTACTAATAATATGTGTCCGCTTTTTTAATTGTGACTGGTTTAACTGGTTTATTACAGTGTCCAGTACTTCATACCTTGTCCAGAAGACGGGCAGTCGTCCTGGGAGGAGGGCATTCAATTTCTTTCTGAACACAAAGGTCATCTAAGAACTTGCGTGTTTCTGTAAACAACAAAAATAAACAAATAATGAGCTTTAATAATTCTAACAATACAGTAAAGCCCCAGCACCTACCGTAATTCCTCAAATAAAAACCGGTAGTCAAATAAACGCCGGGCCTCTTATAGTGGCCGGGGGCGTGCTCAACACGGACAAATAAATTTGTGCAGCAGAGCCAGATAACGAACGCACACGCCCACTGTCGGAGCATTTCTCGTTCTCGAGTTAAGAACTGGTTGCATCGATTTTCGGATCACCAGTACACTGAACCGAGAACCGTTTCTGTCGGATGCATCCGATTCGAGAACCGAGGAGCTGATGATTCTGCGCATGCGTGATTCAGTGTGAAGCAGACTGACACACAGAGCGCGTCTGAACCGAACTGATTCTTTTGGTGATTGATTCTGAACTGTTTCTATGCTAATGTTATGATCTCTATCCACTGGAACGCTATCGTTTTTAATTTAAAACAGGTTATTTAAAACAATTACTTATCAAACCGATGGAATTAGAAATAAAGGCCTGCCTCTAATAAAAGCCTGCTTAAAATAAAAGCCTGTTACCTTCTGCAGTTCAGGTAAATAAAGGCCCCGACTTTTATTTGGGGATTTACGGTATGTTAGGATGTGTCAATACATTTTTACATGTAACTACTTATACTTTGTAAAAACCAGGTGGTTCAGATGTTCTCTATGCTTGGTTCATGGACTGTAACCCTCACCATCACTGTCGTAGGTGTCAGGAGCTGGAAACTTCACCCCCAATTCCTTCTCCAGGTCTTGAGTCATGCTGATGCGTCTGAAGGGAGGAGTGAAGTCTATTTCACAGGCTTGTCCCTCCGGACCATCAGGATGATACGTCACCTTATATCCTCCAGTGATGTGCTTCACCATTCCTGGGAAAGCAACAAAAGAAACTTCACTTGGTGTTCTCAGACACATAGTTTTAAGAATATACAGATTTACAAAAAAAAAAATTACAAAATCATGGTGGTGCAAATTACTGTAAATGTCAGAAAATACCATGTTAAAAGGTTAGTTTATTTAAAAATGTATATTTTGTCATTAGATTTTAAGATAAGACCTTGCTCTTCAGAAGACAAATTAAGATATTGTTAAACCTGAGAGATTTCTGTCCCTCAACCAAAACTCAGGTGCTTCAAACAAAATTCACAAAGAAACGGTAAACGTTATCCATATAGAAATCCATATGAATGGATTACTATATACTATATATATACAATGTCTTGAACTTTTTGAAGCTTGAAAAGTTTGGTTATGTGGTCTTTTCAAGTATCATATCTTACCACACCAATTAATGTCAAACACGCAAAGCATGCACATCTGGATTTGTGCCGAATGGCAGAAATACAGGCATCGAGTTTATTTGGCACAGAAATTGAACGAAGTGGTCAAATGTAAAATAGCATTGCATATTTGACTGTATAAATCAAAGATGAATCCTTATTAAAGTTACAAAAGCTATTCAATCAAGACCAGTGAGTGACTTCCTTTTCTTTCCTTTTGTTTTGTTGTTTGATTAACATTAAGAAAGAGCCGTCACTTTAAGTCAAGACTGATACAGTACTCTCACAAAGATGTTATTCTCTTATAAACTTATTCTCCTGAAAACATTGATAGAATTGTACATTTTCATTTGCTTTAAGAAGCACTAGGAATGAGAAATAAGAAAGTAAATAACTGTTTTGAGACTACTTAATTTTTCCAGTTTCTTAAGCTTTTGTGTATTGCATATTTCCTTCCGATGTTTCACCCTCTTCAGTTAAAGGATGAAGACGTTCCAGAGCACCCAATGAGCAGAACAAGGCAGAGGAGGGGTTTAACAAACCTGAGAGCAGCTTCTCTGTGATATCCATCAGGTCGTGATAGTCGGCGTAAGCCATGTAGAACTCGCATGTGGTGAACTCTGGGTTGTGGGTGAGATCAATGCCTTCATTACGGAACTGACGCCCGACTTCATACACCCGGTCAAGTCCTCCGACTACCAACATCTGAAACATTGATATAGGTTAGATATTATGCAATATAATAAGAATTTCAAAACTGAACTGCTACTGCAGTGACACATCTACCTTATGGTAAAGCTCAGGAGCAATTCTCATGTAGAGTTTCATATTGAGCTCATTGTGGTGGGTAACAAATGGTTTTGCTACAGCACCACCGGGTATCAGGTTCATCATTGGTGTTTCGATCTGTTAGACACATTCACAAATGGCAAACATTAAAACTTGAAGGAACTGAAGAACCTCTCAGCAGAAGGCAACCTAAACTTGCACTGCTTTTCTTTTCAGAAACAAACATCCTTACCTCAAGAAACCCAAGCTCGTCCAGAAAGCTGCGGAGATAGGTGATGATCTTGGCGCGGGTCACAAACTTCTGTCTCACACTGTCATTAAGAATCAGGTCCAGATATCGCTGTCGGAATCTGGTTTCCTGAAGGAACAATGACGAAGTTTATCATGTAGTTCAGTACTTGCAACTTTATGAATGAAGAATAACTTGACTACATTGAATAGCACATCAGATAAATGTATTAATGGGCACTGAAGCATCTACTGAGAACTGTTACAATCTGTAAATGCTAAATCTCTGAGTGTAAGTCAATGTTGCATAGAGCACTATTCATAAAAATACTAAATATTATATATTGATTCCTTTGTGTGCTTGATGTGCACTTGTAGTGTACTATAAAAACTGTACTTGCATATAATACAATCTTAATGAAATAAAAGGCCACTTTCATAACTTAGTACATTTCTAAAACGTTCACACTGAAATAAATTAAAATTGAAAGTTTAAAGTGCATTTTAAATCATGTCTTATTCTTTTGTCATACTTTAAAACAGTACTTATTTGAACTTACACTCACTTTCTGTGTTCACTTACTTAGTTCTTGCAGCTTCAATGCAAATGAGTAATTACAAATATATTTCAATATAAAACATTCAAATTTCAATAGAAATTACATGAAAGTATATTTAAGTTTCCCATAAATGCTTGTCTGTGCATTCAGCAGAACCCTTCAACCATGTTTCTAGTGCTGTCAAACAATTAATCGCGATTAATCGCATCCAAAATTAACGTTTACGTTTACATAATATATGAGTTTATACTGTGTATATTTATCATGTATATATAAATACACAAACATACAGTATATATTTTGAAGAAAGAAAAAAACATATATATTTAGTATTTGAACATAAAATATTTTTCTTAAATATATACATGTATGTGTTTCTATTTATATATACATAATATACATACACAGTAAACACTCATAATGTAAAGAAAAACTTATCTTGGATGCGATTAATCATTTGAAAGCACTAGAAATTACATATAAAGACGTTCTTAAATCCTACTTAAGCTGGTCAAAAGGAGCACTCTAAATTCAGTCAATCAAAAATAATACAAATGTAAACTATAAAACAATTTCAAATAATTGCAACTAGAATGCAATTATGAGCTCAAAAACATTACATTCAATCTGCACGCAAGTATATTCTTATAAAGTATATATTTTTTCCATAATAAGTAACTGTTTTTTAAATATGCTAAAGTGTACTGTTTTTTCACAAGGGACTGGCAGCAATTGCTGTATTTGTGTTTGTGCTGTGCTTCTGTACTGACACTAATGTTTAAATAAGAGTCAAAGAGGATGCTGACGAGGAGCAAAACTAAAAAATTAATTTTCCAAGGTGTTTCAACAACTAAACTTTACCTTGTCTTTCAGGCCAAAGTGAAGGTGGGGAAGCATATGAAGGCATGGAGACAACAGAGTCATCTCGATCGGGATGATGCTCAGCTCGCCCTTCTTAGTCTTGCCAGGGTTCCCACGGACCCCAATGATGTCCCCACGCCTTAATTTGTTGTTGATGTGCAAAAAATCTTCTTCTGATTTGTAGTTCCTAAGAACAGCCGAATAACAACTGGTTATGTTACTGCGACAAAACAAAAACCTGACTTAAACGTGATGGAGCAGATTGTAAATCAGACCTGGAGTTGGCCATGACCTGCAGCTTGACTCCCTCTCCTCGCAGGTCATAGAACAGCAGCTTGACACCTGAAGCCCTCTTGGCGTGGATACGACCTTTCAATCAAGCAAAATGCAAAGGTACAAAGTTAGAAAACCATCAAACTGTCTTTAAATGTATACTTCAGGTCAAAACAGCAAAAAAAAATCTCTTTTTGTTGATTTATCACATTTTTAAGTGGAAAAAAATCATAAAATCATTGACAGAAACAGGTTGGCATTGCTCATTTAGTCTATGCCATTTTCTGTTGTTGCATGAGCAAAACTCAACTAAACGTTATTTGTAGCATATCTGGCTTTCAATATTAAGCGCAACAAGATTTTTGACTTGGTTACTTTTTACTTTACTAAGTGTCAGCTTTGTCAGTTTTATCACAAAATGAATAAATGTAATTTTGATGCTCTTTAATGTGTCATGACCGATCGCCGCAGCCACAATTCAAGCAGCAGTACACGTAAACCAATCATCACTTCCTCTTCACTAACTTCTGCTTTACTATGTAATCACAGAGTGTTTAACCATGGAAAGACATCAATAAAAACATGTCAAATGTCACGTAAACGTACATTTACATCATTAACTCGATACTATGATGCATGCTAAGTTCAGTTTCCCAAATTTAACATTAATTTCAGTTTTGTGTTTTGCTTAGTTCAGTTCAGTACATAATTACTTAAAATACAAGTAGGAAACATTTACCTGATAAATTGACGACATCTGTCAAGTGATCCCCTGGCTGAAGGTTGTTATATTTGTCAATGAACTGTGCGAGTGACAAGTCCACATTGAATTTGTGAGGGTATGGGTCTTCAGCGGTTCCCTTCAAGGCTTGAATGGCTTGTGAACGAATCTTGAAGTATTGCTGCATTGAAAACGGAAAGGGAAGAAGAAACTGTTACAATTAGGGTTTGGAATCGAACATCAATTCCAATTCCAGAATCGGATACTTAAAGTCAGGAATCAGATACTATTTTAATTGTAATTCCAGCTATGTGCGCATCTTTTTTTTTTTTTTTTGGCGAAAAATGGCCTGTCAAAAATGTATTTGTCTTTGAATCATTCATTCAAGAGATTCATTCAAGAACAAGGATTCATCCACTAATGAAACAAGTAAATCTTGAGTGAGTCATTGAATCATCCCATTCGAGATTTTGTTATTGATCTAATATTTATTCTTCAGAATTGCGAGAGAACTACAACCTCAAATTGTATCATATATTTACAAAAAAAAAAACACACACACACAAAAAAATCTGATTAAATATGTTTGATATCTAAATTTTGGCTTTTTTATACAAAATTGGAATTGAAATTGGGAATCGATAAGAGTCAGAATTGAACAAATTCAAACGATGCCCAATCCTAGTTACAATTAATTCTGAATTCATGTGCCAGAAATGTGACTTCTATAATCAATACTCAACGTACATTCGGGTCCAAGGTTTCCTCATCAGCCTCATATGCATTTTGCTCTGACTTGTCATTGGTCTCCTCCTGTTCTTTGACCTTGGCTTCCTTCTCAGCTGCTTTCTTCTCAGCTTTCATGCGCCTTTTCAGCTCACTGAGGACAAATAAGAAAGAAAATCAGTCACCGTGCTTCGAAACACTACACAGGCATTGTTGTTGCACATCTAGCTGTGGAAGCCTTTAGCAAGTAGGGATATGCTGGTATCAAATTTTCCTGTTGCAGTTATTAGCTAATGCTTTCATCAGGTATTATCACGGTATTGAAATTTTGTTTTAAAAAAGTGGTCATTATACAGTATAACAGGTTAAATAACTTTTTTCTTACAACAAAAATCATAATTAAAACCATAAAGCAATACAGAAAAATATATAAAAGTTAAATGTTTTACACCTTAAAGTGCAAAAGAACTATAAAAACCAATAGGTATCACTTTACAGTAAGACCTCATTAGTTAACCTTAGTTGATGCGTTAACATTCAAGGCAAGGCAAGGCAAGGCAAGGCAAGTTTATTTATATAGCACATTTCGTACACAATGGTAATTCAAAAAGAAAGTAAAAAAAAGTCATGAAGAAAAATAATCACAAAAATAAAACAAGCAATTTAAGAACTTGAAAGTGAAAATGATTTAAAAATTGAATTAAAAATTAATTTAAGACAGTTTAAAAATAGAAAATGATTACATAATTTATAGTGCAATACATAAAATATAGTGTAATCAGTTCGGACATCGCATAGTTCTCATTCAATAAATGCACAGCTAAACAATAGCTACATTTGCTATAGATGTAATTAATCTTTGTTAAAAAATACAAGCCTTAGTTCATGTTAGCTCATTAAATAACACAGTTTCAACTTTCAATTTTAACAATGTGTTATTAAATATTGGAATACCTAAGATTAATTAATGTTCAGAATAATTTTTTCATTGGCGGTTTATGTTATCTAATGAAGCCATAATGTAAAGTTTGAATAAACAATAAAAGATCAAAACACTTTCAAACAATATCGAGGGCATTTGTAGTCCAGATTTTTAAAAAAATGAAGATAAATAGCCTATTAAGTCTAAATATTTCAGTAGTTTACTGTGTTTACAGGGTAAGGGCTGCATTTAGCGCCATCTGCTGTCAGAGAGTGAATGTGCTTTCATTCAGCGTCTCTCACGTGTTCCTCCATGTGCTTCTCATGCGCGCTTGTTCACATCAGAGCACATGCGCTCTTTCAAGCAGCATACAGCGATGTGGTGCATTTTAAGCAGCTGATGGGAATACTATTCTTAAAATGCATTCCAAATTCTGAATAATTTGTAATGTATATATTTTTCATGGTATTTAGAAGTGCCCACGATAACAATATTGTGCATATTAATCACCGCAATACGGAATACCGGCACAAGTCTATTAGCAAACACCTATTTTTTTGATAAATCAAGAAATATCAGGGTCGGAGTCATAATTTGCACACTTAGCAAAATTCTTCACTATTATAAATATAAAACAATTATGAATGAAACATACACTGCATGAAAGTGTTCAGCACTCTGATATTCTCCTCATTTTGGATACGAATATAAAGTCAGATTGTGCAAGAAAAAAAAAAAGAGACTATGGATACTGTCTTTTTGAATTTGAATCTAGATTTAAATCTAGAAACCTCTGTGTGAACACAGCTCCCTGAATAAAGTGCATTGAATGAATTTGCATTTTATTAAAATTAAATATGTATTAAATATAAAAAATGCAGCTAAACTTGTTCTACAAACAGCATTATAAACAAAGGTGACTGTTCACTTTTGACTGGGAAAAGTTTAAAAGGCGTCGAGGGATTTTGTCTTTTTATGTTATCTTTATTCATTTTTATTTGTTTTGTAAATAAAAGTTCTATGTTTTAAAGTGAGTGTTGTATTTTGTTGTTGCATTCAAGAAATTGACCCTAAACCGCAGCTAGTTAAAAGTGAAAGTAAAATGTGCACGGTGCTTTTAAGCTATTTAAAACATATGAAAAGAGGGAAAATTCAAAAGAACTAAAAACTAAGCCCGAATTGTCTCTATTTGAAAGTGAAAGTAAAATGTGAATGGCCTTTCTACAAGCTATTTAAAAGCAAAAAAAACTAAAGAGTGAATGCTCCCATTGTTATACTGGTTTTCTCACACGTCAATTAACCGGTGGAAAATATCCTCAGAGTCACAACCCTACTCCTAATTATACTTATAAATTCTTTTTTTATTATCATTATCATTCAAAAAATGAATAAATCTAGAACAGGTTTAGAATACAATTCTATTTTAAATAAGACAGAAATATTTTTTCTACAACAACAACAGTAGTGTTTACAACAGCAAAACCACCCTAGCCTTTAAACTAAGAAGAAAGAAAAAAAAAACTGCTTTAACTTTCAAACTTAAACTTGTATTTTCTGTTCAGTGTTTCTTTTTCAAAACTGCGGCACGGAATTTTCTAATATCAATACACAAGCATAAGTTTCGAAACACGTATCTGCAAGCTAGTGTTGTCAAAAGACCCGGTGCTTCAGTACAAAGTAGGTACTAAAAAAATGAAAATGTGACGGTACCAGGTTTCTTAAAGTACCGGTGGTACTGAGGACCCGGTCAATTTTCCGGTTCTTGACGCATACAGCGCTATGATTTTCGCGAAGCAGAAAATGCGGACGGAATCTCAAAATCCAGTCTTGATAATGAAACTTACATTTTAATATGGACAGTCACGGAATTTGTCAAAGTTAGCATAAATTAATCAAATCAAATCTCTGTAAGGACCAGTATCTGTAAATGTTAAGCCGCAAAAGCTGGTTGAAATATGAATCCTGCATGTTCTTCGTGTCTCTGAGTGAATGGATGGTTTGTTTACTACATAGACTGAAGCGCGTGGCGCTTGCAGTAATTTCAGCATCTTCCGTCTCAATGAGGACATAAATACATAAACAACATCACCAGAACTGTTCTGAGTCACTTCACAAGCATTTTACCATTTCATTTGAGTAAAACCAGTGTCAAAATAAAAGTAGCCTGTCAAAATAAAAGTTCGTTTTTACATAAAGGCATTGTGCTAGAAATATTACTATTATTTAGTAGAATGTATGTGATACTCCTACTACTGTTGAAAAAATGTATAAAACTTTATTTTTTAAAGAAATAAATCACACAATATTTCTTCCATGTTTAAATTTTAATAGCAAATCCCCTTTATTTATCCAAAAAATTAAATGTTTACATTTCATTAATTAAAAGACAAATTAAATTTGGGTGAAACTTGTTTACTGTTTTTCATAATTATATTACTTGTAGAAAAACTTTAAACATAATTGTAAATAAGCATAAAGAATGTTATTGGTTTTATTTTTAGTGCTAAAAATTTTATTTTATTTTTTAATTAGAATATTTTTGTGTTTTGCTTTGGTACCGAAATTGGTACCGAGAACCGTGGATTTTCACTGGTATCGTTACCGAATACTGAAATTTTGGTACCGTGACAACACTACTGCAAGCAGCGCATCCCTATGTAAAGCTGTGCTTCTCTATACTTTGAGAACCTGGATCTCCAAAGGTCTCTGCACGGCCATAATAAGCAAACTCTTATTTGCGTGTGTGATAGGCTTATAAAGAAATTGCAGAAATCGAAAGAGGAGTAAGTTATGCTAGGTATTCTTGCGTCAGTTTTAATGACCCGAGAACTGATAGTGAAAGCATTTAGTGACCCGAGTAAATACCGAAAGAAAAAAAAGTTAATTTAATAGCCTAATAGAAGAAAAGTCACAATAAGATAAGTCTACGCAGTCACGACGTACAATAATCGCTCATTCTTTTTTTTTACGGTTCTTACATGGTCACAGAAATAACTCGGACTCCTCATAAACCAACATCAGCTTTCTGTAGACTGCCACTGAATTATGGGCGATGAAGTTGTCATTTGGACAACTTGAGTGCAACCGCCTGGATCTTTTGCATATTTACACAATAAAAAGACTGAGTTATTATCAAGGGTTCTGGAAAGAGATAAGTATCATCACGAACACTATAAGTTACATCAAGTAAGGAATGCAGCTAAACTTGTTCTACAAACAGCATTATAAACAAAGGTGACTGTTCGCTTTCATTCTTACAGTTTGACTGGGAAAAGTTTAAAAGGCGTCGAGGGATTTTGTCTTTTTATGTTATCTTTATTTATTTTTATTTGTTTTGTAAATAAAAGTTCTGTTTTAAAGTGAGTGTTGTATTTTGTTGTTGCATTCAAGAAATTGACCCTAAACCGCAGCTAGTTAAAAGTGAAAGTAAAATGTGCACAGTGCTTTTAAGCTATTTAAAACTTATGAAAAGAGAGAAAATTCAAAAGAACTAAAAACTAAGCCCGAATTGTCTCTATTTGAAAGTGAAAGTAAAATGTGAATGGCCTTTCTACAAGCTATTTAAAAGCAAAAAACAAAAGAGTGAATGCTCCCATGGTTATACTGGTTCCCTCACACGTCAATTAACCGGTGGAAAATTTCCTCACCGTCACAACCCTACTCCTAATTATACTTATAAATTTTGTTTTTATTATCATTATCATTCAAAAAAATGAATAAATCTAGAACAGGTTTAGAATACAATTCTATTTTAAATAAGACAGAAATATATTTTTCTACAACAACAACAGTAGTGTTTACACCAGCAAAACCACCCTAGCCTTTAAACTAAGAAGAAAGAAAAAAAAACTGCTTTAACTTTCAAACTTAAACTTGTATTTTCTGTTCAGTGTTTCTTTTTCAAAACTGCGGCACGGAATTTTCTAATATCAATAAACAGGCATAAGTTTCGAAACACGTATCTGCAAGCAGCGCATCCCTATGTAAAGCTGTGCTTCTCTATACTTTGAGAACCTGGATCTCCAAAGGTCTCTGCACGGCCATAATAAGCAAACTCTTATTTGCGTGTGTGATAGGCTTATAAAAAAATTGCAGAAATCGAAAGAGGAGTAAGTTATGCTAGGTATTCTTGCATCAGTTTTAATGACCCGAGAACTGATAGTGAAAGCATTTAGTGGCCGAGTAAATACCGAAAGAAAAAAAAGTTAATTTAATAGCCTAATAGAAGAAAAGTCACAATAAGATAAGTCTACGCAGTCACGACGTACAATAATCGCTAATTCTTTTTTTTAACGGTTCTTACAGGGTCACAGGAATACCTCAGACTCCTCATAAACCAACATCAGCTTTCTGTAGACTGCCACTGAATTATGGGCGATGAAGTTGTCATTTGGACAACTTGAGTGCAACCGCCTGGATCTTTTGCATATTTGCACACATAAAAAGATTCTGGAAAGAGATAAGTATCGTCACGAACACTATAAGTTACATCAAGTAAGGAATGCAGCTAAACTTGTTCTACAAACAGCATTATAAACAAAGGTGACTGTTCGCTTTCATTCTTACAGTTTGACTCGTAAAAGTTTAAAAGGCGTCGAGGGATTTTGTCTTTTTATGTTATCTTTATTTATTTTTATTTGCTTTGTAAATAAAAGTTCTATGTTTTAAAGTGAGTGTTGTATTTTGTTGTTGCATTCAAGAAATTGACCCTAAACCGCAGCTAGTTAAAAGTGAAAGTAAAATGTGCACGGTGCTTTTAAGCTATTTAAAACTTATGAAAAGAGGGAAAATTTAAAAGAACTAAAAACAAAGCCAGAATTGTCTCAAGTGAAAGTAAAATGTGAATGGCCTTTCTACAAGCTATTTAAAAGCAAAAAACAAAAGAGTGAACGCTCCCATGGTTATACTGGTTCCCTCACACGTCAATTAACCGGTGGAAAATTTCCTCACCGTCACAACCCTACTCCTAATTATACTTATAAATTCTGTTTTTATTATCATTATCATTCAAAAAATTAATAAATCTAGAACAGGTTTAGAATACAATTCTATTTTAAATAAGACAGAAATATTTTTTTCTACAACAACAACAGTAGTGTTTACAACAGCAAAACCACCCTAGCCTTTAAACTAAGAAGGAAAAAAAACTGCTTTAACTTTCAAACTTAAACTTGTATTTTCTGTTCAGTGTTTCTTTTTCAAAACTGCGGCACAGAACTTTCTAATATCAATACACAAGCATAAGTTTCGAAACACGTATCTGCAAGCTAGTGTTGTCAAAAGACCCGGTGCTTCAGTACAAAGTAGGTACTAAAAAAATGAAAATGTGACGGTACCAGGTTTCTTAAAGTACCGGTGGTACTGAGGACCCGGTCAATTTTCCGGTTCTTGACGCATACAGCGCTATGATTTTCGCGAGGCAGAAAATGCGGACGGAATCTCAAAATCCAGTCTTGATAATGAAACTTACATTTTAATATGGACAGTCACGGAATTTGTCAAAGTTAGCATAAATTAATCAAATCAAATCTCTGTATGGACCAGTATCTGTAAATGTTAAGCCGCAAAAGCTGGTTGAAATATGAATCCTGCATGTTCTTCGTGTCTCTGAGTGAATGGATGGTTTGTTTACTACATAGACTGAAGCGCGTGGCGCTTGCAGTAATTTCAGCATCTTCCGTCTCAATGAGGACATAAATACATAAACAACATCACCAGAACTGTTCTGAGTCACTTCACAAGCATTTTACCATTTCATTTGAGTAAAACCAGTGTCAAAATAAAAGTTCATTTTTACATAAAGACATTGTGCTAGAAATATTACTATTATTTAGTAGAATGTATGTGATACTCCTACTACTGTTGAAAAAATGTATAAAACTTTATTTTTTAAAGAAATAAATCACACAATATTTCTTCCATGTTTAAATTTTAATAGCAAATCCCCTTTATTTATCCAAAAAATTAAATGTTTACATTTCATTAATTAAAAGACAAATTAAATTTGGGTGAAACTTGTTTACTGTTTTTCATAATTATATTACTTGTAGAAAAACTTTAAACATAATTGTAAATAAGCATAAAGAATGTTATTGGTTTTATTTTTAGTGCTAAAAATTTTATTTTATTTTTTAATTAGAATATTTTTGTGTTTTGCTTTGGTACCGAAATTGGTACCGAGAACCGTGGATTTTCACTGGTATCGTTACCGAATACTGAAATTTTGGTACCGTGACAACACTACTGCAAGCAGCGCATCCCTATGTAAAGCTGTGCTTCTCTATACTTTGAGAACCTGGATCTCCAAAGGTCTCTGCACGGCCATAATAAGCAAACTCTTATTTGCGTGTGTGATAGGCTTATAAAGAAATTGCAGAAATCGAAAGAGGAGTAAGTTATGCTAGGTATTCTTGCATCAGTTTTAATGACCCGAGAACTGATAGTGAAAGCATTTAGTGACCCGAGTAAATACCGAAAGAAAAAAAAGTTAATTTAATAGCCTAATAGAAGAAAAGTCACAATAAGATAAGTCTACGCAGTCACGACGTACAATAATCGCTCATTCTTTTTTTTTACGGTTCTTACAGGGTCACAGAAATAACTCGGACTCCTCATAAACCAACATCAGCTTTCTGTAGACTGCCACTGAATTATGGGCGATGAAGTTGTCATTTGGACAACTTGAGTGCAACCGCCTGGATCTTTTGCATATTTACACACATACAAAGACTGAGTTATTATCAAGGGTTCTGGAAAGAGATAAGTATCATCACGAACACTATAAGTTACATCAAGTAAGGAATGCAGCTAAACTTGTTCTACAAACAGCATTATAAACAAAGGTGACTGTTCGCTTTCATTCTTACAGTTTGACTCGTAAAAGTTTAAAAGGCGTCGAGGGATTTTGTCTTTTTATGTTATCTTTATTTATTTTTATTTGTTTTGTAAATAAAAGTTCTATGTTTTAAAGTGAGTGTTGTATTTTGTTGTTGCATTCAAGAAATTGACCCTAAACTGCAGCTAGTTAAAAGTGAAAGTAAAATGTGCACGGTGCTTTTAAGCTATTTAAAACTTATGAAAAGAGAGAAAATTCAAAAGAACTAAAAACTAAGCCCGAATTGTCTCTATTTGAAAGTGAAAGTAAAATGTGAATGGCCTTTCTACAAGCTTTTTAAAAGCAAAAAAACTAAAGAGTGAACGCTCCCATTGTTATACTGGTTTTCTCACACGTCTCACACAACCCTACTCCTAATTATACTTATAAATTCTGTTTTTATTATCATTATCATTCAAAAAATGAACAAATCTAGAACAGGTTTAGAATACAATTCTATTTTAAATAAGACAGAATAATTTTTTCTACAACAACAACAGTAGTGTTTACACCAGCAAAACCACCCTAGCCTTTAAACTAAGAAGAAAAAAAAACTGCTTTAACTTTCAAACTTAAACTTGTATTTTCTGTTCAGTGTTTCTTTTTCAAAACTGCGGCACGGAATTTTCTAATATCAATAAAGAAGCATAAGTTTCGAAACACGTATCTGCAAGCAGCGCATCCCTATTAAAGCTGTGCTTCTCTATACTTTGAGAACCTGGATCTCCAAAGGTCTCTGCACGGCCATAATAAGCAAACTCTTATTTGCCTGTGTGATAGGCTTACAAAAAAATTGCAGAAATCGAAAGAGGAGTAAGTTATGCTAGGTATTCTTGCATCAGTTTTAATGACCCGAGAACTGATAGTGAAAGCATTTAGTGGCCGAGTAAATACCGAAAGAAAAAAAAGTTAATTTAATAGCCTAATAGAAGAAAAGTCACAATAAGATAAGTCTACGCAGTCACGACGTACAATAATCGCTCATTCTTTTTTTTTTACGGTTCTTACAGGGTCACAGAAATAACTCGGACTCCTCATAAACCAACATCAGCTTTCTGTAGACTGCCACTGAATTATGGGCGATGAAGTTGTCATTTGGACAACTTGAGTGCAACCGCCTGGATCTTTTGCATATTTACACAATAAAAAGATTCTGGAAAGAGATAAGTATCGTCACGAACACTATAAGTTATATCAAGTAAGGAATCAAAACTGTCTTTTTGAATTTGAATCTAGATTTAAATCTAGAAACCTCTGTGTGAACACAGCTGCCTGAATAAAGTGTGTTGAATGAATTTACATTTTATTAAAGTTAAATATTTATTAAATATAAAAAAGCAGCTAAACTTGTTCTACAAACAGCATTATAAACAAAGGTGACTGTTCGCTTTCATTCTTACAGTTTGATTGGGAAAAGTTTAAAAGGTGTCGAGGGATTTTGTCTTTTTATGTTATCTTTATTCATTTTTATTTGTTTTGTAAATAAAAGTTCTATGTTTTAAAGTGAGTGTTGTATTTTGGTGTTGCATTCAAGAAATTGACCCTAAACTGCAGCTAGTTAAAAGTGAAAGTAAAATGTGCACGGTGCTTTTAAGCTATTTAAAACATATGAAAAGAGAGAAAATTCAAAAGAACTAAAAATGAAGCCCGAATTGTCACAATTTGAAAGTGAAAGTAAAATGTGAATGGCCTTTCTACAAGCTATTTAAAAGCAAAAAAACAAAAGAGTGAATGCTCCCATTGTTATACTGGTTTTCTCACACGTCAATTAACCGGTGGAAAATATCCTCAGAGTCACAACCCTACTCCTAATTATACTTATAAATTCTGTTTTTATTATCATTATCATTCAAAAAATGAATAAATCTAGAACAGGTTTAGAATATAATTCTATTTTAAATAAGACAGAAATATATTTTTCTACAACAACAACAGTAGTGTTTACAACAGCAAAACCACCCTAGCCTTTAAACTAAGAAGAAAAAAAAACTGTTTTAACTTTCAAACTTAAACTTGTATTTTCTGTTCAGTGTTTCTTTTTCAAAACTGCGGCACGGAATTTTCTAATATCAATAAAGAAGCATAAGTTTCGAAACACGTATCTGCAAGCAGCGCATCCCTATGTAAAGCTGTGCTTCTCTATACTTTGAGAACCTGGATCTCCAAAGGTCTCTGCACGGCCATAATAAGCAAACTCTTATTTGCGTGTGTGATAGGCTTATAAAAAAAAATTGCAGAAGTCGAAAGAGGAGTAAGTTATGCTAGGTATTCTTGCATCAGTTTTAATGACCCGAGAACTGATAGTGAAAGCATTTAGTGGCCGAGTAAATACCGAGAGAAAAAAAAGTTAATTTAATAGCCTAATAGAAGAAAAGTCACAATAAGATAAGTCTACGCAGTCACGACGTACAATAATCGCTCATTCTTTTTTTAACGGTTCTTACAGGGTCACAGAAATAACTCGGACTCCTCATAAACCAACATCAGCTTTCTGTAGACTGCCACTGAATTATGGGCGATGAAGTTGTCATTTGGACAACTTGAGTGCAACCGCCTGGATCTTTTGCATATTTACACAATAAAAAGACTGAGTTATTATCAAGGGTTCTGGAAAGAGATAAGTATCATCACGAACACTATAAGTTACATCAAGTAAGGAATGCAACTAAACTTGTTCTACAAACAGCATTATAAACAAAGGTGACTGTTTGCTTTCATTCTTACAGTTTGACTGGGAAAAGTTTAAAAGGCGTTGAGGGATTTTGTCTTTTTATGTTATCTTTATTTATTTTTATTTGCTTTGTAAATAAAAGTTCTATGTTTTAAAGTGAGTGTTGTATTTTGTTGTTGCATTCAAGAAATTGACCCTAAACCGCAGCTAGTTAAAAGTGAAAGTAAAATGTGCACGGTGCTTTTAAGCTATTTAAAACATATGAAAGAGGGAAAATTTAAAAGAACTAAAAACGAAGCCCGAATTGTCTCTATTTGAAAGTGAAATTAAAATTTGAATGGCCTTTCTACAAGCTATTTAAAAGCAAACAAACAAAAGAAAACAAAAGAGTGAATGCTCCCATGGTTATACTGGTTCCCTCACACGTCAATTAACCGGTGGAAAATTTCCTCACCGTCACAACCCTACTCCTAATTATACTTATAAATTCTGTTTTTATTATCATTATCATTCAAAAAATGAATAAATCTAGAACAGGTTTAGAATACAATTCTATTTTAAATAAGACAGAAATATTTTTTTCTACAACAACAACAGTAGTGTTTACAACAGCAAAACCACCCTAGCCTTTAAACTAAGAAGAAAGAAAAAAAAACTGCTTTAACTTTCAAACTTAAACTTGTATTTTCTGTTCAGTGTTTCTTTTTCAAAACTGCGGCACGGAATTTTCTAATATCAATAAAGAAGCATAAGTTTCGAAACACGTATCTGCAAGCAGCGCATCCCTATTAAAGCTGTGCTTCTCTATACTTTGAGAACCTGGATCTCCAAAGGTCTCTGCACGGCCATAATAAGCAAACTCTTATTTGCGTGTGTGATAGGCTTATAAAAAAAATGCAGAAATCGAAAGAGGAGTAAGTTATGCTAGGTATTCTTGCATCAGTTTTAATGACCCGAGAACTGATAGTGAAAGCATTTAGTGACCCGAGTAAATACCGAAAGAAAAAAAAGTTAATTTAATAGCCTAATAGAAGAAAAGTCACAATAAGATAAGTCTACGCAGTCACGACGTACAATAATCGCTCATTCTTTTTTTTTTACGGTTCTTACAGGGTCACAGAAATAACTCAGACTCCTCATAAACCAACATCAGCTTTCTGTAGACTGCCACTGAATTATGGGCGATGAAGTTGTCATTTGGACAACTTGAGTGCAACCGCCTGGATCTTTTGCATATTTACACACATAAAAAGATTCTGGAAAGAGATAAGTATCGTCACGAACACTATAAGTTACATCAAGTAAGGAATCAAAACTGTCTTTTTGAATTTGAATATAGATTTAAATCTAGAAACCATGTGTGAACACAGCTGCCTGAATAAAGTGCGTTGAATGAATTTGCATTTTATTAAAATTAAATATTTATTAAATATAAAAAAGCGGCTAAACTTGTTCTACAAACAGCATTATAAACAAAGGTGACTATTCGCTTTCATTCTTACAGTTTGACTGGGAAAAGTTTAAAAGGCGTTGAGGGATTTTGTCTTTTTATGTTAGCTTTATTTATTTTTATTTGCTTTGTAAATAAAAGTTATATGTGTTAAAGTGAGTGTTGTATTTTGTTGTTGCATTCAAGAAATTGACCCTAAACCGCAGCTAGTTAAAAGTGAAAGTAAAATGTGCACGGTGCTTTTAAGCTATTTAAAACTTATGAAAAGAGAGAAAATTCAAAAGAACTAAAAACGAAGCCCGAATTGTCTCTATTTGAAAGTGAAATTAAAATTTGAATGGCCTTTCTACAAGCTATTTAAAAGCAAACAAACAAAAGAAAACAAAAGAGTGAACGCTCCCATGGTTATACTGGTTCCCTCACACGTCAATTAACCGGTGGAAAATTTCCTCACCGTCACAACCCTACTCCTAATTATACTTATAAATTCTGTTTTTATTATCATTATCATTCAAAAAATGAATAAATCTAGAACAGGTTTAGAATACAATTCTATTTTAAATAAGACAGAAATATTTTTTTCTACAACAACAACAGTAGTGTTTACAACAGCAAAACCACCCTAGCCTTTAAACTAAGAAGGAAAAAAAAACAGTTTTAACTTTCAAACTTAAACTTGCATTTTCTGTTCAGTGTTTCTTTTTCAAAACTGCGGCACGGAATTTTCTAATATCAATAAACAGGCATAAGTTTCGAAACACGTATCTGCAAGCAGCGCATCCCTATGTAAAGCTGTGCTTCTCTATACTTTGAGAACCTGGATCTCCAAAGGTCTCTGCACGGCCATAATAAGCAAACTCTTATTTGCGTGTGTGATAGGCTTATAAAAAAAATTGCAGAAGTCGAAAGAGGAGTAAGTTATGCTAGGTATTCTTGCATCAGTTTTAATGACCCGAGAACTGATAGTGAAAGCATTTAGTGGCCGAGTAAATACCGAGAGAAAAAAAAGTTAATTTAATAGCCTAATAGAAGAAAAGTCACAATAAGATAAGTCTACGCAGTCACGACGTACAATAATCGCTCATTTTTATTTTTAACGGTTCTTACAGGGTCACAGAAATAACTCGGACTCCTCATAAACCAACATCAGCTTTCTGTAGACTGCCACTGAATTATGGGCGATGAAGTTGTCATTTGGACAACTTGAGTGCAACCGCCTGGATTTGCAACTTTTGCATATTTACACACATAAAAAGACTGAGTTATTATCAAGGGTTCTGGAAATAGATAAGTTTCGTCACGAACACGGTTACATCAAGTAAGGAATCAAAACGCGCTGCATGCATCATTCTTCATCAATCTCATGTATCACGACGGACGCGATAAGCCACATTATACACATACTTATCTTGAGTGTTATTTCGTAAATAATCAGTTTAAGCGCCGTAATTCTATATATATATGTACTTTTTGCTGAGTTTGTCTCCATCCACACCAGCTCCGTCTGCGTCTGCCATCTTCTCCGCTCCTCCGACGAATGCGAGAAGTTCCTCACTGCAGAACACAAGATCCAGGGGTCGAGGTTGGACCTAGATCCAACTCCTCCCACTTTATAACCCGTGTTCTACCGGAAGAAGCTGCATAGGGGGCGACGTCACACGACGTGATTAAAATTTTATAAGCTAAACTCAGCGCGCTGCGTCGGAAGTGAGTCAGGGAGACGTGGCAAAAGGATCGCCCCGTGGATCGAACGATATTCTTGGCTTTTATCGCTGGAATTAGCAACAACTGTACCGTGAATGTAATTATCATGGCTAAAAGTACGGATGGAGATAGTGATAGTATGTAATGGCAGGAAGTAAATAATAAGAGGAAAGGAAGGTGCGATAGTTCTGGAAGTTCCAACTATGATGTGGACGTGAGTGCAAGTCCAAAAAAGTGAAGTCTATAATTATAAAAGGGAAAAAGGAGAACGAACAAACTGAATGGAAAGTGATGATAACGTTCAAAAAAGAAGGGGGACATTTTCACCCACTAAAACTAACAAAAGCAATTGAGAAAGAAATGGGTAAGATCAAGTTTGCAAAATATTTGAATAATAGAAGGCTGCTGGTCTTTGCTACAGATCAACTGCAAAGAGATAGACTTCTCAGAGCAGAAACACTTAATGGGGAAAGGATCAGTGCTCATATCCCTGGGAATGCAGCAAAGCTTAGAGGTGTTTTCTATGATGTACCTTTGGCAATGACAATGGAGAAGATAATTCAGGAAGTGAAAGGAGGGAAAGTTGTGAAAGCCACAAGACTACAAACACAAAGAAAAGGGGTGAAAACTGATAGTTTATCAGTAATGCTAGAGTTTGAAAAAGATATGCCAAAGAGGGTAAGATTGGGATATTTGAGTTATGATGTAAGCGAGTTTATCCCAGCACCACTTCGATGTTTCAAATGTCAAAGAATGGGACATACTGCTGGCCAATGTAAAGGTAAACAAAGATGTGTTAGATGTAGAGGTGAACATGAGTATGGAAATTGTGGTCACGATACAAAAGTAAAATGCTGTAATTGTGGCGGTGAGCATAGCACTGCTTTTGGAGCACAGACAAACTGTACAAAGACAAGCCAGAGAGATACAGAAATATAAAGTAACTAATCAGGTGTCTTATGCTTATGCAGCAAAAAAAAAGTTAAGGAAAGTGAAATATACAGACGCAGTGTTGTACAAGTAATAAATAGAGCAAAAGAATCTGAGAACAGAAGAATAATTGAGATTTCATCTCCAACGTCAAGTCAGAGGCAAACCAAAATAAATCCATGGATAAGAGAGATTAATGAAGACACGCTGATTGTGGGTAAAACCAAATTTATTGCTTTCATCTGTAAGACTGTCAATGTGGCAATACAGCAAAAGAAAAAAAGTGATAGAATCAAGACAATAGTAGAGGCAGCCATAGAAATACGGGGGATCACTGAAGTTACAGCTGAAATGATTCATGAGATGTTGAACCCGAATAATTATAATGGAATGTCTCAAGGTGATTAACCTCATTATGGTATTTCATATCCTCCAATGGAAGGCCAGAAGTTTAGTTGCAAATGGTCAAGAGTTCAAGAAGGTTGTAGCTGATCTGTTAGACCTGATGTTATGTGTACAGTATACAAGAAACTTGGTTAAGACCTCATTTGGACTTTGTCCTACCAGGTTACAGCTCGGTTAGATGTGACAGAATTGGAAAACAAAGTGGAGGATGTGTAACATTTATTAAGGATACTTTAGCATATAGAAGGGTAACTGTTCTAAATGAGTATGAATGTGTGATAGGCTTATAAAGAAATTGCAGAAATCGAAAGAGGAGTAAGTTATGCTAGGTATTCTTGCGTCAGTTTTAATGACCCGAGAACTGATAGTGAAAGCATTTAGTGACCCGAGTAAATACCGAAAGAAAAAAAAGTTAATTTAATAGCCTAATAGAAGAAAAGTCACAATAAGATAAGTCTACGCAGTCACGACGTACAATAATCGCTCATTCTTTTTTTTAATGGTTCTTACAGGGTCACAGAAATAACTCGGACTCCTCATAAACCAACATCAGCTTTCTGTAGACTGCCACTGAATTATGGGCGATGAAGTTGTCATTTGGACAACTTGAGTGCAACCGCCTGGATCTTTTGCATATTTACACAATAAAAAGACTGAGTTATTATCAAGGGTTCTGGAAAGAGATAAGTATCATCACGAACACTATAAGTTACATCAAGTAAGGAATGCAGCTAAACTTGTTCTCCAAACAGCATTATAAACAAAGGTGACTGTTCGCTTTCATTCTTACAGTTTGACTCGTAAAAGTTTAAAAGGCGTCGAGGGATTTTGTCTTTTTATGTTATCTTTATTTATTTTTATTTGTTTTGTAAATAAAAGTTCTATGTTTTAAAGTGAGTGTTGTATTTTGTTGTTGCATTCAAGAAATTGACCCTAAACCGCAGCTAGTTAAAAGTGAAAGTAAAATGTGCACGGTGCTTTTAAGCTATTTAAAACATATGAAAGAGGGAAAATTTAAAAGAACTAAAAACGAAGCCCGAATTGTCTCTATTTGAAAGTGAAATTAAAATTTGAATGGCCTTTCTACAAGCTATTTAAAAGCAAACAAACAAAAGAAAACAAAAGAGTGAATGCTCCCATGGTTATACTGGTTCCCTCAAACGTCAATTAACCGGTGAAAAATTTCCTCACCGTCACAACCCTACTCCTAATTATACTTATAAATTCTGTTTTTATTATCATTATCATTCAAAAAATGAATAAATCTAGAACAGGTTTAGAATACAATTCTATTTTAAATAAGACAGAAATATTTTTTTCTACAACAACAACAGTAGTGTTTACAACAGCAAAACCACCCTAGCCTTTAAACTAAGAAGAAAGAAAAAAAAACTGCTTTAACTTTCAAACTTAAACTTGTATTTTCTGTTCAGTGTTTCTTTTTCAAAACTGCGGCACGGAATTTTCTAATATCAATAAAGAAGCATAAGTTTCGAAACACGTATCTGCAAGCAGCGCATCCCTATTAAAGCTGTGCTTCTCTATACTTTGAGAACCTGGATTTCCAAAGGTCTCTGCACGGCCATAATAAGCAAACTCTTATTTGCGTGTGTGATAGGCTTATAAAGAAATTGCAGAAATCGAAAGAGGAGTAAGTTATGCTAGGTAATCTTGCATCAGTTTTAATGACCCGAGAACTGATAGTGAAAGCATTTAGTGGCCGAGTAAATACCGAAAGAAAAAAAAGTTAATTTAATAGCCTAATAGAAGAAAAGTCACAATAAGATAAGTCTACGCAGTCACGACGTACAATAATCGCTCATTCTTTTTTTAACGGTTCTTACAGGGTCACAGAAATAACTCGGACTCCTCATAAACCAACATCAGCTTTCTGTAGACTGCCACTGAATTATGGGCGATGAAGTTGTCATTTGGACAACTTGAGTGCAACCGCCTGGATTTGCAACTTTTGCATATTTACACACATAAAAAGACTGAGTTATTATCAAGGGTTCTGGAAATAGATAAGTTTCGTCACGAACACGGTTACATCAAGTAAGGAATCAAAACGCGCTGCATGCATCATTCTTCATCAATCTCATGTATCACGACGGACGCGATAAGCCACATTATACACATACTTATCTTGAGTGTTATTTCGTAAATAATCAGTTTAAGCGCCGTAATTCTATAAATATATGTACTTTTTGCTGAGTTTGTCTCCATCCACACCAGCTCCGTCTGCGTCTGCCATCTTCTCCGCTCCTCCGACGAATGCGAGAAGTTCCTCACTGCAGAACACAAGATCCAGGGGTCGAGGTTGGACCTAGATCCAACTCCTCCCACTTTATAACCCGTGTTCTACCGGAAGAAGCTGCATAGGGGGCGACGTCACACGACGTGATTAAAATTTTATAAGCTAAACTCAGGGGATTCACTTATTTCCAGGGGTTTCAGTACAGCGTAAAAATTGTGACGTTGTAAAGTAGGCGTTCCTCTAATTCCAAATTTGCATGGTCACCGGTCATGCGCACTAAGTGTACGAGGATACATTGTTTATATACTGTCCCTATGGATACACCAACGGTCGGTGTTTTCTTTTTTGCCGCTAATAGAAACAAGGTTCAAATTGAGTATGTATGTCATGTCAAAGTGAATTATTTCTAAGTCACACACTAATATATTACACAATCGCGCCATTAAATCAATCTGAAATATTGGAATACACCATGGTCACACTTTTAACAAAATCCCCGGTCACACTTTTAACAAAAATATAAAATAAACTGTTTTGTAACTTATAGTAAAGGAAAAGTGGATGAACTTAACCTTTCTCTACTGACCAGAAATATTTGTCAACCCACCTATTAACAATATGAATAAAAGCGCTGCACTTGTTTACACCATTGCATGATTCTTATAAGCCTATAATGTAGGCTACTGTCAGTTATTAAAATGTCATACATGTGCATCAGAAACCTGTGTGTATTTAAAGGGGTTTCACGTGAGATACCTGTCTTAACTGAGTAACATGTGCATCAGATACCTGTGTGTGTGTGTGTGTGTGTGTGTGTGTGTGTTTACAGGGGCTTCATGCAAGATACCTGTCCTAACTGAGTAACATGTGCATCAGATACCTGTGTGTGTGTGTGTGTGTGTGTGTTTGTGTGTGTGTGTTTACAGGGGCTTCATGCGAGATACCTGTCCTAACTGAGTAACATCAACATGTGCGTCAGATACCTGTGTGTGTGTGTGTGTGTGTTTGTGTGTGTGTGTTTACAGGGGCTTCATGCGAGATACCTGTCCTAACTGAGTAACATGTGCATCAGATACCTGTGTGTGTGTTTACAGGGGCTTCATGCGACATACCTGTTCTAACTGAGTAACATGTGCGTCAGATACCTGTGTGTGTGTGTGTGTGTTTACAGGGGCTTCATGCGAGATACCTGTCCTAACTGAGTAACATGTGCGTCAGATACCTGTGTGTGTGTGTGTGTGTGTGTGTGTGTTTACAGGGGCTTCATGCGAGATACCTGTCCTAACTGAGTAACATGTGCATCAGATACCTGTGTGTGTGTGTGTGTGTGTGTGTGTGTGTGTGTGTGTGTGTGTGTGTGTTTACAGGGGCTTCATGCGAGATACCTGTCCTAACTGAGTAACATGTGCGTCAGATACCTGTGTGTGTGTGTGTGTGTTTACAGGGGCTTCATGCGAGATACCTGTCCTAACTGAGTTACATGTGCATCAGATACCTGTGTGTGTGTTTACAGGGGCTTCATGCGAGATACCTGTCCTAACTGAGTAACATGTGCGTCAGATACCTGTGTGTGTGTGTGTGTTTACAGGGGCTTCATGCGAGATACCTGTCCTAACTGAGTTACATGTGCATCAGATACCTGTGTGTGTGTTTACAGGGGCTTCATGCGAGATACCTGTCCTAACTGAGTAACGTGTTCATCAGATACCTGTGTGTGTGTGTGTGTGTGTGTTTACAGGGACTTCATGCGAGATACCTGTCCTAACTGAGTAACGTGCATCAGATACCTGTGTGTGTGTGTGTGTGTGTGTTTACAGGGGCTTCATGCGAGATACCTGTCCTAACTGAGTAACATGTGCGTCAGATACCTGTGTGTGTGTGTGTGTTTACAGGGGCTTCATGCGAGATACCTGTCCTAACTGAGTTACATGTGCATCAGATACCTGTGTGTGTGTGTTTACAGGGGCTTCATGCGAGATACCTGTCTTAACTGAGTTACATGTGCGTCAGATACCTGTGTGTGTTTACAGGGGCTTCATGCGAGATATCTGTCCTAACTGAGTAACATGTGCGTCAGATACCTGTGTGTGTGTGTGTGTGTGTGTGTGTGTTTACAGGGGCTTCATGCGAGATACCTGTCCTAACTGAGTAACATGTGCGTCAGATACCTGTGTGTGTGTGTGTGTTTACAGGGACTTCATGCGAGATACCTGTCCTAACTGAGTAACGTGTTCATCAGATACCTGTGTGTGTGTTTACAGGGGCTTCATGCGAGATACCTGTCCTAACTGAGTAACATGTGCGTCAGATACCTGTGTGTGTGTGTGTGTTTACAGGGGCTTCATGCGAGATACCTGTCTTAACTGAGTTACATGTGCATCAGATACCTGTGTGTGTGTGTTTACAGGGGCTTCATGCGAGATACCTGTCTTAACTGAGTTACATGTGCGTCAGATACCTGTGTGTGTGTGTGTGTGTTTACAGGGGCTTCATGCGAGATACCTGTCTTAACTGAGTAACATGTGCGTCAGATACCTGTGTGTGTGTGTGTGTGTGTGTGTGTGTTTACAGGGGCTTCATGCGAGATACCTGTCCTAACTGAGTAACATGTGCGTCAGATACCTGTGTGTGTGTGTGTGTTTACAGGGGCTTCATGCGAGATACCTGTCCTAACTGAGTAACGTGTTCATCAGATACCTGTGTGTGTGTTTACAGGGGCTTCATGCGAGATACCTGTCCTAACTGAGTAACATGTGCGTCAGATACCTGTGTGTGTTTACAGGGGCTTGTGTAAGAATGTTTTTATGCAAAATTCATGCTTTACTTTAATTAGCTCACAGACTTTACACAAGTTCTTAGAGAATTTCAAATAAAATTTATATTCTAATAGACATACTAGAATATACAGATTTAATTTGAAATTCTGTCTATTAGAATATACATTTTATTTGAAATGATCTTAGAACTTGTGTAAAGTCTAGAGTTAAACCTAGGTTTTTACTAATTTACTTTTACAAACTTTTCTACTGCTATCTAAAAAAGACATACTGACAACTATTTGTTCATACTCAACTTTATTAAAAAAGAAAATGTCAAATATTAACAGCAAGCAGAACAAGGCAGGACTTCAACCTTTGGATGTCTCTGGACACATTCTTTACAGGATCGTCTGATGTACTATCTCCCACACCATCACCTTCCGTATGACTGGAATGTCACACTATATGAAAAGAGAGAACAATCATGTACAGACAAACTTTGATCATGGATTTTGACAGATTAAAAGCTTTTGAAGATTTATCAGTGAGTGATATAGTTGCTAAGGTGTTCCATGTTAGTCCTAAGTTTTGAGTGAGGTATAAACTAGTGTGTTAGTGGATAGATATGGTTATTTATATGGTTATTGATAAAGTCAAACAAGTGTTAAAAATAAAGTTTGTGAGAAATATAAATATTGTAGCTTGATCATGTACCTGTCTGAAAGTAAGTGGCTTTCCTTGAGAAAGGAAGTCTGCATATTTGCAGATAAACACACCACAGTCATTTCCATTTGTCTGTTTGGGAATTGCCTAGAAACAAGTATAACGGTTAATAAAAGGACACAGTTTAAAGAAATGTTGTATAACTTCTTATATGAGGGTATGCATACGTTGGTTCTCATTCGGCCGATGGTCCATCTGGAAGCCTCAAAGCAGCAGGCTTTTTTGATTTTGTTTTCCTCCATGAGGTATTTCCTGTCAATTAATCACACATCAGACATGTATACAAGCCTTGAAAGCAGTTAGAGGTTTGCAATTGGACATAACTCACAACAATATGTGACAGCTGTCATCATGTCTCTGACCCATGGAGTCATAGCACTGGATGGTCCGGGATTTGAAATCAATTACCTGGTGATAAGCAAATGGAATTATTATTTTTTTAAATAGTGAAAAAGTATATATACCATTCTTATACTTTTCATAGTGTATAGATATGGAAACAATGTGTTACAAAGGCATTGCTATACATAAATTACTTACAGCCAAAGCCCAGTGCAAGCCAAGGTGCAAAGGAACAAGAACAAGATCACAGAGGAAGAGATCCACTGTTTTTGTCCATTTCTTTACTGCTGCATGGCCTGCAAAATGTCCGTCACTACTCAGAAGCTTTGAGTAGAAAAATGTGCTCAAACAGTACACTTTAAGGCCTTCCTGCTGATCATTGCTCCTCTTCATTATCAGAGACAAATAGAAGTTGATAACCTAGAAAACATAAGAGTAAAAATAATTATAATACACATATCCCTACATATCCCTGACGGCCAACATTAGAGCTTTTTAAAATGCTCAGATTAATCAGACCAATGCCAATATTTAAAGAAATCAGAGATTGTTGTGTCCAACCTGATGTCTGTGGGATTTTAATGCAAACAAGCAAAACAGTGATAGATATACAATAAAGATTATTAGCTACAATATTATTAGTACCATTCATCCCAAAAAATAAATTTATATTTATTGAACGATAAAAAGCATGACAAGTTAACTAAAATAATTATGCTGGATGAAGTCAATGTGAATGTACCCAATTACAAGACAAAAATAGAGACAAAATCTATTAAGGTATCAAGTCAATGAGACAATATTATATTATAGTAAAACTGTAGTAAACCATGGTTTTTTGGCGTGTTGACTACCATTTGTATAACCACAGATTTACTACACATACCATGGTTAAACCATGGTTAATATAGCAAAACCATGGTTCATTTGTGGTTACCGTGGTTTAACTATAGGAACCATGGTTTTTTGGTTTTATTTGTAGTAAAACCATGGTTAATTTTCGTAAGGGAGGGAGACGTGGCAAAAGGATCGCCCCGTGGATCGAACGATATTCTTGGCTTTTATCGCTGGAATTAGCAACAACTGTACCGTGAATGTAATTATCATGGCTAAAAGTACGGATGGAGATAGTGATAGTATGTAATGGCAGGAAGTAAATAATAAGAGGAAAGGAAGGTGCGATAGTTCTGGAAGTTCCAACTATGATGTGGACGTGAGTGCAAGTCCAAAAAAGTGAAGTCTATAATTATAAAAGGGAAAAAGGAGAACGAACAAACTGAATGGAAAGTGATGATAACGTTCAAAAAAGAAGGGGGACATTTTCACCCACTAAAACTAACAAAAGCAATTGAGAAAGAAATGGGTAAGATCAAGTTTGCAAAATATTTGAATAATAGAAGGCTGCTGGTCTTTGCTACAGATCAACTGCAAAGAGATAGACTTCTCAGAGCAGAAACACTTAATGGGGAAAGGATCAGTGCTCATATCCCTGGGAATGCAGCAAAGCTTAGAGGTGTTTTCTATGATGTACCTTTGGCAATGACAATGGAGAAGATAATTCAGGAAGTGAAAGGAGGGAAAGTTGTGAAAGCCACAAGACTACAAACACAAAGAAAAGGGGTGAAAACTGATAGTTTATCAGTAATGCTAGAGTTTGAAAAAGATATGCCAAAGAGGGTAAGATTGGGATATTTGAGTTATGATGTAAGCGAGTTTATCCCAGCACCACTTCGATGTTTCAAATGTCAAAGAATGGGACATACTGCTGGCCAATGTAAAGGTAAACAAAGATGTGTTAGATGTAGAGGTGAACATGAGTATGGAAATTGTGGTCACGATACAAAAGTAAAATGCTGTAATTGTGGCGGTGAGCATAGCACTGCTTTTGGAGCACAGACAAACTGTACAAAGACAAGCCAGAGAGATACAGAAATATAAAGTAACTAATTAGGTGTCTTATGCTTATGCAGCAAAAAAAAAGTTAAGGAAAGTGAAATATACAGACGCAGTGTTGTACAAGTAATAAATAAAGCAAAAGTATCTGAGAACAGAAGAATAATTGAGATTTCATCTCCAACGTCAAGTCAGAGGCAAACCAAAATAAATCCATGGATAAGAGAGATTAATGAAGACACGCTGATTGTGGGTAAAACCAAATTTATTGCTTTCATCTGTAAGACTGTCAATGTGGCAATACAGCAAAAGAAAAAAAGTGATAGAATCAAGACAATAGTAGAGGCAGCCATAGAAATACGGGGGATCACTGAAGTTACAGCTGAAATGATTCATGAGATGTTGAACCCGAATAATTATAATGGAATGTCTCAAGGTGATTAACCTCATTATGGTATTTCATATCCTCCAATGGAAGGCCAGAAGTTTAGTTGCAAATGGTCAAGAGTTCAAGAAGGTTGTAGCTGATCTGTTAGACCTGATGTTATGTGTACAGTATACAAGAAACTTGGTTAAGACCTCATTTGGACTTTGTCCTACCAGGTTACAGCTCGGTTAGATGTGACAGAATTGGAAAACAAAGTGGAGGATGTGTAACATTTATTAAGGATACTTTAGCATATAGAAGGGTAACTGTTCTAAATGAGTATGAATGTATAGTAATAGAAATGTGTAGTCCCAGAGGAAATATCAAAGTAGTCAATTTTTATAATCCGAGAAATTATCAAAGCAAACATTCCATGAAATCTCAGAAAGTGTTGATAGAAGAGAATTATGGTGTGGAGACTTTAATGCTCACAATACTCTGTGGGGAAGTGATTATACAGACATAAATGGAGAAGTAGTGGAAGAACTAATTGAGGAGAGATTACTTGCTTGCCTTAATGATGGAAGAGGTACCAGGGTTAATGTCACAAGAAACTCAGTTTCTTGTATAGATCTTACTTTAGTCTCTGTAAATATGAGTAATTTATGTGAATGGAATGTTAAGAATGATAACAACATAGGGAGTGATTACTTTCCAATTTTGTGTTCCATGAACTTTGATATGTATTTTCAGGAGGGTTATGTAATAGAGAGATGGTGTTTTCCTAAAGCTAACTGGGAAAAATTCAGAGAACTTTGTATTGAGTATTCTGAAAGAATATCGATGAAGGGTGATGTAAATAGTTGCGCAGTAGAAGTGACTGCCATGATTATTAATGCTGCAACAACCTGTATCCCTATGAGTACAGTGAATGAGAAAAATAACTTTAATAATTTGTTAGTTTATTGGAGGTACAGAAAACGACACAGCAACTCTTCGGCATGATTGTCCCATGTATTTCAATTGGCGCCAAGGCAATGTTCCCAGACCCACCGTCTGTATCTATGCTTGTAGCCCGTAATCACCAACATTTGCTCTTATAAGTCTAGATTAATATTAGTTGAGATAGATTCATTATGTAGTGTATGTCTGTAAGTAATGATCACAGTTAAATATATGTCAAAGTTTTGACGGTGTACATACTATTTGATAGCGCCAAGACATGTTTAAGTAACGTTAACTTTAAAAGTACTAACAGTTAACTAGATAACAGCTAGCGCGCACATGTAAAGCTACAGGGGGACTGTTGTTGGCAAGGTAGTTTACACGCTAGGCAGGCTATGCTAACTTGGCAAGAAATACCATTTGAAATACACTTAACGTTGACCATAGATGCACAGAACAGTGTTGCGACGTGAGAAGATTGCCCTTCAGAGCATACTGTTACTCAAATTATCATTGCCTGTGTTCGAACCCACCATGGAACTTCATGTGGTGGCCATGTCTGCAACCACTTATCTTTGGCAGTGCAGCATGAAGGTAGGTTGGCATTTTTTTTTTTTTTTTTTTGGCATTCTGAATATTATTTTACTGATGTTAACAGTTGCTCATTAACCTAATTTGTTTAATTTAGCCTCATAGTATTGTAAGACTTGAACAATACAATAACGTATTGTTGACCTCTTTTAACATGCATCTTTCATTAGCCTTTGTCATAAGTCCTACACAGAATTTTCTTATCAATAATTGTCATTATCCAAATAATGCATTAATTTTAATTAACTAATTAACCAGTTCTATCATGCCTGCAGTACCACAACTTATGCCAATGTTACTAAAATGTTATTCCTTTGTTATATATATATATATATATATATATATATATATATATATATATATATATATATATATATATATATATATATATATATATATATATATATATATATATATATATATATATATATATATATATATGTGTTTATTTATTTTCATTTTCAGAATTCCTAATTGTCAAGTGCAACTTGCAGTGTAGAGAACAGACACATTTTCACTGTTATTGCCAAACACAGTTACTGTATAAGGAAAGTCCATTCGTGAGTGCTGGCTGAACTTAATTTTAAAGTGCATTAGCCATAAAAGGTGAGAACCAGATTTGCAAAACCATGCTGTCTTTCCAAAGTTTTAACTTTCTTCGTTTTATTTCTGACACCATTTACTGTGTTATAGGGAAGCCTCAAGAAGGACCAAGTACTACATGAACGGTTGTCTCAAGGAGCATGGGATTCTTGTGGTATAATGTCTGAGTCACTAGCAATTTAACATTTTAGAAAATTTAACTCTTATCCAGTGTTGGGTAAGTTACTCAAAAAAAAAAGTAATTAATTACTAGTTACTAATTACATTAGTGTAGGTTACTGTACAAATGATTCTCTCCAAAAAGTACTCAATTTCTTATTACTAATTACTTTCTAAATCCTATATCAACCTTGACAAGTTAATGATACAAAGATAGACATGAAATGTTTCTTTTAATTCTTTCAAGTAACTATATAAATTATTATGTTCACACTTTAGATTAGGGTCCAATTCTCACTATTGACTATTTTTCCACAATGTACTCCTAATTATTGCTAAGTAATACGTAGCAAAGTAGTTGTTTAGTTTAAGAATCGGTTAGGATTAAGTATTTAGAATAAGGTTTTGAAGAATAACACATTAATATGTGCTTTTTAAGTAATAATAAACAGGCAATATCCCAGCATTATTCATGCTAATACACAACTAGTTTATTGTGAGAATTGGACAAAGTATTTAAAGTGAGAAGGCTACATAAAAAGCATGCATTTTAATGTTAGACTTTAAATGCTGATGTTAAATCCACTATTTAATTGTGTATAAATGTTCTGCAGTCTATACAAAGTGTTAGTTCAATTACATATAAAGTAACTATTATTGAATTACAGTAACTATTTACTTAGTAACTAGTTACAGTCAACACTGCTCTCAGCATACTGGTCTTTGTATTCCTTTTACAGGGAGTATGTGGTCTTTATACAATCTTGACTTCACCTGTGTCCCGATCACCCTGTTATTTACTTCACAATGAAAACAGACGGGCCATTATCCTTTTTTTATTATATATATATTATATATATAACCCACTACAAACATGAATGCCCAGAACAAAGACAAAATCTTCATATTTCTCCTCTTTTTTGTTTGCTTACAGTTGCCAGCATCTGTAAAAACATTTTTATCAATGTTGTTCTCCAGGAGGGGGACGAGGCTATTCTGACACTGGCCCTTATATATATATGTATGTGTGTGTGTGTGTGTGTGTGTGTGTGTGTGTGTGTGTGTGTGTGTGTGTGTGTGTGTGTGTGTATAATTTAATGTTATAGTATTCTGTATAAAACACAATTATAAACACAGACACACCACACACAGCAGCAATAAACACGCTAATGTTTAACCACATTTCAAAGTACAAGTACCGTTGCTTGGCCTTGCATCATTTCCTTTTTTCTAGCAATTAACTTTTAGTTTATTTTAAATAAATATTTGAATATAAACAAAACCATAATATATATACATATATATATAATTTTGGTTCATACAGAATGCTATAAAATTATATATATATATATATATATATATATATATGTGTGTGTGTGTGTGTGTGTGTGTGTGTGTGTATAATTTAATGTTATAGTATTCTGTATAAAAAACAATTATAAACATAGACACACCACACACAGCAGCAATAAACGCGCTAATATTTAACCACATTTCAATGTAAAAGTACTGTTGCTTGGCCTTGCATCATTTCCTTTTTGTAGCAATTAACTTTTAGTTTATTTTAAATAAATATTTGAATATAAACAAAACCATAATATATATACATATATATATAATTTTGGTTCATACAGAATGCTATAAAATTATATATATATATATATATATATATATATATATATATATATATATATATATATATATATATGTGTGTGTGTGTGTGTGTGTGTGTGTGTGTGTGTGTGTGTGTGTGTGTGTGTGTGTGTGTGTGTGTGTGTATAATTTAATGTTATAGTATTCTGTATAAAACACAATTATAAACACAGACACACCACACACAGCAGCAATAAACACGCTAATGTTTAACCACATTTCAAAGTACAAGTACCGTTGCTTGGCCTTGCATCATTTCCTTTTTTCTAGCAATTAACTTTTAGTTTATTTTAAATAAATATTTGAATATAAACAAAACCATAATATATATACATATATATATAATTTTGGTTCATACAGAATGCTATAAAATTATATATATATATATATATATATATATATATATATATATATATATATATATATGTGTGTGTGTGTGTGTGTATAATTTAATGTTATAGTATTCTGTATAAAACACAATTATAAACACAGACACACCACACACAGCAGCAATAAACACGCTAATGTTTAACCACATTTCAAAGTACAAGTACCGTTGCTTGGCCTTGCATCATTTCCTTTTTTCTAGCAATTAACTTTTAGTTTATTTTAAATAAATATTTGAATATAAACAAAACCATAATATATATACATATATATATAATTTTGGTTCATACAGAATGCTATAAAATTATATATATATATATATATATATATATATATATATATATATATATATATATATGTGTGTGTGTGTGTGTGTATAATTTAATGTTATAGTATTCTGTATATAACACAATTATAAACACAGACACACCACACACAGCAGCAATAAACACGCTAATGTTTAACCACATTTCAAAGTACAAGTACCGTTGCTTGGCCTTGCATCATTTCCTTTTTTCTAGCAATTAACTTTTAGTTTATTTTAAATAAATATTTGAATATAAACAAAACCATAATATATATACATATATATATAATTTTGGTTCATACAGAATGCTATAAAATTATATATATATATATATATATATATATATGTGTGTGTGTGTGTGTGTGTGTGTGTGTGTGTATAATTTAATGTTATAGTATTCTGTATAAAACACAATTATAAACACAGACACACCACACACAGCAGCAATAAACACGCTAATGTTTAACCACAATTCAAAGTACAAGTACCGTTGCTTAGCCTTGCATCATTTCCTTTTTTCTAGCAATTAACTTTTAGTTTATTTTAAATAAATATTTGAATATAAACAAAACCATAATATATATACATATATATATAATTTTGGTTCATACAGAATGCTATAAAATTATATATATATATATATGTGTGTGTGTGTGTGTGTGTGTGTGTGTGTGTGTGTGTGTGTGTGTGTGTGTATAATTTAATGTTATAGTATTCTGTATAAAACACAATTATAAACATAGACACACCACACACAGCAGCAATAAACACGCTAATGTTTAACCACATTTCAAAGTACAAGTACCGTTGCTTGGCCTTGCATCATTTCCTTTTTTCTAGCAATTAACTTTTAGTTTATTTTAAATAAATATTTGAATATAAACAAAACCATAATATATATACATATATATATAATTTTGGTTCATACAGAATGCTATAAAATTTTATATATATATATATATATGTGTGTGTGTGTGTGTGTGTGTGTGTGTGTGTGTATAATTTAATGTTATAGTATTCTGTATAAAACACAATTATAAACACAGACACACCACACACAGCAGCAATAAACACGCTAATGTTTAACCACAATTCAAAGTACAAGTACCGTTGCTTAGCCTTGCATCATTTCCTTTTTTCTAGCAATTAACTTTTAGTTTATTTTAAATAAATATTTGAATATAAACAAAACCATAATATATATACATATATATATAATTTTGGTTCATACAGAATGCTATAAAATTATATATATATATATATATGTGTGTGTGTGTGTGTGTGTGTGTGTGTGTGTGTGTGTGTGTGTGTGTGTGTGTGTGTGTGTATAATTTAATGTTATAGTATTCTGTATAAAACACAATTATAAACACAGACACACCACACACAGCAGCAATAAACACGCTAATGTTTAACCACAATTCAAAGTACAAGTACCGTTGCTTAGCCTTGCATCATTTCCTTTTTTCTAGCAATTAACTTTTAGTTTATTTTAAATAAATATTTGAATATAAACAAAACCATAATATATATACATATATATATAATTTTGGTTCATACAGAATGCTATAAAATTATATATATATATATATATGTGTGTGTGTGTGTGTGTGTGTGTGTGTGTGTGTGTGTGTGTGTGTGTGTGTGTGTGTGTGTATAATTTAATGTTATAGTATTCTGTATAAAACACAATTATAAACACAGACACACCACACACAGCAGCAATAAACACGCTAATGTTTAACCACAATTCAAAGTACAAGTACCGTTGCTTAGCCTTGCATCATTTCCTTTTTTCTAGCAATTAACTTTTAGTTTATTTTAAATAAATATTTGAATATAAACAAAACCATAATATATATACATATATATATAATTTTGGTTCATACAGAATGCTATAAAATTATATATATATATATATATGTGTGTGTGTGTGTGTGTGTGTGTGTGTGTGTGTGTGTGTGTGTGTGTGTGTGTGTGTGTGTATAATTTAATGTTATAGTATTCTGTATATAACACAATTATAAACATAGACACACCACACACAGCAGCAATAAACACGCTAATGTTTAACCACATTTCAAAGTACAAGTACCGTTGCTTAGCCTTGCATCATTTCCTTTTTTCTAGCAATTAACTTTTAGTTTATTTTAAATAAATATTTGAATATAAACAAAACCATAATATATATATATAATTTTGGTTCATACAGAATGCTATAAAATTTTATATATATATATATATATATATGTGTGTGTGTGTGTGTGTGTGTGTGTGTGTGTGTGTGTGTGTGTGTGTGTATAATTTAATGTTATAGTATTCTGTATAAAACACAATTATAAACACAGACACACCACACACAGCAGCAATAAACACGCTAATGTTTAACCACATTTCAAAGTACAAGTACCGTTGCTTGGCCTTGCATCATTTCCTTATTTCTAGCAATTAACTTTTAGTTTATTTTAAATAAATATTTGCATATAAACAAAACCATAATATATATACATATATATATATAATTTTGGTTCATACAGAATGCTATAAAATTATATATATATATATATATATATATATATATATATATATATATATGTGTGTGTGTGTGTGTGTGTGTGTGTGTGTGTGTGTGTGTGTGTGTGTGTGTGTGTGTGTGTGTGTGTGTGTATAATTTAATGTTATAGTATTCTGTATAAAACACAATTATAAACACAGACACACCACACACAGCAGCAATAAACGCGCTAATGTTTAACCACAATTCAAAGTACAAGTACCGTTGCTTAGCCTTGCATCATTTCCTTTTTTCTAGCAATTAACTTTTAGTTTATTTTAAATAAATATTTGAATATAAACAAAACCATAATATATATACATATATATATAATTTTGGTTCATACAGAATGCTATAAAATTTTATATATATATATATATATATGTGTGTGTGTGTGTGTGTGTGTGTGTGTGTGTGTGTGTGTGTGTGTGTGTGTGTGTGTGTGTGTGTGTGTGTGTGTGTATAATTTAATGTTATAGTATTCTGTATAAAACACAATTATAAACACAGACACACCACACACAGCAGCAATAAACACGCTAATGTTTAACCACATTTCAAAGTACAAGTACCGTTGCTTGGCCTTGCATCATTTCCTTATTTCTAGCAATTAACTTTTAGTTTATTTTAAATAAATATTTGCATATAAACAAAACCATATATATATACACACACAATTTTGGTTCATACAGAATGCTATAAAATTGTGTGTGTGTAATGTAATGTTATAGTATTCTGTATAAAACACAATTATAAACACAGATAAACCACACACAGCAGCAATAATCATTCCCTTTTTTCTAGCAACTAACTTTAAGTTTATTTTAAATAAATATTTGCATATAAACAAAATATATATATATATATACACACTCACCTAAAGGATTATTAGGAACACCTGTTCAATTTCTCATTAATGCACTTATCTAATCAACCAATCACATGGCAGTTGCTTCAATGCATTTAGGTGTGTGGTCCTGGTCAAGAAAATCTCCTGAACTCCAAACTGAATGTCAGAATGGGAAAGAAAGGTGATTTAAGCAATTTTCAAGAGGGTCTGGCTGCAGACTTGCACTTGCACTCTCAGACTTGCACTCTCAGACACTTGCACTTCCGCTAGTGACATCACTTGCAGCCTTTATTTTTTATTTTGTTGAATTATTTTTCATTACTTTTTGTTTGAATCTCTCAACATTTTATAACAATAGCCAGGTGGTGAAGACAAGAAAAAAGAAAATAAATTACAATGTCACTTGCAATCGCTACTTGCACTCTCCGCTACCTGTGACGTCACTTGCAATCAACACAAATCGTGCGTGTTGCCAATGGAGACAAGACGCTGTGGTGGTGATTGAACCATATGGATTGAACGATTAAACCTAATTTAGTACTGTAACGTACAGGGTCCTGCAAGAAATCCGTGGCCAAAGCACCAGAATATGAACGTTTGCGCAAAATCTCTCGCTAAGCTTAGAAAAACATAAACACTTTACATTGCTTAATGTATTAGATGCTATTAAAATATCAAATTAAATATACAGTTCATAATTTTAATGAATATATATATATATATAGTATTTTCCTCACATACCGCAAAATGTGGCATAATGGAGTAAGATGATAAAGGTTAAACTCAATATGCTTCTCTCCAATATGTACAGGCAAGCAGGTGAGCCCAGAATAAACGTAACACGCAAAGTTTCGCGTTAAACATTTTTCAGAATAAACTGTTTACAACTCGTTTATATCACTGTCTTTGTCCATTAAGATACATTGTGTTTTATTTATAATGATTTTCTATAGGAGGAAAACGTTTAATGTACAATTTAACGTACTGCGTTCTGTACTCGTCTGCTTGCCTGTACGGAGTTGATCCTTTTAAAATCACTTAATGCATTTCATAATGCACGTTCATATTTGCTGGTTTGTATACATGTTGAGTCAACAACAAGACATATAGGCTATAGGCCTACTGAATTGTCTTTATCATCTTAGTCTGTTATTAGGCCACATTAAGTGTTTTTCGCTGTATGGGAGGACAAAGTTTGCGCATTGTGTTCATAGCCATCTGCTTGTCTTGTAGTGCATTAAATAATAACTATATATCAAATTTGGTCTTTTAATTAAACTTAATGTATCTTAATACATTATGCCATATTAAGTGTTAGTTTTTTCTACAGGAGGAAAAACGCTTAACGAAAGACTTTGTGCATTGCGTTCATACTCTGGTGTTCTGGCCACGGATTTGCCGGTTAAATTAGTTTAATAGTGTAATCACCACCACAGCGTCTTGTCTCCATTATGGTGTTCCTGTGTGTGTGTGTGTGTGTGTGTGTGTGTGTGTGTGTGTGTGTGTGTGTGTGTGTGTGTGTGTGTGTGTCAGTGATGCGCGGGTTGATCCAAAATGAGCGTGTGCCTGCGGTCACCCGCGGTTACGAGTCATCCAAAAATATTTTCAATGATATTCGGGTCGCAGTCGGTCGGGTCCTTTGAAATAAAGATGCCAATTAAACCTTTGTAATTTATATAGTACTATACACGATTTTGAAATATATAGGCCTACACTTTATTGGCTGAATAACTCTGAATAAATAGAGTGACAACCTTTCCGCTTTACGTTGTACAACAATTTTACCCTTTGTCCTGCCTCACGCACATTGAGCATCTGTCCCGCTTTTTCATTCGACCCTGCCTAATAAATACATGGATACGTCCATAGGCGTAGTGTTTACTTATGTCCAATAGTTCAGAGGAGAGAAATAGAGAAGATGCACTTTTAATAGCGAATGGACCGCAGCATAGCCTACCCTTGATTAAGACCTGTAGATGGCGAAGCAGAGAGAGCTTTTTTTCTGTGGGACATGGAGGAGAATACGACATGAAGCAACATGGTGCATGTGAGTAGGCTACCACAGAAAAAAAGCACATCATCAAGAAACATGCAAATCAGTGCATTCGTTTTTCAATAAACCAAATGACCCACAGGCTGACAAAGTTTGGGCAGCAGAAGTGACGAGCATTTATCATGCCGTACATGACTGCAGTAACAAGTTTGCCCCAGTCATTTTTCCAGATTCTGAAATAGCTTAGAAAAAAGCTGTAGAAACTTTGGGTGATATTTTGGGTCAGGTAGTGTCTTAATCTTTTAGTCGGTGGGTTTAAAAAGAAATATAGGCAATATATTACAGAAAGCTTGAAATGTCTACTTTAAAAAACGAAAAAATATTCAAACCAAAATAAACGGCTACTCTCTAATTATGTAATCCATATGAAATGTGCATTTTTCTCTGGCGTTCATGGCGAGTCCGCATCGTCAACTTCATCTCAGCAGCGACACAGAAAACACCAGTTTATTACTAAACAATTAAATGTCTCCTTGCTAATTTAGACACATTCATAATCATTACTTTAACCGGTTCTTTGTGGCAAGCCTTATGTGTGCGGTCAAAACGCTTATTATCATGTAGGCTAAAGCCTATTTAAGTAATTCTATTAGTATAAAGGGGCAACGCATTTACTACTTTTAAAAAATGCGGGTCCACGCGAGGGGGCAACCCTGTAGGGTCCACAGCGGTGCCCGAATCCAGCAGGGCTTGGAAGGGTCATCCATTAACTTTTACCTTTAACCTGTGGGCCGGGAACCGCCGGCCTGCTTACTGGTCGAGTGCGTCGCTCCTGGTTCACCCTCCGGGGGAAAGGTGGCGCTCGCTCCCCAGCCTTGTGGTGTTGGGCCACCGCCGCCAACTCAATGGCCTCCACAACATCGCCGACGGTGTGACGGTTCCGCATTCCTACTGCCAGCCGAAGTGGACGAGGAAGGGCCCGAAGCAGGTGATCTATCACTACTTGCTCTGCTACCTGGGCAGCGGTGGGACCCCCGGCGAGGAGCCAGTGATGTGCTAGACGGGTTAGTTCAGCTGCTTGTGCACGGGCTGGCAACTGGGCCTTATATTCCCAGTCATGGAACAACTGTGCCGCACAAATGGGTGAAAGGATCAGCAGCTTTGTGGCCTGAACACGGGGATCGGGCAGTGGACCTCTTTGGGCAGTGGCAGAACGAAGCGCGGCGATCTCTCGCTCCGATTCTCCATGGCGGGAGACCATATGCTCCATGATCTGCTGTTGGCGGATGCTCACCTCGGTGAGATGTTTCAGTAAATCCTCCATGGCTGGGGAGGAGCAGCTGCCTGCAGGATACACAAAAGGAAAGGGGGAAAATCGTAGATGAGCAATATGGTCGTAGACCAGGGAAAACTCAATTCTGGGGGGTTTGCTTGTCAGTGATTCTTCCCGATTATGCCCGATAAAGGCCCCAGAGGTTGAATTTATTGTAGGCAACCAGTTTCAATGTGTCTGGGTGAGGGGTGCTGGTGCTCCGCTATATGTACTCCGTGAAAGAGAAAGTGAGGTGACATACGGCCAAGTACTCAGAATTCGTGCTCTGCATTTAACCCATCCAAAATGCACAACCACATATTTGTTATGTATATATAAATACAAACACATGCTTGTATATATTTAAGAAAAATATTTAATGTTTATATATTGAATATATTTATATATGATATAATAATATAAATATATAGATGTATAGACATGTAATTAAAAAAATATATACTGTATGTGTGTGTATTTATATATGCATAATAAACACAGCACACACACATTATGTAAACAGCATTTATTTTGGATGCGATTAATCGTTTGACAGCACTAAATGTGTGTGTGTGTGTGTGTGTGTGTGTGTGTGTGTGTGTGTGTGTGTGTGTGTGATTATAGGGCCATCACTTTAACCAAATTTCTAATGACATTTCCTGTCATGTTGCATCAGTTCTGGATATGTGGAATGTAGCGGTGTTTAATATATTTATTAGCATTTATTTTATTCTGTGAATTAAAATATGCCTACATATGAACCTAGTGCTCAGATTTATTTTTATATAACTTTACTTCGACGGTCCTGTCTTTATGTTGTCCACAATAAACAAGTCAGCTTCTAAATTTTCGGAATATTTGTAATGTGTATTTGATTGATACAAAATGCATAGTTTTAAAACGTCTCTCTTTGTCTTTTTGTTAGGCTGAGAGCAGTGACCTCTATTGCTCAGAAAACGTTACTGCAGTTCTCTTCATTAATCGCAAACAGGATACATAATACAGTATTACCATTGTAATTATTATAACTGGTCAATCAGTTATTTAAGCCTAACTTTAAAAAAAGAAGAAAAAAACAAGCCTGGAGTTATTTTTGTGTAACCTATTTTTATTGATTCATAGCAGCACATTTACAGAAAAAATAGCTGTGAGAGTAAAAATGCCCCAACAAACACAAAATACTGATAATAAATAAATTGCCACAAATATGTCAGAAGTAGCTCATATATTTTATCATCACATCCTACAGAAAGTTTCCAAACCTGACGACACATAGCAAACTGACACACAGTTAGACTGATATAATACCTAGTGTGCACATCATTATGGCACATTAGGAATTATCATGTATTTATGAGCAATAGAACCATAAGAGTTTAAGTTCCTCTTTGTTGAAGGATTAAAAAAGTCCAACAGAATATGAAAAGGCTGTATTTTTTCTTGCAGTTGCTCTAACCGCTTAACTGTTTAAAGCAATAAATTACCTGTTACACAAAAATTAAACAGAAGTGTATATTGCATTAAACAGATCGAAAAGTAATATTGCATATTATCTAGTCACAATTACAGAGATACATACATGTATATTTATTGGAACATATTTTAAAGGGGTGTTGGTTTCATGACCAGTCAAATTATCTGCTACAAATCAGACAAATCAGAAGGCACAACTACCAATGAATGTATGTGTCAACCAATATTAAAAAAAAACTGATTTTAGAGGCATATTGTTTAGTATAGATTTTGTGACTGGGATGAGTAGGAAGAATGTGTCTCAGTTTACAAATAAATGAAGCTATTTTTGATATGCCTTATTAAACTGTGACTTTTAATATGTTTTAAAGAAAAAGACTACCAAAAGGCAGACACTTGCACACTTTACCTATTACATTTTTTATATATTCATTGAACTACATATAATAATTGGTCCCAATAATTAAATAAAACATCATTTTTAGGGGCAATGCTTGTTTTTATGGCTTGTATTTCCCAAAATATTGATGAAATCTTTATAGGAAGTCAAGTTCTGACCAGCCAGTTATTAAATCCCCATTAAAAATCCAGAGTTGAGAACCATGATATTCTTTTGCAATAGTGAAACTGAATCACTGTGCATTATAATGATGACTCTCAATAATGTCTGTGCAGCCTAATCATGATGTTATAGTACATAGGTTACACAGATTATTTTCTTTAAAAGATGTCATTCTGTATGAAAAAAAAACAAACATCTGCAATATGTCATAATTATGCATTTAATTGAAATCTATGCATTGATTCTAATTCTGGAAATTCTTGAGACGAAAGTAAATATTTTCTAAAAAAGAGGTATGGTGAAAAGGTAAATATCCACATAAATATGGAGAATTAATAACAACTAAATCACAATAAAATGCTTTTTTCCAGTTCCCGTTCACAGTTCTTCCCCGTGCAGAGATATATGAGAGCACCCTTCAAGCAAAACTTCTCCAAAGAGGAGGATAAAATAGTCTCTACTTAAAAGTAGGCATAGAAATCACCAAAGGTTCTGAGCAAAGACAAAATACCATAGCAGGCTCAAATGAGCCATTTCTGTGACATTACAGAGAACAGCTCCCTCATAATGTATATATTCATCCTGATGCTAACAACAAGACAATCTGCCAACTAACTTCACATCAGCCAAATATTCAGAGCACACAAACTAGTTTGGCAGCTTTACATCACGTCTGACGCAAGAACACATTCATGAGCTTTAAAGGGATACTCCACCCCAAAATGAAAATTTTGTCATTAATCACTTACCCCCATGTCGTTCCAAACCCGTAAAAGCTTTGTTCGTCTTCCGAACACAATTTAAGATATTCTGGATGAAAACCGGGAGGCTTGTGACTGTCCCACACAACAGCCAAACAGCCAACAGCCAAATTTTCATTTTGGGGTGGAGTATCCCTTTAAATGCATAGCTCACGTGATGTTTCTCTACAGTACATTCAAAACAAACTCACTTCATAGCCGAATATTAAAAACACCTGAGCCATGAAAACAGCCAATATAGATCAAGGGTTAAACATGGTCTTCGGTTTTGACATGCTGATGGCTATTCATTTAAATTGATAAAAAAAACTATTTCTGCTACAAAAGATAAAGGGTTGCTTCCCCAACATATTGAGCATGTGTATTTACTGTATGCCAGTATGTTCAGAGAACTTGTCGATAATACTTGTTGGACACTCCCTTCTGATTTGCCAATAAAAACAATCGGCCTTGTTCCAGCATACCAGACACTGGCAAATAAAACAACCCAAACCATCACAATGACACAGCATGCTAAAAGCATAAACTATCAACATTTTTGAGTCAGTAAAAGACACATAAAATAATATGTCACACATACACATGTTAATATAGGACACTCGGACATGCAAAACAAAGCAAACACCAATTAAATGCAGGAATGAACATTTCTAATTGGTATAGTGTTATACAGATTAGTCTAAACTAGAAGTCCAAAGACACTAGAATTATTAATACAGTAAACATGTTCTGAGATAGACATCTTGATGAAATGTCAACGAGTCACACTGAAAACATATATAAAGTGCTAGGGGGGAAATGCCAAAACACATTTCTCACTTAGATTTCTTCTTTCCCCATTTGACTGCATAAAATAGTTTTACAAAAGCAAAATAGCTTATAGATACTCAAGTGTACCGAGACAGAAAGGGATTAACGACTTTTTTGCAAAAGTGTTGAAAATAAAAATCTCACTGCAGACTGCTTCTGTCAAGCATCCTTGAATATGTTAAACAGTTAAAAACAGAAATCACAAAGTTATCCGAGGCTCACTGAGAAAGTGGGGTGTCTAAAAATCATGTTCAGGCATAACTGCAGTCATCTCATGTGTCCAGATCTTCTCTTTCTGTCACTGTAAAAATAAAGAGATACTCGAGGCAGAATCTCTAGGTTTCCAGGTGCATCAAATATCTGTGTACTTCAATATAGTTCTCAAATGCCTCAAAGCCTTTATTTATGATGGGGTTGCTGCGGAACTAATGACAGTCTTTATAGCAGTTCCTCAGAGAAATGCTCTCGCATTGAGGTTTCTTGAGAATTGAAGATCAAAACAGAAGCGGACTCTGCCAGATCTTTCAACAGGCGACTCTACTTTCTTAGTGTCAATATATAGAGTGAATGGCTTGCTCTGTGTATATGTCTGAAAGAAATATCTACAATCATGTATGGAATGGATTGGGAAGCCACACCTTGAAGGCCCTAGTAGGAGTGGGAGATGTTATTGCCTTGCTCCTGAAGGCTCACCAGAAGGTGGTCAATCTTCTCCATGTTCTGAGAGGTTGTCAATGTGGTTTGTACAGTTCCTGGGTCTGCTATAGACTGCCCAAGTAAAGACTGGATTTGATCTTCACTCTCTTGCTGAGTCTGTCCAGACTGATTGATGGCAATGATCTGGTCAGACAGTGTAGATCCTTGGCTGTTCATTAGCTGACGGCACTCTGCAGGAAATAAATCATTAGAATAGGGCTAGACAATAATTTTATATCAATATATATTTTGATATAATTTTTATTTTATTTTTTTGCAGCAACTGTGAGTACTGTTCATATTTTTTATCCTGGCCGAAACACTTTTGTTTCAATCTATAAGATAATAAGCCAATGTTTTAGTTTAAAGTTAAACAAATTAATTTTAATAAGGTGAGTCTGAGAAACTTAGATTATGTTTATTTGATGGAAATCTCACCTTTCTTGTTTGTATGAAGGCTAAATACAAATACAAGATTTGGCAAATAAATTGTTCTAGAAGTTTGTAGGAGTTTGTAGGCATTCTTAGCAGTTTTTCTAAGGCTTTTTTTATGTTCATATCGATATCGGAATATTCAGAATATTTAGTGATATAAATTTTGGCCATATCGTCCAGCCCTACGTTAAAATGAGTTAAGGCTCTGAATTATGAGTCAAACAGGCAAGTATGTTGAAGAGAATTGACTAACCGTTCTGAATCTCAAAAAGGAACAGGTCTGGCTGCTGATTCTGATTGGGCTGGTTGAGGCTTCCACTCATTGTGGTCTGAAAGAGTTGACCAGGCTGTTGTACTGGAGAGGAAGTGCTAGTCTGAATTCTGGTTACATCACTTTGTGGTGCAAAAAGGGTTTCTTGAGAAGCCATACTCCCTTGCATGCTGGATTGGGCCATGAAGAGGTTTACAGACTGTGAAGGGCCTGTACCAGAACTTGGTGCCAACTGCATTGGTTGCTGGTCTTGGAAGATGGGCTTATTCGAGGAGGGGCTGATCCCCATAGTAGTCTGATCCTGAAATGTCATGGGTTCAGATGACTCCTGCTGCCTGACTGTAACCATGCCGGTCTGAGAAAAGGGAAGGGAAGTGTTTTGTTGTTCTGGAGAAGATAGGCTACTGTTGTTCATCGATCCTATCTGGACTTGCCCACCAAATAACAAATTGGAAGTTTGCTCTTGTGTCACTGGAGAATTTAAGGAACCAAGAAGTAGACCAGCCTGCTGCTGCTGACCAGAGGGAAGTTTGCTTGGTGACTGGGAGATGCTCTGGAACATGGCTCGCTGTGGTGATTGCTGCTGCTCCATTGAAGTGCCTTGCTGAATGGGGGACAGTTGGGGTGGAGTCTGAAATACAGATGGTGCCTCGAGAGAAGATGCCTGCATAGAAGTGTGAAAGGCCAGTTGCTGTGGCTGGCCAGCGTTAATGGCAAGTTGGACTGGTATGGCATTTTGGGAAAGAAACATACTGGTCGCAGATGGGTGAGCTTCCGCTGACATGTTTGACCTACTAAGAATTGTCTGATTGTTTTGGAAAAGGGAAGCTTGGATCTGATCCTGACTGGGTGAGTTCTTCTGTGTGTGGAAAAGAGCCTCCTGTGGGCTTTGGGTTTCGGTCATGGCTGTAGGGTTGTGAAACAGAGAAGGCGAGGAATGACTAGGCTGCTGCTGAAGAAAGCCAGTTGCTTGTTGAAACAGGGATGCTTGTTGCTGCTGTTGGGGTGGGGTTTGCTGGAAGAGAGAACTTCCATTCTGCACCATACCTTTGGAAGAGCTCTGCTGCTCTGAAATACAATGTATTTGAACCTGGGGCTGAAAGAGCTGATGTTGAAGGTTCTCCAGAGCTTGCTGCTGCTGGTGTTGCTGCTGCTGCAACTGGATTTGTTGCTCTTGTTGCTGGATGTGCTGCTGCTGTTGCTGGATTTGCTGTTGCTGCTGCTGGATTTGCTGCTGCTGCTGTTGGAATTGCTGCTGGTGCTGTTGAAGTTGATGGTCTCTTTGTTTTGAGAGTGAATTCTCACTCTGGAGATGGATGTTGCAGAATCCCTTCGCTTGCAGCTGCCGAACGGCCTGCTCCAGCTGTGCCACCTCATCTGGAGGTAGAAGTGAGAGCTGCTGCTGTGAGTTGTCATCAATCTGGGAGAGCCCCACCACTGAACCGCCACTGTTTCCTGTCCTCTCCTGTCCGAGACTCTCTCTGTGTTCCAAGAGGAATGGCTGAGCTCCTTGCTGAAGTAGAGATTTATTAGGCACATGGAAAGAGCCACTGGGTGCAAGACTCTGTTCCTGGATGGTGCTGAATGGCTCTTCATTGGAAAAGACAGAGTTCTGAGATTGATCCTGTTCTCTTGTTTGGTGTGCCAGTGGACTGGAAAATTTGCAGTTATTGGTGGAGACCTCGGCACTCATATCTAAGGCTTGCTGGGCTGAACTGATGACTTCAGAGGTCTGTTGGGTTGCAAACACGAAAAACACGGGCATTTATCAAAATATATGAAAATAGGGACTGATTTATTGTGGTGGTTTCTGTCTCATGATTTAAACAAACCTTGAGAGCCAAAGGGTTACTGGAGACCTCCATTGGAGTGACGTCTTCTCGTTTAACAAGAGGCAAAACTGGCGTCAGCAAGGCAGTATCTATTACTATACGAAACAAAAGACAGGTGGCCAGTGACACTTACATAACCCTGGTTGTCATTGACAATATTACGTAATGCTAATAGACACACAGATGTTTGCTCACCTTTCATTTTTTCAAAACAACAAGGTGTCACTGGAGGCAAGACTTCCTTTTTCACAGTAGCATCGACAACTGTAAACGAGCATGTTTCTAGATCAGTGATTTTTATGAATTGTTCTGAATCCTGTTCCTGGAGGCACACCCACAGTATACATTTTACCAAAAGAAACACACCTAATTCAACTATTCATTAGTAGAGACTATGGATGGGTTAGATAAGGGAGACACCCAAAGTGTGTGCTGTTGGTGTGCCAACAGGAACGGGGTTGGGAAACACTTATTTTTTTTTAACAAATCTGTTGTGATTAAGAGTCATGTTTATGGTGGACATTAAACTGACCTGGCTCTGGAGTGTATGTAAATGGTTGAACATCATGGGAACGTCCAGCATTCGTAACAACATAGATACCAACAGATACAGGAGATGTGATAGCTGGATTTTGATATGGAGGGACTTTGACAATAAGGTGATTCTAAAAGGGAAAAAGTAAAAAATGGAAAAATGGCACAATGTATTTATTAATTTACTTTTTGCAGTTGAATCTGACTTTTTCTTATAACATCATCAATGAGTGACAATTACTGGTGTCTGGAATATATACAGTTGTTTTCAAAATTATTCAACCCCATAGAGACTGCAGTACTTTACAAATACAAGCTTTTCTGAAGATCCAGGATCTAATACAACTTGCATCTATAACAGTTCACTGGCATATTAAAAGTGATATTGTCAATATATAATGTAATATATTTGAGTTATGAGATTTTTTAATAATACTGATATGTCATAATTATTCAACCCCTATTCAACATTGCTGTTTTTAAATCACTTATTTGCATGGTGGGGAATAAAACCATCTCAAAACACAATTAAGCCTTTAGAAACTCTATTAAAAACAGAATTAGCTTGAGCTGTTACACATACAGTTTGGCCAATGCATGTATTGAAGTTGAGTAGCAAAAATGTCAACAGAGATCTCACAAAAGCTAAAGAGAATAAATATCGTAGTACTTTAGAAAGGCTAAGGCTATATGAAGATTTCCAAGACATTGAAAGTTCCTAGAGACACAGCTCTCAGCCTTATTCCTTAGCTTAAAGTGTGTTTTACCAGAAAATCTTTGAGGTTGTGGAAGAAAAAGCACAATATCATAAAATGTTTAATCAGAGCAACTGAGAAAAAACCTGCAATGTACAGCCAAAGACTTGCAAGATGACCCGATGAAAGGAGGAAAACAATTTCAATGCAGTGTGTAAGAAAAACACTAGACAAGTATGGCCTTCATGTTGAGACATCTTGATAAATACCACTCTTGATCAAGAAGAACAAAAAGCCAACTTCAACTTGATAAAATTCATTTGTGTGGACCTGTGGAGCTCTGGAGGAATGTTTTATGGAGTGATGTGACCAAACTGAAACTTTTTGGACCCATGGATCAGCGGTATATCTGCTGTAAAAAAAGGCAAAGTTCATAAGCAGAAGAACGCCATCTCCATCCTCAAACTTGGAGGTGGATAAGTCCTGTTATGGGGTTTCTTTGCTGTAGAAGGAAGTGGAAATCATGACTGTATGAAGGACATCATGGATTCTTTAAAGTGTCAGGCCATTTTGACAAGAATTGTGATGCCTTTGGTGCAAAAACTGAAGCTGATGATCAATGGACTTTCCTGCAGGCCAGTCATACCAAAGTACACATCCAAATCTACTACTGCTTGGTTCAGGGATCAGTCAAAGAATGTACTTGAGTGACCTGTTCAGTCTCCAGGCTTAATTCTCATTTCAAATATCTGGTTGAATTTGAAGAGAGCAGTGGCAATGTGAAAACCAAAGATTATCAGTGATCTGAAAGCTTTTTCAGGTGTGGAATGGGCCAAAACTGTAGTAGAGAGGTGACAGAAGCTTCTAAACACTTACAGACAGCGTTTATAGGTAATTTTTAAGAATAAAGGATTCTGCACAAAGGGAGTTGAATAATTTTGAACATGAATGTTTAGAGCCAATTCGAATTTTATCATGATTCATCAATGTTCCATTCTCAGAATCACTCAAAAGTGTATTAACAAACTTTCTCTAATACTTTACTGATGCCTTTGTTAAATTGATTTCATAAAATGTTATCCTCCACAGCAAATTGTCTTGCAAGTCAAGGGGGTTGAATAATTTTGAACACAACTGTATACAATTTAATGGTTTGTGTACTTTAAGGGGAAGTCATGGCCTAATGGTTAGAAAGTTTGACTCCTAACCCTAAGGTTGTGGGTTCGAGTCTCGGGCCGGCAATACCATGACTGAGGTGCACTTGAGCAAGGCATTGAACCCCCAACTGCTCGCTGTGCACCGCAGCATAAATGGCTGCCCACTGTTCCGGGTGTGTTCACGGTGTGTGTGTGCAATTTGGATGGGTTAAAAGCAGAGCACGAATTCTGAGTATGGGTCACAATACTTGACTGTATGTCACGTCACTTTCACTTTATGTGACGTCAAAGAAGATTATCAGACAATTTGATATGATTCACTCAAATCACCTGCAAATGAAATGGTATGTCAGACCATGCATTTTGTTGCAATTTCAATAATAACTTTATTTTTTTATCTAATTTTTTTAACCCTTTTTACATACATTTGTGTACATTTTGGACCCTATAAATAAGTATAACAGAACTAGCTGTGGCAGCACTCAATCTATTAAAAAACACTGAAAATTACAAACATCACTGGTGGCCTTTTAGGGCAAGCCATTGCAAAAGCAGATATATTAAAAACACTTACTCAAAAAGAAGTAAAAACCGTATTGCGTACTGTTTGTTTTTGTAGATCATTAATCTGCCGATCTTTCCATATTCATGTCAGGCAACTTGTCAGACCTGTGCAATGCAGCCTCTATTTCTGCATGGCTTGACCAGCCCACAGAATCAAATAATAGACACAGCAGGCACTATGGCTTACCTGATGGAAAAACTCCATGTCAATGTCAGCCTCTGCCTTCCAGAATTTATCATCTGCCGTAGTCAAAGAGGCAGAGGTTAAACAGAGCAGGGAAATCCGCACAGAACAGGGCATGACACTTTTCAACATGTAGAGATACCTGAAGCACTCTCCTGAAATAAGACCTTGGTTCCTTTGAGAAAGTTTTTTCCAATAATAAAGACTTCACTCCCCCCTTTAACTGAACAGCTGTGCAAACTCTTCTTGAGAATCTCAGGTACTCCTGCAGGCTGGGCTATAAAAACAGAACCAGTCGGAGAAAGAGAGAAAGCGACCATTAGAATGCACAGCCAGGTAACAATGTTTCTGTCCGGCAGACCATGATTAAATACTTTAGTTTCCGCATATCTGTCATTATGTGCAGGTCAACGAAGCCATATAGCCAAATCAGCTTGTGACTAGTGAAAAAACCTGGTTGTTTTTGCTTTGTATCCACACATGGAAAGCATGAAGGACCATAGGTATTATGCTGGTAATGCATGTTAAGTAGGCAAGCTTTGCATTTTTTACAATTTAATGCTGCGGAACAAATGCTTAATTTAAGTGATTTAGTATACATTTTTCAATCAATTAAAAATCTGAATCAAAAATTAATTACATGATAATCAAATGAATTGCAATTAACAGTGAAATTATGTGTCTGCGTTATTTACTTAAGTCTTAACTGTTCTTCAGCATTTTACACCAAGCGTTCCACATCTTCAAGACTAATGGATCCTCTGCAGTGAATGGGTGCCTTCAGAATGAGTGTTTTCAAACAGAAAAGCAGAAAGCTGACAAAAACAAAACAATAATCCACAAGTAATCCACGGTTCTCCAATTCACCAATAAATGTCTTGTGAAGTGAAAAGATGCATGCTTGTAAGAAGCAAATGAATCATTATGACAATTTTTTTTTTCAAACCATCATTTTGGGCCAAAATATCCATAAACCTCCATTCAGTGAAAACATCCAACCCCAACCAAAATCCGCCAACATATTGGTTTAGAACAGTTTTCACTTGTGAACAGTGCTTGATCTGTGCATATTTCTCTCCTGATTCAGACGAAACAACTTGTTTGGACTCTCATTCTGACGGCACCTATTCACTGTATTGCTGAGCAAGTGATGTAATGCTACATTTCTCAAACCTGTTCAGATGAAGAAACAAACTCATAAATTTTAAACAAATTAAACATTTTCGGATTAACTATTCCTTTAGAATCCTAATGCAAATGCAACATTATTTCCTGTGATAATCAGCATAATGCTACAGATGGTGTCAGCAGAACTTATTACAATCAACCTGAAACAATCATCTACTTGCGGGTGACACTGAAATTCAATTTCAAAACAAAGTAGTGCAATTCACCACACACTTAGTAGCTCTCTTCAGTAGGCACCTGATGTTCTGCTTTGGATTCATTCTTTTTTAGCTCTATGGCCTTAATAATATAAATATCCATTAAACCCCCTTCTAATTCCTACCTCTCCTATATGATGAGAGCACCAGCTGGGCTCACCAGTGGGGAGATGCTAAGAATAACCCAAAGCCACTCACTGCACAGTATGGGAGACGAAGAGGTCTGTAATGTGAGCACAGAGCCATCCGGGCGTTGGATGTTGACTCGAAACACCAGTCTGGCACGGGTGCTCTTCTTCTTAGATCCAGCCACCCCAATACGGGCCTCCACATCAGCATTCCTGAGCTTTAGGATCCCCACGCAGTCTACACTGCACAGACACCCGAACATCAGCTGGTCATCGTCAATATCAATACTTCCAACCACATTTGATAACTACAAAATTACAGAATGCAAAGCTTGAAAGTCACGAAGCTGACATGTCTTTACATACGCCAGAATCATATTGCTGCTGGGATCCAGAGGCACTTCGATGACAGTTGTGCCTTCGATGTCCACTTCCCTACAGGTGGTTGTGTTACGGCCTGTAACTCTGCAAGCCTGGTAGAAGCCATGGGGCTTTACACGTCCAGCATCATTGGCAACAAAAATCTGCAGGCCTACTGACTCCTTCACCCCCTCAAGCTGTGAAGATCAAGAAACTTGCGTTTAACAGGGTAACATGCATCCTTTTATCAATAGAGAAAAGTAAGAACCATAAGACTTGGCACTCAGTTTTTTCCTCCACATTGAAAGGTTTCACATAAAGAAACCCCTAGTGAAAAATAAAGATACTAAAATGTATTTGAAATAAATATATTTAAATCTCAGTATACTGCAAATACATCAACATGATATTATGTAATTAATAAAAATACCTTGTAATTACAGTTTTGGTATCCAAAACTGGTATACTTAAAGTCTGCTAGAAGATGGACTAATGAAGCAGAGAGTGATTTACACTGATTGGAGTGTTTTTGAAGCTGGAGCCACCGGTCTGGACAAGCTCACAGAGACTGTAACTTCATGGGCCCTATCATACACCCGGCGCAATGCGACGCAAGGTATTTCAATTTCATTTTGAAATTTTAATTTCACCATCAAGTTAGATACATCAACCATAACTCCTTCAAAAACAGCCAGAAGCCTTGGAGTTATGATTGATGATCGACTGATTTTCTCAGACCACATTGCTAAAACTGTCAGATCCTGCAGATTTGCTTTATTCAACATCAAGAAGATCAACCCCTTCTTTCGGAACATGCTGCACAACTCCTTGTTCAAGCTCTTGTTCTGTCCAGGCTGGACTATTGCAATACCCTCTTGATGTTTGCCTACAAAACTACCACTGGCTCTGCACCCATTTACCTAAATTTATTACTTCTGACTTTTGTGCCCTCTAGAAGCTTGCGTTCTGCAAGTGAATGTCGCTTGATTGTGCCATCCCAAAGAAGCACAAAGTCAATTTCACGGACTTTTAAATTAAATGTTCCCTCCTGGTGGAATGACCTCCCCAACTCAATCCGAGCAGCTGAGTCCTTAGCCATCTTCAAGAATCGGCTTAAAACACATCTCTTCCATCTTTATTTGACCCTCTAACTTTAGCACTCACTATTCTAATTCTATTCTTAAAAAAAAATTATTAACTACCTTTTTGTATTGTATTTTCTTTTCATTTATTATGCAATTATGTGTGTGTGTATATATATATATATATATATATATATAAGACCTCTAACACTAGCTTGCTCTATTCCATTTCTTTTTATTTATTATATTATTTAAAAGCCCTTGCTACGTGTACTATGTTAAGCTAACTGAGACTTGTTATAGCACTTATATACCATTGCTCTTTTTTTTTGTTTTTGATTGCTTCCACTGTCCTCATTTGTAAGTCGCTTTGGATAAAAGCGTCTGCTAAATGAATAAATGTAAATGTAATGTAATGTAAGGCGCAGCGCAAGTGTGTTTGCTAGTTTCAGTCTGGCACCGTTCGCATTTCCCCGTCCAGCGCCACGTCGTTTAATTAGCAAATGCATTTGTGTTCATTTGTGCGCCCATGGGCGTGCTGGTCTAAAAAAGAGGTGTGTTCAGGCACATTGTTGGCGCACTGCTATTTTAAGGAGCTGAATATAGACTGCGCCATAGACCAACTCTAACCAGGTCTAAAGTCTGGCGCAATGTTTTTTCTTTGTTATTTAAAGAGCGTGTTAGTATAGACGGGTCCACAACACGCATACATGCTGCTTTTTTTTTTAAATGAAGTTTTTTTATTGGTTTTCTTTTATATATAACAAAACATACCAGTACAAAATTAAATAAATAGATACACTGTGTACAAAACAACACAAACAAAAGTAATTATAATAAATAATAATTGAAATGACATTTAAATGCACAACAGGGTAAGCAAGTCACACTTCAAAGGATGACTGATATTAGATCCATGCCTTTTTATGAAGTAATAATCTGAATACAATACCCCACATATCAACATCCCTGTGATTTCCATTCACTTTAGCTAACATTTTTTCATATGAAACATTCTCTATCATAGATTCAATCCACATTTTAAGTGAATGACATTGAATATCTTTCCAAAATCTAAGTATCAGTAATACTGCCGTGATTACCCCTACAGTAACAAGGGAAAACTCTTTATTTTTAATCTGAGGAATATCAGATTTATCTCCTAAAAGACAAATCCTTGATGAAAATGGAAGTTCCACTCCTAAACATCTTCCAAGATATTTCAACACAATTTCCCAGAAAGGATGAATCATTGAACATTGCCAGAGAGCATGAATGTATGTACCAGTTTCTTGTTTACATTTCCAGCATTTATTATCAATCAGACAACCCATTCTGAAAAGTCGCACTGGTGTATAATAACACCTATGTAATACCTTATACTGAACACATTTGCCTCTTGCTTCCTTTATATATCTTCCACTGTAGGACAAAATTCTGTGTGTCCTTATCTATGTCACTATTAATGTCTCTTTGCCAAATCAATCTCAAGTTTTCACAGTTCTTATCACCAATCCTCAAAATGAGTTGATAAAATTTAAATTATTTTTGAAGGGGTCTTGGTAATTCACAAAATGTTTCTAAAACATTATTTTCTTGTCCCATAGAAATCTTTGCCAACATACAGTTTTTAATCTGTAAATATTTCCAGAAATGATCCCGGCCTTCTAAATGAAGTTTTTCTTTTAAATTAGTATAAGATAAAAGCTTATCATCACTAAATAAATCTTTTAGAGTGCGTATTCCATTTCTAAACCATTGTCCCCAAAACAGGGACTTTTTCCCTACCTTAATATAAGGATTATTCCATACTGATGAGTAATGCTGACACATGTGAGAAATCTTACATTTTCTATGGATGTTTTCCCAAACCTCTTTAGAATGAAGCAATATTGGGTTGGTCATATTATGCTGTAAATTCCCCTCATTTTGCCAAAAAGGCCTCTATTGGCCGAAAAGGGTAAGTAAGTTGTCGTTCTATTAATACCCAATCTAAATCTAAAACATCTTCCTCCCAGTGTCTGGTGAGCTTAGACATTTCAAATGCTAATTTGTAAAGCTCTACATTAGGTAATGCTAAACCCCCCCTATCTCTAGGCAAACATAATTTATTAACGCCAATCCTGGGTCTTTTACCTTCCCACAAAAAATTCTTAATCATAGCATTATATCGCTTATATATCTGGTGAGGCATAGTAACGGGGACCATCCCAGATATGTAATTAAACTGTGGTGCTATCGTCATCTTTATTATATTAATTTTTCCCCACAAAGTTAACACAATTTTCTTCCAACTATCTAATTTTGTTTGTATTTTCTGCAACAAAGGTACCATATTTAAATTCAATATATTCTCTAAATTAGGGCTTAGGTGGATACCTAAATATCTAATCCCTTTCTGCATCCATTTAAACTTAAATGCACTGACCGAGGAAGAGAAGCACATTGCTGATACTGGCATAGCCTTTGACTTATGCCAGTTGATTTTATATCCTGAAAATTTAGAATAAGATTCAATCATATTAAGAAGTACTGGTAAGGAGCATGCAGGGTCTTTAACTACTAGCAATATGTCATCTGCATATAACAGTAATTTATGTTCTCTATTCCCTGCAAATACATCTTTAATTCTCGGTTCCTCTCTAATCATTGAAGCAAGCGGTTCCAAAACTAATGTAAAAAGTAGTGGACTAAGAGGACAGCCTTGGCGGGTAGATCTTGATAGATTAAAAAAGGATGATGTTATTCCATTAGTTATTACAGCTGCTTTAGAGTTGGAGTAAAGAATTTTAACCCACTTCACAAAACCTGAACCAAAACCATATTTTCCTAAGGCCTCAAAAAGAAACCCCCACTCCACCCTATCGAAGGCCTTTTCTGCATTAAGCGATATTGCAGCAATGGGATCTAGATTAGAATGATTCATCCACATGAGGTGTAATAGCCTTCTCATATTGTCAGATGAAGATCTATTTTTAATAAAGCCCACCTGATCTCGGTGTATAATTTTAGGTAAAATACTTTCTAATCGTGAGGCTAATAATTTTGTTAACACTTTACAATCTACATTTAATAAACTCATGGGACGGTAATTAGCAGGATCCATCCAATCTCTATCCGGTTTTGGTATGAGTGATATTAAGGCTTCATTAAAACTGTCAGGCAACATATCATTCTCAAGAATCTCTGCATATACCTCAGTTAATATTGGGGTCAACTCATCAACAAACTTCTTATAATATTCTACTGGGAATCCGTCCGAGCCTGGTGATTTTCCAGGTTTCAAAGACATTATAACAGTTCTGACCTCCTCTTGTGTTATAGGTCCATCAATTGAGGCTCGTTCATCAGGGGTTAAAGTGGGCAATGTAACATTAGCTAGAAAGTCTTTTAACTCCTCCTGACTATAAATGGATTCTGATGTGTACAGTTTTGAATAGTACTGGATGAACACCCTATTAATTTCTTTGTTGGAGGTGAGCACCTTATTTCCCTCCTTAATTGCAGGTATGACATGACATGCATCATGTTGCTTTATCTGTCTAGCAAGGAGTTTCCCAGCTTTTTCCCCACTCTCATAATACTTGGTCTTCAATCTAAATAATGCATATTCTGCTTTTTTATTAAAGAATTCATGAAGATCAAATTTTAATTGACAAAGCTGTTTAAATTTAAAATCTGTAAAACGTAACACCAAATCCTTCTCTAGATCACTGATTTGTTTTTCTAAGAATTTCACTTTTCCTACACTTTCTTTTTTTTCCTACTTGCATAAGCAATACTTTTTCCCCTGATAAATGCTTTACAGGCATCCCATACTGTTGCCAATCTCTGAGTTGACCCAATATTAAGTTCAAAAAACATCTTTATGACATCCTGCAATGAATCTACAAAGGCCTTATCCTCCAGCATAAAGGTATTTAGTCTCCACCTCCCCCGTTTCTTAAAATCTACATTCACTTCTAATTTTAATTCAACATGTGCATGATCTGTCAGTCCTATTACTCCTATTATACAATCAGCAACAGAGTCAATTAAAGAGTTGGAGATCAGAAAATAATCAATTCTTGAAAAGGTCTTGTGACAATTTGAGAAGAATGTGTATTTCCGTTCTCGTGGGTTAACCATTCTCCAAATATCTGTTAATCCATTGTCATCTTTAAGAGTATGAATAGCAGCCCTATCTCTGGGGATTGATCTGATGTTTGTTTTGACTTCTATCCAGGATGCCATCCATAGTTTGATTAAAGTCACCTCCAAGTATAATATGTCCCTCGAGGTTGGCTAATATTTTGTTTACCTCATGAAAGAATTCAGGCACTTCCTTATTTGGTGCATATACATTACAAAACACTACTTTAACATCATTGATCTTTGCTTCGATGCAGAATATACGACCATCCTTGTCTTTGTGTTGATTCAACAATAGAAAGTGTATTTTCTTCCTCACTAGTATAGCTACTCCACTCCTCTTGCTTGACACAGAATTATGAAACACATGTCCGACCCAGTCATGTCTAAGTTTCAAAGCTTCCTTTTCATCTTTAAAATGAGTTTCCTGTAAAAAGGCAATGTTAGTTTTCCTGAACTTAAGATATGCAAGTATTTTTTTCCTTTTAACAGGTGAACCAAAGCCATTTATATTCCAAGATATTATATTTATACATTGTCTATCCATCACACGCTGTGTAAAACTGTGCACCTGTTGTGCTCCGATGCAGTTTACTTACTAAGTTCCAAAAATAAATAACAAATAAACCTTTAACATACAAACTGGTATTATACCCACAATCCTTTCTGATAGAAAACCAATTATTTACATACACGCTGCTTATTAAACACAGGGACGCACAGTAGAACACAAACAGTCTGTAGTATAATGTATGTCTGCACTATGTTTGTACTTTCTTCTACACTGGAAGCTCCTGTCGTCAAGTCAAATTCCTTTATGTGTAAACATACTTGGTAATAAAGCTCTTCTGATTCTGATGAAACAAATGTATTTTATATATATAACCTTTTTTTTACTAGGGATGAATAGTACTCTTCTAAAACCTACTGTAGGTTATTCTGGTTTAAATAAATGTGTGTTACCTACCTTGATAGTAGGGAAACCCTGCTGTGTTCGGTCTTTCACAGACCCACGGCTGCCTTCAGTTAGGTAACGCGCTCTATGCTGAGTCTCAGGCTGCACCATAATCTTCAGTTCTTTCCCTTCACTTTTCTGAGGATACTGACGAGACAGTATCCCACCTTTAAGGCCAGAAGCTTGTGGTCCATCAGAGCTATGAAACAAAGATGGTGAACATCAGTTAAAAACTACTTTAACGGCGGTTTATGTACCTTTAATTTTTCCAGAAGTAAAATTTCTGTCACCCTTAACTTTCTCTCTTGTCATTCAAATAACTGTTTGACTTAAGGCTGGAAAACACTACATCATTTTTGGCCAAATTAGTAAGAAAAGTACGAAATTTAAGATTTTCAGCCATCGGAGTTGAGAGATTTGTACAGAAAAATTCCAGTTAATCCAGTCGAAGGGAAAACGCATCGATTCGCTACAGGCCTTTGTTCACCCCCTGGAGCCGTGTGATACACTTTTATTTTATGGATGGGTGCTTTTTATTTAAAATCTTTTTGACTGAAGCAATGCAACACCCACTGACTTCAATGATAGAGCTTCAAAGATCAAAGACCATTTTTAATATAACTCTGACTGGATTCATCTGAAAGATGAAAGTCATATACACATAGGATGCCTTGAGGGTGAGTAAAAGGCAATTTTTGGGTGAACTAACCCTTTAATGGGAGCGTTAGGAAAGTTATGAACAAACATTCTTTCAGAATGTTAACATGACTCTAATGTTCACATAACTAAGGAAAAACATTTAAAAAGGTTTTCAATGATTAGAGGACCTTCAGAAATACAGTTTTAAAAATATTCTTAGCTGGGAAATGTTTATAAAGACATGAGAGTGAGTAAATGACAGATTTTTTATTTTTTTTGGATTCAGTATTTTGGTTCCTTCACATCAATCTCCAACAAAGAGGCACCAAAGTTTTTATGAATGCCATAAGGCCCAAAGTGCACTGTGATACTAAATGACTCACCTTGCTTTGGAGCTGGTCTTGCTGTCGGGGCCAAGTTGCGAAAGCACAAAGTGTGGACCTTTGGCACTATCTGCATCAAAGACATCCATGCTGACCTCTTCAGCAGGGACCAGTTTTGGCCCGGGCTTCTGTCGTGGGGTGCACTTGCGGGCCTTGCGGGGAACTTCAGTGTTGTCATTGTAGGAGCTAGAGCTCACAATGCTGAAGTTGGACACCGACTTTTCTATCCAGATGTTGCTACTCTGCTCCGAGTCAAGAAAGAGCTCATCCTGGCAGGACATGTTGCTCTCATCGAACAGGTCCTCTGGTGGAGGCGAGATGTTGAGGACAGGCCGTTTGGAGGGTGTCATCTGGTGCTGCTGCTGGGTCTGCTGGCCACCTTTTTCTCGACCGGAAAGCTTGTTTTCCGCAGCCAGAACCTCTGCTTTTCTTCGACTGCTAACATCTCCCGGCGTGCTGCTTTCGTGCACGGCGATCCGCTCTGAAGCTGAGGTGGAAGAGGTGGGAAAAGCCCTGTGAGGACCTTCCATGCTCAAAGCAGAAGAGACGGACGATGCATCTGCAGTGTGTACAATTAGACATTGAATAAAGGCTTTGACAAGGTATCAAAATGAGCCAACAGTAACAGTCAAGTCAAGACATTACTCATGATTGCTTTTTATCTTTTCTCTCCAATAGTTCCTGTTTTTAATCTTTCACAGAGCATTATCTATCATTAGGGCAAATATAAAAAAAGCAGTTGAAATGCTGTGGAAATGAATCAACAAACAACGGGAGCAAAATGATCATGCGGAATAACATCTGTGGAAAAGAAAAACAAGCATCTCATGTAGAGTTACTGCAGAGCAGGCATGACATCACTCTCCAAGACATTACGCACAGCCCGCTAGCCATAATATCCTCTCATGTCTTGGGTTTTATTTAAGCATAGATTGGAAATGCAGTAAATGAGCTCTTGCATATGACACTCAAAAACTGTTATATGGCATATGATTCAATATTTATTCCAGTGGAGGGTATAGATCTCTCATCCAGATGTGTCAAATGATGCAAGCAAATTCTTATACAAATTTGCACAAATTTTAATGGGAGTGAGCTTAGCCAAAGAAACAACATAAACCAGTGTCTGACCTATGAAGCAGAAAACTGCAGAGCATTTTGTGTGCAGACACTCCCTGCTTCAGAGAGAAATTCCTGGAATGAAAATGAGACAACCAATGAGTAATAAAAGTGGATCATTAAAATATATTAAAATGAAGATTATGACATTGGTCAATCAAATGGATGAGGTAAAGCATTCATATACCGTAGTTTTAAAGAAGGTACATGAATCATGTCTGTGGTATAAGACTTTTTCAATAATTTTGTTTGTTTCATATAAATGTGCACATTAAGGAATAAAAAGAAATTAGAGAACAATTTATTAAAAGGATAGTTCTCCCCAAAAATCTTCATTTTTCATAATAACCCATACAAAATACTATATATATATAGTACAGACCAAAAGTTTGGACACACCTTCTCATTCAAAGAGTTTTCTTTATTTTCATGACTATGAAAATTGTAGAGTCACACTGAAGGCATCAAGGGCTATTTGACCAAGAAGGAGAGTGATGGGGTGCTGCGCCAGATGACCTGGCCTCCACAGTCACCGGACCTGAACCCAATCCAGATGGTTTAGGGGTGAGCTGGACCGCAGACAGAAGGCAAAAGGGCCAACAAGTGCTAAGCATCTCTCGGGGAACTCCTTCAAGACTGTTGGAAGACCATTTCAGGTGACTACCTCTTGAAGCTCATCAAGAGAATGACAAAAGCAAAAGGTGGCTACTTTGAAGAACCTAGAATATGACATATTTTCAGTTGTTTCACACTTTTTTGTTATGTATATAATTCCATGTATAATTCCACATGTGTTAATTCATAGTTTTGATGCCTTCAGTGTGAATCTACAATTTTCATAGTCATGAAAATAAAGAAAACTCTTTGAATGAGAAGGTGTGTCCAAACTTTTGGTCTGTACTGTATATATATATATATATATTCTCATAATTTTTTGTCCATCCATTGAAAGCCCACACAACCAAAATGTTTGATGTTTCAAAAACTTCAGTCCATTTCCAAAAATATAACTTTTGTGTTTTTTTTTTTTGTTATTAAAATAAATAAGCAAGCCCAGCTCAGGTAACAGTAATGTTGAAGAAATGTAATGCATTATTTTATATGAAAAGTACATAATTACTTTTTTATGGAGTAACGCAATATTTTTAAGCATATGAATCGAGCTGTTAAATCAAAGTCCTTTGAAGAAATATGAATGCTTTATATAATGACCAGATTTAATTTAGAATTCCATAAACAAATTTATGATTTTTTTCATGTGAAGCAAGCATGTTTAGCCTTCTATTAACCATATTTGATTAGCTTTTCGCACGTGCACTGATACATGTTTATATAAAAGCCTAACTTAAATCTATACATCATATGTCTCTTTTGAAGGCTTTGAAGATTAAACCGCTTATGGATTACAAAATGATGGGCGAAAATTAGAAAATTCAAAAAGTATCCCCATTTGTGTTTCAGAAATTAAGTAGTTAAATATCCACATTTAATTTTTATTTGTAAAGCCTATGAACCAATACAATATGAGTGATGTAATTTGAATGAGATACTGAGTCATCTGAATGACAATAACAATGGGGTGAGCTTAACACCCCTCCTTATAAAACAAAGTCAAATTATCGCAAAATGTGCTCTTTACAAAAAACTCATGATTTCCTTTTTTATGTGAAGCTTTAAAAAAAAGTTAGTATAAAGCACTATATAATGTGACTTGCCATCCTTTTACCATCCTCACCTTTTGATTGCTCATATGCAAATCATAATGGCAGAGGATGCATCCACAAAAGTTCAGTTTCTACACTATACCGCTGGTCTAAAAACAAGACCTGTAAACAAAACTGATTCAGATAACAACAACGATTCTACAGTAAGAGTAACAAAACCTTGTTAACACCCAGTGAAACAATAATACTCACACATTAATCAGAGAGAATGATTTGCATCCACCTTTAGCATTTATCACAAAATATGAAACTGATAAGCTTTATTTATACTTTGCTTGCTATTTATGCCGTATCCTCATTTATAAGATTTGTTGCTGTGTCTCACAGGCAGCATAAACAGTTTAAATGAATTAGTTTAATGGGATTGATCAAACTGTTGCATAAATGTGGCATGATAAACATGAAGACACCTGCATGCACAGGAAGTGTGGTCAAGCCGTACATAATTAAATCAGGAAGAAATCTTTCCATGTGCGAAATGCTGTCTGTAATCTGACAATAATAGTAACCACAAACCATTGTCTATTCAATATATTGAAATCGTCCTTTTCTAAACCAAATCAACTGTGGGTGTGACATGTATGAGTTTCAACCATTTGATTTTAAGTCAAAGGCTTAAAATGCTTTTTTTTTTTTAGATCTTTATATTATGTTTCTGGAGATAAGCATCTGAGTCACATGCATCTAAAAAAAAATTAAATATTTGTTAATATTTAATATACAACTAATATACAACTGATTATTTTCCCATCCTTACTTTCATTCTCTGTCACATCAAGACAAGAGTATCTGATCCAGTGACATTTGAGTCAGAATTGTTAATTAATTGAAATTATTAATTGAAACCCTGTTCTGGAGGAGGACTACAAAGCCAGAGGTTTTCATTATGCATTACGTTGCAACCTCTTGGCTGGCGTGCAACAAAACACTGAAACACACTGTCTCTTCTGCTGATTTAAGGTAGTTAAATGTGGCTGCAAATAAACTTTCATTACAGTGGGTCTGAAGTCCAGTGTAACATCAACTTTGATAGGAATTTGAGAATGTTAATATGGAAAAATGCAGGTTAGACAAACTCAACAGAGTCAATAAAGATTCATATTCATAAGATGATAAACCAGAGTTAGATAACAGATAGTATATTCAACTTTGGACAATCTGTAATTATAATTAGAGAGACCCGTGGTCACATCAGAGGGTCCCACGACAGACTGAGAGATTGGTTTGAGTTTAGGAGGCAGGCTGGGGGTAGAACACAGAGAGGGGCAAAACCAACTAATCTGAATAAAGCAGAATATAGTTTATTTACCCTACTGGTCAAACGTTTTGGAAAATTAAGATTCAATTATGTTTTTGAAAGACGTCTCTATATGCTGACCAAGGCTGCATTTATTTGATCAAAAATACAGTAAAATCTGTAATATTTTGAAATATTATTACACTTTAAAAGAACTTTCAGCATCATTAGCATCAGTCTTCAGTGTCACGTGATCCTTCAGAAATCATTCTAATATGCTGATTTGCTGCTCAAGAAACATTTAGCACTATTATCAATGTTGAGAACAGTTTTTATTATACAGCTATACACTACCATTCCAAGTCTGAGGAAAGAAAGAAAGAAATTCTACAAGGGAAAATGTATATTATTAATATAACTTTTTTACTGTATTTTTGATACTTCTGAAAATGCTTATTTTTAAAAAACATGAAAAAGCTTAATGATTCCAAACATTTGACCATTAGTGAATATTCCTGTTAATTTACATGTTAAGGCCATTAAAAAAATCTATTTCGATGAATAGATAAACATCTAGAATGTTTTGTTAAAACACATGGGCAAACTAAATAAAAAAACCTTACTTTACGTTATAATTAAAAAAAATATGTACGAAAACAACATGAAAAGTTTTCTTGAGAAAGGAACAATACCTTGCATGTATGTTTTGCTATTATTCAGTGTAAAAGAGAAGATAATAAAGGAAACAAAAAGCTAGGGTTAGAGACAAGACGATGATACTGTCACACACCTGGACTTATTTTGTGTGTTTTTTCCCCTGTGACCCAGTTTCTGTCTTCCGTGTCTGGTTTGATTAGTTTCCAGGTGTGTCTCTTCATTTCCCCATGTGTTCCATGTCCCTGTTAATTTAGTCATGCCATCCACCTGTGTTTCCCCAATTATCCCTTCTACTTAAGCCTTGTCCTTGCAGTTCTGTTTTGTCGGGTCTACTCGTCTAAATGTCAACTTGTCTACTTGTCACCTGTTACTTGCCACTTGCCTCTTGCCACCTGTTATTTACGACTTACCTTGTTTATGTTTTATTTAATAAATCCTTGTTTCGTTTATCCCTCGGCTCCGTGTTCCTTCCAGCAGCATAAGCCGTGACAGAAGACCCGACCTAAAAAGTTATAAACTGCGTGTATTCCCTCCGTTTTGTTTTCCGTTTTTTTTCACAGTCTTTTTTCTTTCCGTAGTGTTTCATGGATCCCCTCTATCGCCCCGAATACCTCCTCCTCCTGCTGGAGCAGGAGGGACTGTCTCTCGAGGACCATACCAGACGGTTTCTCTGGCTAGCTAATGCCACCAGCTACCCGGACCACGCGCTCTGCACCTTTTATCACGCCAGCCTGAACCCTAGGTGCAGAGCGTTGTCGCCCGAAGATGGTCCTCGGGAGGATTTCGCCGCATTTATAGAGTGGAATCTGGTGAGAAATGGGTCCCCTCTCACGGTCGGCCCAATGGAGGATCTCGCCAGGTCCACTCTGGACCCAGAGCCCAGCCTACAATCTCCCCACGGTACGAGGCATAAGCCCGAGCCCACCGATGACGGAGAGCCAGAGAGCATCCCGTCAGACCAGGTGCGAGAGCCGGCGACACTGCCCACCATGAGGGAGCAAAATATGGAGCGCCAAATGGGTCAAAATGAGGGGGGTTCCAATTCACCTATGCCTGATCCTCTGTTAAGCCCAGGAAGGGCTCCTGATTCCCCGTTAAGCCCAGGACGGGCTCCTGTTCCCCCGTTAAGCCCAGGACGGGCTCCTGTTCCCCCGTTAAGCCCAGGACGGGCTCCTGATCCTCCTGTAAGCCCAGGACGGGCTCCTGATCCTCTGTTTAGCCCAAGAAGGGCTCCTGATTCCCCGTTAAGCCCAGGAAGGGCTCCTGTTCCCCCGTTAAGCCCAGGACGGGCTCCTGTTCCCCCGTTAAGCCCAGGACGGGCTCCTGATCCTCCGTTAAGCCCAGGAAGGGCTCCTGATCCTCCGTTAAGCCCAGGAAGGGCTCCTGTTCCCCCGTTAAGCCCAGGACGGGCTCCTGATCCTCCTTTAAGCCCAGGACGGGCTCCTGATCCTCCGTTAAGCCCAGGACGGGCTCCTGAACCCCCGTTAAGCCCAGGACGGGCTCCTGAACCCCCGTTAAGCCCAGGACGGGCTCCTGAACCCCCGTTAAGCCCAGGACGGGCTCCTGAACCCCCGTTAAGCCCAGGAAGGGCTCCTGATCTTCCGTTAAGCCCAGGACGGGCTCCTGATCCTCCTTTAAGCCCAGGACGGGCTCCTGATCCCCCGTTAAGCCCAGGACGGGCTCCTGATCCCCCGTTAAGCCCAGGACGGGCTCCTGAACCCCCGTTAAGCCCAGGACGGGCTCCTGAACCCCCGTTAAGCCCAGGACGGGCTCCTGAACCCCCGTTAAGCCCAGGACGGGCTCCTGATCCTCCGTTAAGCCCAGGACGGGCTCCTGATCCTCCGTTAAGCCCAGGAAGGGCTCCAGCCCCAGAGCTTACTCCAATGCCTGCTCCTCCAAAATTCCCACCCTCCCACCCACTCCTGCCTCCTCCTCCGCTGTCGTCTGGCTGCCCCTCTGCTCGCCCTCAGCCTACCATCATTGTGGTGCGAGCTCAGCGGGACCGCCATCCTCCAGCGACGCCTTGGTCGGCGTCTCCCTCACCTCCGCCTCCAGCCTCTGAGGCCTGGACTCCGCCTCGGCCCGTTGACCCGTCGGCTCCACCATGGCTCCTAGCTCCTTCCTCTCCGCCGTGGCCCGGCAGTCCGCAGGCTCTGCCTGGCTCCCTCGTCCCTCCGGCTCCGCCTTGGTCTGGCGTCGTCCATCCTATGCCTCGGGACTCCACTCCTCCGGCTTCGCCTCATCCCTCCGTCCCTCCGGCTCCGTCAGGCTCCTTCATCCCCTTGGCTACACCTCAGTCCTCGGTCACTCTGGCCTCACCGCGGCCTTCCAGATCCACATCGCCGCGTCAGTCACCAGAGCCATCTGTTCCGCCTAGGACCTCCGGCTCCTCCCCGTCACCCTGGCTCTCCGTCTCCGCCTCGGGCTCCTCCTCCACTTGCTCCGTTGCCGTGGGTCGAGTCCCTGGAGTCAGTGACCATTCCTCCTCCATGGCTCCTTCCACCGTCGGCCCCACCTTGGGCCGTTATGGCTGTGGCCTGGGTCCTGCTGGGTACCTCCTGCTTCACATCCTTCCTGTCTCCTCCCTGGCTCCTCCCTCCGTCATCTCCTCCCTGGCTCCTTCCTCTGTAGTCCCTGTCTGCTGGCCCCCTCCTGGGAGGCTGTCCTCCACCGGAACCTCCTCCCAAGTTCCCACCCACGCCTCCCTTTGTTGTTTCTACGGTGCGAGGACGCACCTACCGGGAGGGGGGAGTACTGTCACACACCTGGACTTATTTTGTGTGTTTTTTCCCCTGTGACCCAGTTTCTGTCTTCCGTGTCTGGTTTGATTAGTTTCCAGGTGTGTCTCTTCATTTCCCCATGTGTTCCATGTCCCTGTTAATTTAGTCATGCCATCCACCTGTGTTTCCCCAATTATCCCTTCTACTTAAGCCTTGTCCTTGCAGTTCTGTTTTGTCGGGTCTACTCGTCTAAATGTCAACTTGTCTACTTGTCACCTGTTACTTGCCTCTTGCCACCTGTTATTTACGACTTACCTTGTTTATGTTTTATTTAATAAATCCTTGTTTCGTTTATCCCTCGGCTCCGTGTTCCTTCCAGCAGCATAAGCCGTGACAAAACACAAAAGAACGAAACAATAAATGCAAATAAATAAATAAACAAACAAACCAAACAAAACACAAAACTACAAGCAAACAAAGAAAAACAAATGCCAAACAACAGGTCAAACAATTAGAAAATACCAATAAAACAATAAAATTATACACAAATAAAATATGAATTAAACTATAAGAGAAAATTGCCAGGAGAAGAAAGTCCAATTTGAAATTTTAAACTAAAGTGAATTGCATTTTGAATGTATAAATAGGAACTCAAAAGAAAAGAGTGGAGGAGTGTTTTCACCGTGGACAGATTCTTTACTCAGTGTTCAAGACAGGAGAAATTGCCAATTATGCATGAATATGTTTTGGATATAGAATTTCTGAGAATATATTTAGTTTATGTTGATGCAGACTGGAATATACCAAAATAAAAATTCTAACATTCCTACTGTAATTTTATACCTAACAGATTTAGTTACATATTTCTTTATTTATTTTAATGTATGCATGTTTGTTTGTTCGTTTGTTTAAATTCACTTCAGGGTTTATTTGTTTGTTTGTTTTTTTTTTTTTTTTTTTCTGAGCTTTATTTGGAAATTTGGGACTTTGAGGCACTGAGCCAAATATGTTCATTCACAAAGCTAGAACAATGCCGGCGGGCCAAATGGAATTTCATAAAGCAAGACTTGCAGAATAACTTTTATGTGTTTATTATTACTATTATTATTAATGTTGAGTATGTTAAATACCAAGTAAACAATGCTTTTGATTTAAATGTAATTAACATTTATTAACAATATATTTGCTCTTCTGATGCCCCAATAAAAGTTTCGAAATATCTTTTTCCCCCACATTCAATTTATTTATTTATTTATTTGATGGTTTTCCTTAAAAAAAATACAAATTAGGAACAAGATTATGTTTAGACCACAAACCCAATCTATATGCAATCAGATATATTTTCCTGATTAAATAACAAAGTATTATTTTAATATTTACCATTAAAACAACTTTCTGTGCTTAAATGTCCCTATTTTCTGGTCCTGTTGTGAACAATTCATTACATTCGGTGCATGTTACTCCAAAAAAAAAAAGAAATGTTAGTTGCCTGTTATCTTTTATCAAAAGCTTGCTCCACCTCTGAAATGAGTTTCCTCATTGTCACCACACTCTCTCCTCAAACCACCTGTCAAAGACCAAATTAATCAACCACAAAAAATGTGGGCAGGTGAATATGTATCATGATGCATGCCTCAGCTCCAGTCTTCAGCATCTGAGAGAAAAGATGGTTTAAAATATGAAAACAAAGCTTACCTGTGGCGAGAGCCGTCGACGGCGGAAGTCCTGCCTCTCCACCACTTTTTTGACTCATAGCGGCTGCGTTCTGCTCTCTAGAAGACGGCAGCTGCAGCTCTTTCGGGAGAAGATCATATACCGATTCTAGAGGGAATCAGACAAAGAAATATATTAAGCCTCAGACAGTAAAACGCAGCAAGTCAAAATAGCCTTGCACAGATTTCTTTGTGGCAACTGATATATGCAGCGAATTTCCAATTCTCATTTCAAGTGGATTATCCAGGGCAGGGGTGATAATCAGCACAACATTCATTTCAGTACTTTTCCATGACCATAAAAGTCGTCTACATCTGTCAGTCCAATTCTAGGTATACAGTGTCTTTCTGAACCCCTCACGGCCTGGCCATCAACACGGAAAAAGTCCTGACTGCTTATTTTACACCAATAGTAAGTGATAAATACCATTTTTGGCATGCCAGAGGCCTTAGTCACTGCTCTGTGATTGTAGTGAGTTATTTTAACAGAACAAGAACACAATGCCTTTAAACCTTGCTCGCTATTCTGACGAGTACAACTTTGAAAACAAGGCTGCTACAAGGGATTAGAGAAGTTGAGAGGTGATTTTCACTGATCCCAGCAGTTAGACCACATCGAGCACAAAAAATGGATAAAACAAATGAATATAACCGTCACAGACAAGCTCCTCGATTCATTCTGTAGCTTGTCATTTATCACTGGATCTGAATGAGATTATAACGTTTCAGAACAGATCGTCTCTCACATCACTCTCAGAGATTATTTATCAAACCTGCCAACGGAAAATTTGAAGTGAGAGACGATGCCATATTTAATTTAATGTGTGAATAAAACGGAGGCTGTGAAAGATAAAAAAATACAATGTGATCAGTAGGTTGTCCTGTCTTAATGTTACAGGTCAGGGATTTACCAATTTTTTTGTCATCCAAACACAAAATGTTTTCTCAGAGTACCCCCTGAGATTATTATTATTATTATTATTATTAATAAGTTAATAATAAATTATTATGTTAGTTAATTTTATTATTATAATTATTATTCTTTCATTATCAATTTCATAATTTAACAACGCATTTGCATATTCAAGCTTCTCTCAGTTAAATGTCATGACATGCGATTAAGCAAATAAAATATTCCAAATTTTTCTGTGAATGTTTTATTTTAATCTTTTTTATTTTTTAATTACTAATTCATCGCATTTAACGGCAGAATTTGTTTAAAAACCTTACCTTTCATTATTTTGTTGTATATTGAAATTGCAATGTGATAAACACTTAACCCTCTCATATTGCTGCTGCTGAAACATCCAGGCATTAAGAATGCCACACTTTGATGCTAATTGAAATAGTTGCTTTTTAAGGCTGTTCACACTTGGCTTAAATTTTTATAAGAACCAAATAAAAACAAACAGTCTTTGCATTGACTTTGTAGCAGGACTTTACATTTTTAGTTGTGTTAGTGTCTCAGTCTACATTAAATCCACCCTGTTGTTTTTAGGAATGCAGTCTATTTTATTAATAATACTAATAAAATATTATTACATTTTTATTATATTTTAAAATAAAAAGTAATTTGACATTTCACATTGCAAGTTATAAAGCTTCCCTTTCAAATGTTAAACCTTCAAGCTTTTATTTTGGCAGAAATCTGCAGGGGACACCTTTATACAAGGCAAGGCTAATTAAACTAATTTGCTAATTAACTTATAAAAGGTTGAAAACTTTATTTTAAAGGACCAATTCTCACTACTGAGTAGTTGCTCATTAGCATGCATAATACAAGCATATTGGCTGTTTATTAGTAACTTACAAAGCATAAATCATTGCCTTATTCTGCATGATCATATTTTACATCCCTTCATCCTCATCCCTTGTTAAGTATAATAAGCAGCACATTTATTGAGGGAGGATTCTTAGATAACAGAATATATTGTGTTCCCTAATCTACGGTGTTACCAGTTTAGGTTCAGAAAAATAAGCAACATGCAGAGATGAGTTTTTATGGATTAGAATTTACTGTGAACCGAGCCGTTCTGAGACACAGAAAGCACCCGATCATGAGCTGCTTGTGTGTAAATGAACACTGAAACATGCAAGGCATAAGACTACATTGCAGCCTTTTGCGATTGGATAATTGCAATTTGCATGATATTACAATTTTTATTTAATTTTGGTTAGATTTATATCAACTCACAAACCCCCTGCGGTTCACAGTTTGGGAAACTCTGTTCTAGGCATTGTCCATTTTCTTGTCTTTTGTCCATTTGACATTTTTTGAAAGACTTTTTTCCATCAGCTGAATGGTTGGTATAAAGGCACATTGGTATAAAGGTTTGACCTATTGAACATTACTGGCATAAAATGGAATCGCAAAATGTAATGGCTTACAAACAGGTTTCCCAAACACAGACAAACAGGTAACCACACCCCCAAGTCACACCATTGGCTGAACAAGGTTGACATGTTAAACCGCTCCAACCAAGCAAGCATGTTTGTGGAACACCACAGTGTTTATCTACATATGATTTACTTATAGCAGCCTCTGCACACAGGAGAAAAAAAATTCAGATCTGAGTATGTCTACATATGTTCACACTTTTTCCATCTGCATGTATATTCTAATACCTCGTTCTCAGAAGATGTCAAGCAGTCTTGTACAAAATAAAATGTGAAAAGCACCAGTGTGTTTAGAGGCCTCTTAAATTCTGAGAACAAATTCATCTCTTATGCGGCCTGAAATAGATGCAAACATGGGGGCATGGGGGTAAAGGCAAATTCTTGGTATGGCCATGAATACAGTTTACAGAGACGGGAACCAACAGACACTCTCTGTTTCTAACTCAAACAAGCCTAGGAAAGTGGATTTTAAAGGCCTTGAGACCAAAAACATCACAGTTCTTACGCAACCACCATTACTTTTTCCAAATCATTTCCAATCATTGTCTGGGGGAAAAAGCTAATGGTCCTTGATTTTTCCCTTTTATAATTTACAGCACATCTCAGATGGCAGTACCATGTTACTTTGACATACACTTTTGATAGGCTTATTTCAATTCTGGAGCTTGCATCTTTCTGGAGCTTCACCATGGGAAGTCAATGGACTTAATAGTGAAGGTTTAGTGATATTTTCCAGACCTGTCATGGCATGTTGCTTATGAACTTGCAGATCAATAGCATTGTACGAAATTTTCCGTTGAATCCTCACAACTGCTGCTCTTTCTCGTATATTGAGTAACTGCATCTGGTACCAGTTAACATAAATAGGTTTTTCTAATGCACAAAAACACATTAATCACTTATAAGAAATGATAGTGCCCAGCCTGCTCTTTCCCTGCTTAACCAATTTCTGTCTTAGGCTGGTCTGCACATGCAGGAACATGTATCGTGTGCACAGGGCCCTTCAAGTTAACAGATTGCCAACCACATAGACTGAAAATATGCGCTAAGACTGTGGCTGCAGAATCAGTACCTGTACCTTGTTTCTAAGTGTTTCCACTCATTTTTAAGAGAGAGAATTCCTATTTTGCTGCATAGTTTCTTCCCAAACAAACAGGACACAGTGGTTGCCGTTCATGTCCCAAAACACAATTTTTTTTTTCACTGGGGAAAAGAAAAACAAAGAGCAATATCATTAACTTGGTAAACATTATGATGTCATTGCTTCTGCAACGCAATTTCTCACTTTCCAGCTCCTTTCTTGTTCTGACTAGATCAGAAGCCAAAACACACTTGCACTGAATTAAAGGGACATATCACAGTCATTTACCCTTCCTTTTGTTGTTTTAAATGCAGAAGATTTGCTTTTTTGCTTAATGTAACAAAAAAAAAAATCAGCAGAATCTTCATGTTGCTCTTTTTCATACAATATTTGGGTGAAATATCATTGTAATTCATTTGTAATTCATTATCAAATGTGATAATATGATGTACCAACCACCTTCCCAACCTTTTAATTATAAGTGTTAATAAATTCAGATGCTGTCTTAATCAAATAAATAATAATCAAATGGTTGTGAGGGTTGTTTGATTGATTGGTTGTGATTGGTTGGTTGGTAGGTTGATTGGTTGTGGTTGGTTGATTATGGTTGGTTGCAGACATGGGGACTTGTGACTTGGTGACTTGGACTCGAGTCGACTCGAGTCGCTATTTTTATGACTTGTGACTTGTGACTTGACTTGACAAAAAATAAAATACTTGAGACTTGACTCGGACTTGGAAGTTAAAGACTCGGGACTTGACTTGACTTGAGACACGATGACTTGAATGACTTGAGTGTTAATCACATCATGTTTTCAGTTTGAATGTAAAATATATAAATGATTTTAAAAAAATAAAGTTGATTACTCAGCTGGAGCGCAGGCTGAGAATAGCGTTGTAATGACTGGATCACGACACTATCATCAGTCATGCCCTCTCGTACCTTACCCACACCACGCCCACTTAGATCAGATATCACATCAACATGTCAGCCGGAGGGGTACAGAGGGTCATCGCTTTTGGCTTCAATAATATTTTGCAAGATGGCAAACGAAGAACAGCACTTTGCAAGATATGCAAAATACAAATCTCGGACAGCCAGACGACAACCTCATCCGTCATCTGAAGAGCTATTCTGCCAAGTAAGTGCTTGTCAATTTGTTAATGTTATCTGGTTAGTTGGTAGTTAGCTAATGTAATAATAGCTAAAGTAGCCATTAAAGGTTGTATCAGCGATTTCAGGCCCAAAAAAGGACCCAACCTAAATGCTCACATTCATCTAATCTTTCCTAACGATCTGCTACCAGGCCGTCAAAAAAATGTGTTTCTTGCAGGGGCGGCGCTAGGGCTGGGCTAAGGGGGCTTAAGCTCCAAATGTTTATAGTAAACCCCCGAATATTTTGTTACCTTGTCTTTCTCATAGCGCAAAACAATTAATCAGAAGAAAAAATGTGAATAAGACTACAGCTGCACCGATTACCTAATCCTGAAAAGTGCATATTACAGTTTTATATATATATATATATATATTTTCCCTTTGCATTAAAAAGTATTCACGACGTGCTTTTGCAGCGTTGAGCATTGAAGCCAATCACAGACATGTCTGTTGAATGCATTGGCCAATAAGAGGCGTGCAAATGAGTCGCTGTGCTGAAGATGTGTTTTGTTTTGCACGAGCTCACCCCATGGTGGGATCATCATGAGGCTACATCGTGCTCGGCTTGCAGACAAGACTCTCTCGAATCTTATATTTTGCAAGTGCAATACCTTGTAAAAGAGGTAATTACAGGTATTACAAGGAGAGGGTGACTTATGAGGACATAACCCATGTCCCCATTTTTCAAAACGCATATAAATCATATAGAAGGGTTGGGTGTAGGGTGATAGAATATACAGTTTGTACAGTATAAAAACCATTACACCTATGGGATGTCCACACTTTTCACAAAAACAAACGTGTGTGTGTTTGTGTGTGAGAGAGAGAGAGAGAGAGAGAGAGTGTGTGTGTGTTTGTGTGTGAGAGAGAGCGAGAGAGCGAGAGTGTGTGTGAGAGAGAGTGAGAGTGAGTGAGTGTGTGTGTGTGTGAGAGAGAGAGAGAGCGAGAGTGTGTGAGAGAGAGTGAGTGTGTGTGTGTGTGTGTGTGTGTGTGTGTGTGTGTGTGTGAGTGTGTGTGTGTGAGTGTGAGAGAGCGAGTGTGAGTGAGAGAGAGTGAGTGAGTGTGTGTGAGAGAGAGTGTGTGAGAGTGTGTGTGTGTGTGTGTGTGAGAGAGAGAGAGAGAGAGAGGAGAAATGTAACAAAATTTTAATGTTGTATGTAAACTGTGTTTGAGAGAGAGAGAGGGAGGTGTTCAGAGAGGAGGAGTGTTGGATGTTAAGCTGCTATTTGTTTTATGGACTCAATGTTGAAAATGTAAAACATTTCAAACACTGTTGGCAGAAGTGAAAAATAAATAATTTTATGAAGTTACAATTTTGTTTGATTCCATGATGTATTTAACTGAACATGAGTATTTACAATGCAAATCCAAATGATTTTAATTTACCGACAGTTACTTATTAATTGTATTTTCACTTTATTAAGATCAGATTCTGCAGGTAAAATTACAATAATAAGGTGACTTGACTTGGACTTGACTTGACCTACTACAGGACTTGACTTGACTTGACATAGCTTGTGACTTGATTTGACTTGACTTGCCCAAGAAAAAAATACTTGGGACTTCCTTGAGACTTGAAGGTTAAGACTTGAGACTTACTTGAGACTTGCACATGTGTGACTTGGTCCCATCTCTGGTTAGTTGTGATTAGTTGTGGTTGGTTGGTTGTTGGTTGGTATGTTGATTTGTTGTGGTTAGTTGGTTGGTTGATTGTGGTTTGGTGGTTGGTTATGATTGGTTGGTTGGTTGTTGTTGGTTGGTTGGTTAGTTGATTTGTTGTGACTGGTTGGTTGGCTGGTTGATTGGTTGTGGTTGGTAGGTTGTGGTTGGCTGGTTGATTGGTTGTGGTTGGTTGGTTGTGGTTGGTTGGTTGGTTAGTTGGTTGTGGTTTGTTAGTTGATTGGTTGATTTGTTGGTTAGTTGTTATTGGTTGTGGTTAGTTGGTTGATTGGTTGAGGTTGGTTGTGATCAGCAGAAGCTTCATGTTGCTCTTTTTCATACAATATTTGGGTGAAATATCACCGTAATTCATTATCAAGTGTGATAATATAATGTACCAACCACTTTCTCAACCTTTTAATTATAAGTGCTAATAAATTCAGCTGCTGTAAACATAAGAGAAGCTATTTTCCACTAAAATAAAAGCTGAAAAATGAACTAATTAAGACAGGCATAGAAATGTATATTTAAATTTTACAGAACTTGGTTGTTGTTGTTTGTGGTTGGTTGTTTGTTTGATTGACTGGTTGTGGTTGGTTGGTTGGTTGATTGGTAGCTTGATTGGTTGTGGTTGGTAGGTTGGTTGTGGTTGGTTGGTACATTGATAGGTTGATTTGTTGTGGTTGGTTGGTTATGGTTGGTTGGTTGGTTGTGGTTGGTTGATTGGTTGGATGGTTGGTTGTGGTTGGTTGATTGATTGATTTGTTTGTTACTTGTGGTTGGTTAATTGGTTGTGGTTGGTTGGTTATGGTTGGTTGGTTGATTGATTGGTTAATTGATTGGTTGTGGTTGGTTGATTGGTTGGTTGTGGCTGATTGTGGTTGGTTGGTTGGTTGGTTGGTTGTGGTTGATTTGTTGATTGGTTGGTTGATTGTGGTTGGTTGATTGGTTGTGGTTTATTGTGGTTGGATGGTTGGGGTTTATTGTTGTTGGTTGGTTGTGTTTGGTTGGTTGTGGTTGGTTGAGGTTGATTGTGGTTGGTTGGTTGTGGTTGGCTGTGTTTGGTTGTGGTTAGTTTCATAGGTAAATCAAAAATTTTTTGGCAAAATTGTTTGAATCTCAATCACACATTTTATCAGAAAAATCATTCATTCATCCATGCAGCCCTAAATATAATTATGGTCTGTGGTGTTAATCTTCATAATACAGAAGTTTATGCCACACAAGGAAGATGTTCTCTAACCATAAAGCTCAACATATTTGTTTTGTGCATAAAAGGGGAAATGAAAAGAAAAGAAAGGAAAAAACACATTCTGCAAGTTCATTCATACTTTCATTGACTCTTGCAGATTCTTGGCACTTGTTCTAATTAGCCCTGGGTTACGCGAGAGTGCCAGTGCTTTTGGCTGTTGGCCCTTCAAGTCCCCCGTTACCCCTTCCACCTTTAGCCCCTTGTGCTTTTCATCTTGTTAGCTTTTTGGCTTGATCTTCTTGTTTTATTTAACTAGCTAAACCGGTTTCATGAAGTGCCTGCAAGGCTTGTCAAGCAGAAATGTGAACTGTCAAATCACAGAGGAAACAGAAGTTGGAAACAGATTACAAAGGAGTAAGTGACAACTCTATGTACAATATATAGAAAGACTGAGCCTATGTAAACTGTTTCCAACCTCTGTTTCCTCTGTGATTTGACAGTTCACATTAATGCTTAGACTCAGTCATCCAGTCATGCTACCAATCTAATATTCAGGACCAAACTTGATATTATTTATGAGTTGATGGGCTTTGCATGAATCAGATCACCGCATTTGGTCATTTGCAAAACCTTGTGAGACATTAAATGATCAAAAATTTGATTTTACTGCAACCCAACAGAGGTGAGCAATGTACAGTATTTTAATATTTTAAATGGGTCCTGGTGCCTGATACAGACAGTGCATTTGAGGGTTTACAAGGTGAAATTCTCCATTCAAAGGACAAGAGAGATTTAAGCTGGGAATCATTTATAACACTCCACAGATGTTTATTACCTATTCCAGCCTGATGCCGATGGCACCATAGTAACCAGGAGCAAAGTGCAGCCTACATTTCCAAGCATTCTGAGCATTAAGTAGCTGGTAAAGGGAACTTTAAATGGATGCTCTATATGAGGCAAAAACAAAGTAACTGTTGCTGCCCTAAAGCAAGGACTACCAAGCCAGACAGAAAGCGAGAGATTACACAGAAGAACCTGTCTAAAGGTGTACATAAATTATATTGTTAATCAAACTGTGTGGCTGAAATGACATGATTAACACATTCTATAGATAAAATGAAGTTATCTCTCTAATATATAGTATTTTCATATGTATGCAAAAATCAGTGCTTAAAGGAATAGTCCACTCAAAAATTCAATTTTACAATTTACTCGCCTTCAGGTCACAAAGGTGTAAAGTTTGTTTCTTCATCAGAACAGATTTGGAGAAATTTAAAATTATATCACTTGCTCACCAATGGATCCTCTGCAGTGAATGGGTGCCATGAGAATTAGAGTCCAAACAGCTGATAAAAACATAATAATAACCCAGAATTAATCCACACCACTCCAGTCCATCAGTTAACATCTTGTGAAGTGAAAAGCTTCGCATTTATAAGAAACAAATCCATCATAAAGATGTTTTTAACTTCACATTACTGCATTTTGGTTGGTTGTAGTTATGACAGACAATTACTGTAGTTATGATAATGCTGCTTGTTTGCAAACTTTTTTATTTAGACAAACTGGAAATATTAATGAGACATTAGTGTGACGAGTGGGGCGGGGCCGAGGGACGTGGGAACGAGGAGCGAGGCCGGTGGAGTGATTGGAAATGAACTACACCTGTTCGAACCACCGGTCTCCATCCCACGGAGGAGATGGAAGGATATAAAACTGGAGCGACGACAGTGAAGGACGAGAGAGGACCAGGCCTGGGCTTTATTTTATGTTTTGGTTTTTATTTGTGCGCATCAGTCGTCTGCGAGGGGCTGATGCGCTGTTTTGTGTTTATTTTGATTATTAAAATTTCAGTTAGATTGTCCGCCGGTTCCGGCCTCCTTCTTCCGGAAGAATATGAAGGTTATATTATTGCAGTGGTGCCGAAGCCCGGGAGAAGGAGGGACGCACTGCTGAAGATCCCTCGCCGCTGTGGTGAATCCGCGGTGCCATCGAGCAGGCGAGGAGTGTGCCGCCATGGACGCTCGAGGCGGTGGGCTGGAGTGAGTTGCCGGGATGGGCGAGCTCGCTGCCAGCCGCCCGCGATGTGGAGGGGCGGCTGCCGTTCGTGAGGGAGCGGAGGAGTCGGCGCCGTTCGTCAGGGAGCCGGAGCCTGCTGCCGTCCGCCTGAACGGGGAGGAGCAGGGAACGGGGGACTCCTGCCGGCTGCCCAAAACCGGAGGAGCCATCGCCGTCCACTGGGCGGCGGAGGAGTTTCGTGCCGTCTGCCGAGGGCCGTTCAGTGCCACCGCCAGGCACCACGGAGGAGATCCCACAGCTGGTGTAGGGCCGAGCAGCAGTGCATCTGGGAACCGGAATTTTTTTTTTTCTCTCTCCTCTCTCTCGTCTCTGTCGCTCCTCCTTCCATCTCCTTTTCTCTCGCCTCGTCTGTCCTACCCCCAGGTTCCCGCAGGTCCCCGTGAGCGGTCCCCCCCGGAGGGAGGGGGGGGGCAGTAGAGCGCAGTCTCGAGGGTACCCCCCGGCCTGCGAGGGGCGATGGGGGTATGTGACGAGTGGGGCGGGGCCGAGGGACGTGGGAACGAGGAGCGAGGAACCACCGGTCTCCATCCCACGGAGGAGATTGAAGGATATAAAACTGGAGCGACGACAGTGAAGGACGAGAGAGGACCAGGCCTGGGCTTTATTTTATGTTTTGGTTTTTATTTGTGCGCATCAGTCGTCCGCGAGGGGCTGGGGCCTGTTTCAATAAGGAGGTTCAACCAACTCTGAGTTTAAACTTGAACTCTGAGTTGACTTACTCTGAGATGGGAAACTCTGAGTTTTCGGTTTCAGAACAGCTGAAATGAGTTAGTTCAATCAACTCGAAGTTGACTGACTCTGAGTTAAGCGCGTGCACCGTGACTATAAAAAGCCATTATCAATGGAGCGCAGATATTATGATTCACCATGGCAACAGCGTCAGAGAAAAGGAGGTCTGCATATTTCTCACCAGCAGAACTGGATATGCTTATGCAAGCATATGGAGAACTTGAACACATCTTTAAAAAAAAAAAGCAACACTGCTGCAGCAGCAAAAAATAGCTGCTCGAGTCAATGCGTAAGTTGACTTTTTTTTTTATATATACAATTTGGGTGTAGGCTAATTAATTAAGTAATCAGAATAGGCTACTGTAATTTCATGAAAGACTGTAAAACAATTGTATATATATAAAAAGTTGATTTAAAATCTAATTTTAAAAGGTATATTTTTAATGTAACCTCCCTCTACACACACTTTAGGTCAATTCAAGGATAATTCATGTAATTGTAGCCTATATTGTTTATTTGAAAGCATTAGATGTGAAGTTTCTTGTCTGTCCTTATTGTTCAAGTGGTTGAGGTTGATTTGGGATGTAGAAATTAATAAGTACACTGCATTAGTAAGTAGAAATAGTAATTATTACATTAATCTAATTACACTGGTTGAAGATGTAATTTGTTGTTATTAATTAAGAGCTATTTTATAGTAAATTCCCAACTGTTTTAATATCAGAGGTGAAACTGGAAGAACAGTATTTTATTAAACCTATTAATTTAATTTTCATGTAAAGGTGCAATCCTGCAGGCATCAAAAGAACATGGCAGCAGCTTAAAATGAAATGTAAAAACATAATTCAATCAGGTAAGCCTTGATATTTGCTATAGTGTACCTATTTGACATATTAAATAACTAAATAGCATTCAGTGTCTAGCAGTGCAGCAGCATTTTTGACATTGGTCTAAATGTTCATTCTCTTTTGACTACTCAGCCAACAGAAAGAAGGCAGATGCTCGCAAAACGGGGGGAGGACCTGCACCACCACCTCTGACTAATGCAGAGGAGATGGCCCTGAGCCAGAATGCTGGACGGCCAATAGCTGAGGGAATTCCTGGAGGGACTTCATCTGAGCCAGTCACTCCAGAAGATTCAAGTGCCTTCATAAAATGTAAGAGGTGTACCTACAGTATGTGCAAAAAAAAAAATGATATTGACTTTTTGTGATATTTCCTATTCCTATCCTATTTTGTGATAGTTTTTTTGTTGGTCCAAACAGATTCTGACGGTAATATCTGTCTTTTGGAGCCTTCTGTCCCAACAGAACTACAGGAAGTTGTAAGTAGCCTATAGTCAATGCACCATAAATTATTACAAAGTGTACTCTATGAAATGCTCATCTTCACAGGATGATGGAGATGAAGAAACAGTTTCTGCTGCCACAGAGAGGCCTACAGAGGTCATGTTAATATGGGTCTTTACACATCAAACAATCTACACATTCACATTTTTTATTTTGAGTACTTTATATCTATAAATGGTCATTCTTATCTCTACCCTCCCAGAGTGTGGAAAAACAACAGGACGAAGGTCTATCAACTTCTGGTGCACAGATGAACACAGTTCAGTTACTTACAGTAAATGCCACAGTTTAATTCTGTAAAATTTTCACAAAAAGGCTACACTATGTAACTCTAATAATGTATTTTCAGTTGCCAGTTAAGGAGTTATATAGACTTCTTCTCATTAAAAAGATAGAAAAAAACTGCAAAGAACTTATATACTTGGACCGCCAAATCCAAAAGTCAGATCTGGAAATTGAAATTCTGAAACAAAAGCTAAAGGTGAGTGTAGTCACAGTTGTATTCTAGAAAGTATTGAAACTATATGAAAACCTTTATTTATTTTTTATTTTTTTGTAGGAAATGAAGAAGAGCATATAAATTTCTGTGATTTAAAGTTTATTCTTTTTGTGTGGGAAATAAAAAAGACCATATAAACTGCTGTGGGTTTTTTTTTTTTTTGGTGGTAGTGGTGGATATCTTGACTAATCTGAGAAGACATTGCGGCAGATCATATCCCGGACTACCCTTCCATCCTGGAAATCTGCAGGGTTGATGAGGTCTTCCTCAGGATCTTGTACTTGTAGGGCAGGGTGTTGCTCCCCTCTAATCATGGCAATATTATGGAGAACAACACATGCCACAATAATGTTACAGGCCCTTTCAGGGGTTACCCTGAGGTGACGTAGGCAATGGAAACGTGCTTTCAACAGGCCTATGGTCATCTCCACCCGGGCTCTCGTCCTGCAGTGTGACACATTGAAGTGCTGCTGGGGTCCTGGTTCAGGTTCTGGGTAAGGGGTAATAAGATTTGGTCGGCATGGGTAACCCCTATCTCCCAGCAGAAGGCCATCAATCTTTCCTATAAGAAAATTCATATTGTTTTAGTGCTGCATAGAAATTCTCCTGCAAGTGTGTAGTGCATACATTGAAATATGTGTATAGGACATACATTTACTTACCCCTTTCCAGTCTGTTGCTCAGGGTTGACTCTCGATATATTCTTGAGTCATGAACAGACCCGGGCCACTTTGCCTCCACATTTGTGATTATATGTGCAGCATCACATATGATCTTGAAAGTGCAAAGAATGACACATTTACAGTATTGTGATGTAGTCTTTTACCATTTGAAACAGTAGGCTGTCAGTATATACCTGCACATTAATACTTCGCAGAAATCGCTTAAGAGCGAGGCACACTTTCCTGACCGCTCTGCAAACAGTAGCTTTACTAATATGTTCTGCATCTCCGATGTTATACAGAAAACTACCATTTGCAAAGAAACGTAAGGCAACGCAAAGAATCTGTTCTGATGTAAGAGCACGGCCGCGATGTGTGATGTTTCTGATGTATGGATGGATGAGATTATGGATGTATTTTATTGACTGTAAAGAAAAACGGTACCGCTCAAATAAAAATGCATGGGGATATGACAAACAATCCACTCTGGGCCTCAAAATTCTCTCCCGACGTAAATGTAACTCCCTACGAATTAATATAGCCTCTTCGTCAACCGGATCGTCCATAAAAGGACATGCCATTTCATTCCCTTTGATGCCTCTGCGTAACTGAAATGTGCGCAATGAATAAATGTACCGAAAGAATGAATGAGGTGTTTAAACACCGCTTACTCTTTTAAAAAGGGGAGGACACCTTTAGAAACTCTGGGTTTAACGAAGTAAACCTGCTCCCGACCAGGTTAGGTTCACAGAGTAAGTTACCATAGTAACTGACTCTGAGTATAAGTTACCTCTCTTTCAAAAACGGGCTTGACTTACCCTGCTTTCTCAGGTTTGACATACCTCCCATTCTGAAACGGAAAACTCAGAGTTTGCCTCATTTCAGGGTTAACCAACTCAGAGTTTTCACTTAACCTCCTTTCTAAAACAGGCCCCTGATGCGCTGTTTTGTGTTTATTTTGATTATTAAAGTTTCATTTTGATGGTCTGCCGGTTCCCGCCTGCTTCTTCCCGACGATTACAAAGGTTTTATCATTACAATTAGTTAAACAGTTTTTTGTGTGTGATTCTGTAAGATTAAAGATTTTTTTGCAGAAAATGTATTAAATAAATTATTTATATATATATATATATATATATATATATATATAGTTATTGGGTGAACAAAGGCCTCTTGTAGCGAATCAATGCGTTTTTGAAAGAAAAATATCCATATTCAAAACGTAATAATCACTTTAATCTATCTTGCGCTCACTGTTGTAAACTAAGCAGTTCCGAGGAATGACAGATGAGGTCAGGTGTGCACATGTGCCACTCAGAAGTAACGCACGTGGAAATGCAGAAAAGAGGTTAAAACAAAACAATGGTCACTAATTAGAAGTACAAAACAAGGATTTGTAAAGAAGAATGTTGGAGGATTTCAATATAAGCCAAGAGGAGACTGGTTTTCCTTTGCTAAAGTAAGGAAACTTTGCTTTTTATTAAACTTCCCATGGACCGATGCAGTGGAACACCTGCTGAGTTGCATCCAACTGCTTGAAAGATCAAAGACAATTTGTATGAAATAAGAAAGTCATATACACGCAGGATGACTTCAAGGTGAGTAATTTACAGGCTAAGTTTCATTTTTGGGTGAACTAACCCTCTAAATGAATACATTTTTAAATATAAATTATTTTGTGACCCCTGGTCCTCTGGTTGAAAACCACTACCTTACTGTCACTGAAGCACATTTCCTACAGTATGTGAGCTAATTTCCTTTAGGTCACAGATTAAATTGAGACTGTAATTGTAAGCAGATAAATAACTACACAAAAATAAGGGCTCTTTTTGAGTATAGTTTACTAAATTTTAAATCATTGCAAAATGTTTGGAATTTTAAAAAATGTGTTTGTGTCAGTGCAGTTACATGTGTGTCATGCCATGCAATTACTTTGTTTTCATGATCAATCCATGGTATCATTTCTGAGTACTTCATTGAAGTATTTAAATTTTAAGCACATCATTTTTGTCATTTAAGTATATATCTCAGTGGCATCACACATTGCAGTACATCTTTACTTTTTACCTTTGTCCTAAATTGTGATACCATCAATCAAACTCATTGTCACGAGGAAATTAACATGGGATTTCTACTATAAAGAGATCCAAAGAAGATTTAAGAGATTTTAAGAGATATTTTTTATGTTTCATGATTAAGTCAAAATTATCTTTCAGAAACAAAGGTCAAGGTTAGAGCACAAGTACACTGATAGATGAAACAGACATGCAAGCAAAATCTGTAGTCACACATTCAGAGAAAAAAAGTTATTAAAATCAGACAACAGATGTAACATTGTGATCTTACATGGGTCCAATCAGAGAGAGTGAATGCGGTTTCATTAAGTGATAGCACAGCCAGCTTCCACTTCATATATTTAACCTCTGGACCGCTGTGGTATAGGATCTACGCCGTCCCACGAGGGCAATAGATAATGAGAACATCCAAGGACAACAAAAAACAAGGCCAAGAAAAAGCCAGAACACTTTCAAACCAGCTACATTATTAGTCTAGTGTCAATTGCTCTGGCCTAAACAATGGCCTAACCTTGAGGCAGACACGAAGGGGGACTTTACAGACCAACCTGGGACAGGGTGGAGGAACAAAGTGTACCGTAAGGAGGATGTTTGTTTCATTCTGCGTGCCACCACATGCTTCCCATTATTCCACTCCATACACTCTTAACAAATAAGGTTACAAAAGGGGTTTCCAAAGCAATGGCATTAAATAACCATTTTTTTAGTGTGAAGAACCTTTTGTGCAATGGAAAGATTGCATCCATCTATGCCAACAAAGAACCTTTATATTATATGTACTGCATATTTCTGTGGTGCTTTAGATCCAAGGGACGTTGCCAGAGGAGTTAACTGAATGTGGGAATGAGGATGACTTTTCCCTAATATATACATACACCAACCTCTATTCAGCTTACCCCAGACACAGAGACTAGAGGAAAGAATAAAAGCACCTCCTTTCATCATAAGTGGATGAAGTTTGCCAAGTTTCCATGTTTCTGTTTATATTGGCAACTCATATCTGGCAAAAAATAAATAAATAAAAACACACAAATTTGAAATGTGTCTTCAGAATGTCCTCACCGTGGACCTGGTTTCTTTCAAGTTTTGTCAGCAAAATTTTTTGTCAGGAGGTGTACTACACAGTACTAGAGATTATGCAAACAGGACTATAACATTTCAACTCAATGGAAATGCATATGCTAAACTGATGTCAGAGAGTGAAGGATTCAAAAAACAAAAGTTTTTTAAGAGTACTTATAAGGCTACGGAAATACAGAAATTGAAAAAGAGTGAAAGTATTGTTTTTAGACACTTTTTTTGATTTATATTAATAAAGCTTGAGTGCTTAAGTAAGACTTCGGTACATCTTTTTGTGTAATTTCATAATTCTATGTATATTGACAAGCATTTATGACAAACTAAAACATTTCTATTAAAACTTCTATAGCATGCATTTAAATTTGAAATGGTGAAGTTGCAATTCTGTACATTTATATTCATGCAATTACATTTCTGAAAACATTACAACCATTTCACATTTAAGTATATTATTTCCTAAATAAATACTATTTTTAAAAGCATGCTAAAGTATACTTGTTTCACAAGGTTATACTATCTGAGCATGACTTTTGACCTCTTGAATCTTAGAAATGTGGTATACTTTGTACTGAATTCATGATAAAAAATAATGCAAACACTACCTGCTCTGTATGTAATGCTGCATATTTGTTTTAAGAACCGAAGGGGAAGTACATAAATTGCAACATGAAGTGTGAATTCACCTGAGATGACATTCGTGAGGAGCCTGCTCTAGCTCTCAGCTGGATCTCAGCAGTGAGGACAGAAACAAGTCTGTGTCTGCCGTGTTTACCAGCAGCTTCACAGGACGGTGGAGCAGGGGAAGAAACAGACACTGGGCTCAGATGAAAGTAGGGCCTCAGCGCAGTGAGGAATTCATGCAGTTTGCACAAGCTTGGCCACTGCACTGACACAAACACAAACACAAAGCCATCCAACCCTCGCTGAAAGACTGACAATCCACATTTAAATCGCATTTAACAATTCAACACATACGCATTTCAATGCAATAGAAAGAGACCCACATTAACAGCTATTACAAAGATGCAACCACATCGTAGCTGCATGCAAAACTAAATATTTAAAAAAATCTGAATATGTCAAATCGACCCGGTAAAGGTCTAAATGCCTGACATGGCATGATATTCGCTGTACAAAAATGTGAGAAATCACAATTGATGAGTGTTTACAAATGCAACGTTTAAGTGTTTCTAGCTATACCTGTGTGGTTTCCTGTTTATACCTGTATTTTATGATTACCACCTGTGATCCAATTACAAAAAAATGGTGATAATAGGTGTTAAAGGGTTAGTTCACCCAATAATCAAAATTATGTCATTAATAACTCACCCTCATGTCGTTCCAAACCCGTGAGACCTCCGTTTATCTTCAGAACACAGTTTAAGATATTTTAGATTTAGTCTGAGAGCTCTCAGTCCCTCCATTGAAGCTGTGTGTACGGTATACTGTCCATGTCCAGAAAGGTAAGAAAAACATCATCAAAGTAGTCCATGTGACATCAGAGGGTCAGTTAGAATTTTTTGAAGCATCGAAAATACATTTTGGTCCAAAAATAGCAAAAACTACGACTTTTCTCAGCATTGTCTTCTCTTCCGTGTCTGTTGTAAGACAGTTCAAAACAAAGCAGTTTGTGATATCCGGTTCGCGAACGAATCATTCGATGTGACCGGATCTTTTTGAACCAGTTCACCAAATCGAACTGAATCGTTTTAAACGGTTCGCGTCTCCAATATGCATTAATCCACAAATGACTTAAACTTTTTTAATTTGGCTGACACTCCCTCTGAGTTCAAACAAACCAATATCCCGGAGTAATTCATTTACTCAAACAGTACACTGACTGAACTGCTGTGAAGAGAGAACTGAAGATGAACATCAAGCCGAGCCAGATAACGAACAATAGACTGACTCTTTCACGAGTCAAGAACCGGTTGCATCGGTTTTCGGATCACCAGTAGTGTGTATAGAATAATGTGGAATACGTTCACAGCTTTCTCAAGCAGTTTGTGATGCATTTTGGAAACAGGAGATGAGCCCCTGGTCTAATGCACCACCTGTCTTAAGAAACCCCTTCTCAAAGACTTACTTTTAGTCATTATTTTATTTGGGTAACACACATATTCTGAATGCCTTTGGCAGAATTCAAATAAGCCATTTTAATCTAGATTAATCTAGATTAATTCCAAGATTACAGTGAGATTAATCTAGATTAAAAAAATGTATCTATGTCCACCACTAATATATATATAGATATAAAATAAAATCAAAGATACGTTTGAATTTGATTTATTGGCCCTGATAATGCTAAATGTCTGATTTCACCATTAAAACAGGGCCTGCATTGTACCACTGGAAACTCATTTTAAAATATTTTATGTGTTATACAGTATGTGTTATCAGCTAAGCAAAATCATGAATATTTCTATTCTGGTGCCACCATTGAGCAATGGAGGTCAAGACCAAATTTGGATCATCATGTAATACCAAATATGTTTGTTTTGTCGTTGTTGTTGTTTTAAATAAAGAGTACTGTTTGTTAACTGTTTATCATGTCTTAGAAGTAATAAAACATTTTAAGAAGTTTCCATTTTAACTTGTATTTTGGCTTTGTGAGAGTTTTGTATTGTGAGATCAGGATCACATACTGAAACAAATCATAACATGGAACAATATCCCTCTGTAAGTTACTTCTGAAAGCATGTAAAGCTATGGAAAAATCTGATAAAACATTTGGATGTTTTTTTTTTTTTTTAGAGTGAGGTCCAAAAGCACACAGACAGAAATTAGGGACCTATAAACAGTGCAGATTTTTACATATTTCTTCATTTAGAATTTCCAAAAACCTAAAACTGCAGTTTTGCCTTTATTTTCCACCCCCCCCCCCAAAAAAAAATCCCAGATATTCGTTGTGACCTCAGATTTATGTAGCCCACTGTTCTTCCCTGTCATCTTGTAAGAGAGAGTCCTCAGCTCTGTGCGTTTGTCCTTTGGACTCAGACTAAATCCACACCTTGAGAACTTTAATAACATAAGAGCATTCGGCTGGCAATCTAATGAAGGCTGTAGAGTGTCAGCGGATTCATTAGACATGGAGAATGAGAACAGCAATGCAACTGGGCAAGAGTTGAGGTTAACAGAAAAATGAAACAAAAGCATCTCACAATCTCAAAATAATAAACTGACACAGGTTTGAAAAAGAACACAACAAACTTTTAAGTTAAAGTGATAGTTCAGCCAAAAATGAAAATGCTCTCATCGCTTTCTTACCTCCAAACTTACATGAATTTCTTTATTCTGTGAAACATATAAGAAGATACTTTGAGAAGTTTGGAAACAATATGAGAGAGAAAAAATGATATTTGAACAATCCCTTAAAGCTAAGTTAAGCTAGATTTGCAAGCAAATTGAAGCATCACTTCATGTTCAGCTGCTGAAAGATTTTACATTCCCAGAAAGACAAGCATGAATTTCCCTTAGTGCTGAAAGTCACAGCCTAAATCATAGCACAATTTAATAACTTTGCATTTTATGCAAATCAACTTACAAATGAGAATAATACAATCAAATTATACGTTTAGAGAAGAGAACAGCAGTACAGTGCTTGAGAACAATAAAAATGCTAGAGCACACAATAAGTGGAGAGCAGCAGGAAAAATAATCAATTGAAAATTCAAGTTCATTATGTAAAGCTATATGTTAAAAGTGGGACTCTTAAAAGTGGGATTTTTTTATTAAATGCTGCGGTCTCTGCCTGTTAATCTTGACAATTTTCTTGGATATTTTTGGATTTAATCTTAATGCAGCAGCAAATGTCTCATTTAAAAAAAATGACTATTGATAAAAAAGCACAAACACTGGATTAATAAACAGACTTATGCAAGCAAAGTTACATACTAAGTTTAAATGAAGACAAATAAATAAAGGCATGCTGACACTATGGGAATATTATGGGTTATTTCCCTACTACAAAAATTGTAACAGTGCACTGCAGTGATGATGTATTTCTGTGAAGTTAGCATCACCCTGGTTCACTTCACAAAAAACGCAATAGGGTTTTGGCACTGGCTTTTGGATTATTGTAGAAAATAAGCTCTGTGATCAACAAACATTTATAATTCGTACACATTTTGTTCATTATGATAATCTTCACAAAGGAGCACAACCCTTTATGAATTCTGAAGCCTAAATACAATTCCCATAAGTAAAAAGCTAAACATCTGTTATGAACAAACGACACCACAATCACATCACTATCATTAAGCTTAACAGCAAAAAATGTCTTCTATTAAAAATTGAGTTTGAATAGTTTGCAAGAGTGTGATTGCAAACAAAATAAGGTTGTGAATTCACAAAATGCTTAAAATATCAAAAGGGGATGTTACTGATGTATTTTATGTCATTGAATAAATGTAAAAAAAAAAAAAATTATTTTGAGCTTGTGATGACCACCACACTGTCCAGCGGGAAACTGGGCCAAAGGGGTGGATGAAACGCTTCTGGGTTTAAGAAGAAAGTCGATCCTGTAACCTGAGTGTTTCTCATCAGCCAATGGAAACTTCCTGCATATTTAACACACGGTTTGTGTCTGGGTCAGGGCAGCATAGACAAAAGATCAGAGTTCAAAAGCTTCAGGCACTTTTTATATATGCCTGATACAAAATGTGAAAAGACCAAAAAAAGTCACTTATGTAACAAGCCTGAATATTGGATATGTTATACGTGTTTCATGGTTACACAATACTGCCCAGAGAGGTGCCACAACAATTCAGATATTGACCGTATCATCAGTTCAATCCCAAACATATCTCTATATTTAGGTCTTTAGAAATATAAGCTAAACCCTTTGTATTTTATGATGGTTTCATATGGTCTTGAAAACGGTAAATGAATTAATATTTTAAATATACACCTGAAAAAAATGAGAGTGCACACATTGTATATATATATATGTATATGTTCTATATGTACTGTATATGAAGTGCATCAATGGATTTTATAATTAAGTAACAGATTAATCAATTCATCAATAAGGCGTTTTCATTTTAAAACGATCCCTTCTCGCCAAAATACGTGTCTATGATCTATAATAATAATTAATCCTCCAGTGAAAAAGTTCTGTTGTCCTCTCACAATGGAAATAACGGTTTGTTAAACTTAAAAGCATCTTCATGATGGATTTGTTTCTTACAAACACACAGCTTTTCACTTGACAAGACTGGAGTAGTGTGGATTATTGTGATGTTTTTATCAGCTGTTTGGACTCTCATTCTGACGGCACCCATTCACTGCAGAGCATCCACTGGTGAGCAACTGATATAATGTAAAATTTCTCCAAATCTGTTCTGATGAAGAAACAAACTCATCTACATCGAGGATAGGCTGACAAGTGAATGAAATGGAAATTTATAAGTGACTCATTTATTTTCTTACCTTATTACTACTTTACTACGGAGTACAAAAAAGATAAATAAATCTTCTTTTGTGTTCAACAGAAGAAAGAAACTCATGCAGGTTCGAAACAAACTTGAGGATGATGAGATGACAAAATATTCATTTTTGGCTGAACTATCCCTTCTTGAACGCACCTCGGACAACTCAAAATGCTGTCTGTGAACATCTACGAGTCAGAAATAAGCCGGTTCGTCGACTGGTGTGATAAAAATTATTTAATAATAAATATAAAGAAAATGGAGGAGATTATATTCGATCCAAAATGTATAGGTGACTTGTAAGAAACTTACAAGTATTTGGTTGTTTATATAGACAGCTCACTTACTTGGGGAACTCACACGAAATGGGTTTGCACTCGGCTGCATCAGAGACTGTACTTCTTACGTAGATTACGTTTTTATGGGGTTAAAGGTACAGGTTGTAGGACCTGCCACTAGAGGGCGCACTACCAAAACAATAACAATCGCGTGGTTTGATGACGCTAAGAAGGAGCGTGGAATGATGGGATTTGTTGTCTTCTAACCAACCGCTGAAGGCTATATCAATCAGACGGAAAGATAAATCATGGATTTAACGCGAGTTCAACAATTTGTGCAAGTAGATTACATACAAAGTCAATGCAAAGACGCGATCAGACTATGGATCAGACGCGTCCTCGCGTGGGTCTAGAGACGCGATGCCCCGCGTTTGGTGTGTATGCCCCATAATACTAATCTTGTTGATCGTTATAATAGTTATAATGTGTCCCTGAGCAAGACACTTAACCCCTAGTTGCTCCAGAGGCGTGGACCTCTGACATATATAGCAATCATAAGTCGCTTTGGATAAAAGCGTCAGCTAAATGAATGAATGTAAATGTAAATAATAGCATACCTTTTCTGTAAAGATACGAATCAAAACAACTCACCTGTCGAGTAAAACACAAGCGAGATCGGCATCTCTTTCTAGTTGAAGTTTGTCGCGAAGCTCTCTCCATCTAGAAAATGCAACAACGATATTTATACTCGCTCTTTCCCTCCTCTTGTCCAGAGCGGCAGACGGTAAACAGTAATTATGTTCCATAAAAAAGTAACACAATCCACCATAAAACGTGCAAGAAGTAAATAAGGAACTAGCTAGTGGTTTGCTGGACGCTAGACACTACTTCTGCATTTGTCCACGACACTGTTGTCATGTGGTTTCTACATCAGTAAAGGCGGTAACAAAGGGTAACTAACGTCATTGACAGGCGAATGCACTGCCCCGTATCTGTTTAGAATGAGAATTTTCTCATGATTTACTAGTAGAAAACATTAGAGATATTGTTAGTAATCAGCTGGACAAAATATATAACACTAGCCTAGTCGTTTTTGGATATTTTAATGCAAATATCTTACAAATTGTACCTTTTATAAGAAAATCATGATGTTGTTCTACAAAGCTGTTTTAGAAAGCATAGTTAGGTATGGTGTTACAGTATGGTTTGGGAACCTAACTATACAGCTTAAATCTAAATTAGCACACCTGGTGTTGACAGCACTAAAAACTGTTGGACATGAAGAATACTCGAATCTTCAACATTTATATGAGAATTGCATTCTGAATCAGGTACAGAAAATCGTGGGGGAGCAAACTCACTTTTTGTATTCACAGTATGAAATGCTCCCCTCCGGTAGAAGATATAGAGTCCCAATGTGCAAACTTAATAGGTATAAGAATTGCTTTGTGCCTGTATCTGTACGAATGCTGAATAACAGTTTCACTAAAACTAAATAAACTAAAACGTATAAAATTAGATATAACTATAGACTTTTTTTTAGCTATTTTATAATAGTCCAAGTGTGACAAATATATTTTTGAAAAGAGAAATATTTAAATGTAATATCTCCAAATACTTTTTAGTATATACTTTTTTTAGGTATTTTGAGATTGATTATAACGAGACTTTACTGGACACATCTAGAGAAGCTTACAGTCTATGTCGCTGACTCTATAGCACATACGAGGGGAACGCAGGGCGCTAATGCAGTGAATGAAAACAGGATTTGCCTCTATAGAAAACAGTGATCAGCTGCATGGAATTAATCAGACTCTTGGCTGGAGTTCAATCCCACATCACACAGCCTCTCAAGCTGGACAATGTGTTTTCAAAGCAGTTCCCCTCAGCTCACATTCCAAACAACAGCTCGCTAAAAATAAATTCACCAGCCACATCTCCAGGGCGTTTTGCCATCCTTCTGGAAATGCGCAGCCATATGCTTAGCTGCATCTCATCCTCACTGTCGTCGCCGTCACATGACACACAAGTTCATTAGCCAGTTTAATAAGCAGGGACGTGAGAGGGGAAACAACAATGTGAAAAGGTCAACTGCAGATGTCAGAGAGTGACAGGAATACTGAAAGAGTGAAGACGTGAAATAAAGAAACAAAACTGGCCCTGGTCTATGAGAAAAGGCCTAATCCACCCACAACTTTAAATAAGCTCATTAGACAGAGGCCTGTTTCTCTCACACAGTACTGCTATATGTCATCATTTCTCTTTTTCACTTTCTAATGCTTGTACAATTACTCTACCAGCAGTTTCATGACCTTATAATAACTGAGAGACTAATAATGTAATAATTCATGTCACATTAAAGAACTGCTTAGGAAGGTGATTACGATGATCTCTAGTGTTGTCAAAAGACCCGGTACTTCGGTACCAAGTCGGTACTAAGAAAATGAAAATGTCACGGTACCAGGTTTCTTTAAGTACCGGTGGTAACGAGGACCCGGTCAACCCGGTTCTTGACGCATACAGCGCTATGATTTCCGCGAAGCAGAAAACGCGGACGGAATCTCAAAATCCAGTCATAAAAATTAAACTTACATTTTAATATGGACAGTCACGGAATTTGTCAAAGTTAGCATAAATTAATCAAATCAAATCTCCATAAGGACCAGTATCTGTAAATGTTAAGCCACAAAAGTTGGTTGAAATATGAATCCGTGTTCTGCGCGTCTCTGTGTGAATTAATGAATGGCAGAGACGTGCGGGTTTGTTTACTACATAGACTGAAGCGCGTGACGCTAGCAGTAACTTCAGCATCTGCTGTCTCAATGAGGACATACTGTAAATACATAAACAACATCACCAGAACTGTTCTGATTCACTTCACAAACATTTTACCGTTTCATTTGAGTAAAACTAGTGTCAATTTAAAGGTATTCACGTCAACCCGTCAAAATAAAAAAGTTAATTTTTCCATTGTGCTATAAATATTACTATTATTTAGAAGAATGTATGTGATAC